>NW_006434709.1:18542531-18560898 GCF_000325575.1 Pteropus alecto
AAGTAGACAGCAGGTGTATTCTGAACAGCTACTTTTTGGACTGAATTCCCCAAAGGGAAAGCATATTGGACAGCTTGAGGGGTAAGCCAAAGGCAAAGGAGCCTTTGCCCTGCTCCCCAAAATAAACCTAGGAGGAAACTGCAGCTCAGGGAGATCTCATGCTAGTATGTGCCTGGAGCTGAGCAATAGCAGAACAACCAAGAGATAGACTAGGCAGAACAGCAATCCCAAACTGGTCTTGGCTCCCCTGTGACACAGAAGAAACCCCTCCCGGGGAAATCCAAAAAGTACATGAGCATTAGTTGGAGAGCAGCTAGTGTACATAGACCAGACCAGCTGCCCTGAATGGAAACCAGCCCCTATCCAATGCCACGAGGAGGGTGAGTACGCCCATGCGCAAAACATCGCCTGGGGAAGGAGGAGGGAGAGGGGAGGAACAGCCTTGTTAGGGAATTTAAATTTGAATTAATGAAAATGTACCTGATAGAGACCATTTTAAATTAAAATGGACTGTTAAACCGCAAGAGACTATTGAATCTGGAGAAGACTGAGATAACTTTGCTTGGAAAGGTGGGAGTGTGTAAGAAGATTAGATCAATTAAGAAAGTAAAGAAGCCACACGCTCTTGCTTCTGAGTGCAGTATCCTCACTCTAGACCTTATATTTTTAGCAAAATGAAATGAATAAAAATCTATAAAATGTATAAATATTTTAGCATACACACTATTGAAACCTGTTTTTCACTTTATAATATTGTTTAATTTTATTTGTTTACATTTTCTTTCCTTCAACTAGACTAAATATGTGGAAAACAAGGACAATATTTTCTATCCCTAGTCTACTTCAGGACTGAGCACAAAGCAGACACTCCATGTCAGTGCCACCTAAAACATTTCTAGTTTTTTTCATATACACTTGCAATTTTAAAAAAATCTTGAAGCAAGCAGGTAGTTTAGAGAAAGGGCCTGTGGAAACAGCATTGCCTAGGTACCTAAGTTCCGGTCCTGATCAGTCACTGACTTTAGGTGAGTTATTTCACCTCTTAGTTTCTCCACCAGTAAATTGTAAATCAAAGATTATGCCTTATTTACCTTACCTGCATATGTGAGATGCAAAAGGAAATTGAAAAGAAAAAAAATTCCGAGCTGCTCTAAATTAAATTACAATGGCAAGAGAGTAAGAAAAAGAGACAGAACAGTTACCCTGTTAGTAGCTGTGGACTAGCTCTGATAAAAGACTGCTCACATTCCTGTGTATATGTTGGAATTTAGAATTAAATTCCAAATGTCTATTTCTGTAATTATCCAAAAGCGAAAATAGCCAGGTGCCACCAAACCCCAGAAGCCACTGCCATCCTGTCCACAGGAGCCTCCACTTCTTATTTATACATGAACCTTCCAATCTGCTGCACACAGTTAATCCACAGGAACAGACACTTTTTCCTTGAGGACTCTGCGCCTATCCCAGAGCTGGCCCTACTTTAGCTTCTCCCACCCGCTTTGTCAATAGCTAATGTAAATTCTTTCAGAATGACTTACATCACCCCATTTGATGTATAAAAATGCTCAACAACTCTAGAACTGTGGACATGTTGTCTTTTCACCTCGCCATGCTGCTGGTGGTTCAGACTGCATGCCCCAGGACATGGTCTTTTCATTCTACAATGGCCTAATAAACCCTTTCTAGTGCTTGCCTTGGCAGCACATATACTATACCCATTTATTTATTTGTTTGTTTGTTTGTTTGTTTATTTTTTCAATTACAGTTAACATACAATATTATATTAGTTTCAGGTGTACAACATAATGATTAAATAATATTTATTTTTCAATTGCAGTTGACATACAATATTATATTATTTTTAGGTGTATAACTTAGTGATTAGACATTTATATAACTTATGAAGTGATCACCCCAATAAGTCTAGTACCCATCTGTGCTAGTTATTACAATATCATTGACTATATTTCCTATGCTGTATTTTACATCCCTGTGACTGTTTTTGTAACTGGCAATTTGTACTTCTTAATCCCTTCCTCTTTTTCACCCATCCCCCCAACTCCTTGTCATCTAAACTCTTTTAAAAAGAGACTTTCTGCTGAGGAACTTAAATTTTTTTGCTTAACAAAGTGTACACAAAATATCCAGGAAGAGAATGCAAAATGATCAAATACAATGTTTAATCCAAATCTAATTTTACAAGTGATCCAGACTAGAAATCTCAGGATGACGTCAGGCTTTCATTGCCGGCTTCCCTCCCTGCACAATCTTCCTCCAAATCCATTGCTACAGCAACATCCCCAACCCCCACCATCAGCTCCTTCTGCAGCAACTAGACTGAAGTCAATGATCTTTCAGTAAATACTTGTTTTTAAAGAATAACAAAAGTTTTTACTTAGCTGACTTGTGACTCTTCCTTGGACACAGATGGAAAAAGGTTATTTAGAGAGAGGAAAACAATAAAGGCATTTTTCGTTCTAGTAGTGATTAGAGATCATTAATCCTTTCTACATCACCATTTAGCAGGTCTTACAGGTCTTGACTGAAAATAAATAAAATTAAGGGTTTTATCCACTCACCGATAGTCTTAACTTCTGGCATAAGCCAGCTGTATAGCCAAGACATCACCAGGCAAGGCAGTGCATTTTGATTCCTAACCAGGAGGCCTCTGATATCATGCTCCATGGTACGTGGAATATGGCTCTAGATCCTTAATAAAACTCACAGCTTGTGTCCAACAGTTTCAGAATCTAAAGTAGGCCTGATCCTGAATAATACTTTTTTTTAAATCCAATTTCAATTTAAGTATCTACCATTCACTATTTAAACAGATTTCTGAGAAGTATCTTCTTGGAAGTAAAAAATATTTTTTAATGTTGAGCAATTATTTATTTACTTAGGAAATCTAAAACAGTATTTGTTATGTGCCAGGATCTATTCTAGGTACTGGGATACAAAAATGAATTGAGCTGTTTAGTAGGAAAAATATATGTCAATCTAGTCATTGTTCAACACTCTAGTAAGTACAATCATAAATGTCCACTGGCCTAGAGGAAGGAGGACCCAGAGCACCCAGGCTAAGTGCTGCAGGAAAGGTTTCATGGAAGAGGCTCTTAAGCTGGATGTTTTCATTCAAACACTCATGCCACAAATATTACTGCATTTTCTATGTTCTAGGCATTGTTCCAGGTACTGGGACTACAGAAGTGAACAAAACATGAAAATCCCTGCCCTCATGAACTTACATTTTTGTGTAGACAATAATGAAGACAAGTAAATGCATGACTTATTTATCTAAATAGTGAAAAGTGCTGTGCTAAGGAAGAAAAATTAAAACACATAGCAAATTTGAAATTGTAGATAAGAAGGCAAAGAGGAAAGTCTCACCGAGAAAGTGACTCTTAATATCCAAAGAAAGTGTGAGAACAAGCCCTGGGGATACCATGGGACAATAAGGCAGAGGGAACAGCAAGCACAGAGGCCCTCAAGTAGACAAGTCCCTAGAGCATTTGAAGAAAGTCAATGTTCCCAAAGTAGGAGTGAGGGGAAGAGTAGTGAGAAATGAGATTGGAGAGGCAACTGATGAGGAGGGCAGACTTTGGACAGGAAGTCACTGGAAAGTTCTGAGCAAGGAAGGAGTGACATTATCTGAGAAGATGACACTGGGTAATAATGCTCACAGGAGAATGAGCAGGCAAGACCATATGGGAGGTCATTGCAGAAGTCCAGATATAAGACGGTTGTTTTGGACCAAGATAGTGAGAAATGATCAAATTCTGTATATATTTTGAAGGTAGGCCCAGCATAATTTGCTGACAGATTGGATGTAAAATGTGAGACAAAGGAATCAGAAAAGCACCAAAGTTTTTTTGGCCTTACTAACTGCAAGGGTAGAGTTGCCATTAACTGAAATGGGGCAGACTGGAAGGAGTTGGTTTAGGGGGATAGAATTAGCATTCATTGAACATGTTAGGTTTGAGACGTTGGTGATATCTAACTAGAGATATAAAATACACAGTTGTATATTTAGGTCTGGAGTTAAGGGCAGAGTTTGGATATGGAGACAGAAATTTGGGCACCATCAACATATAGATCAAATTTAACGCCATGAGTTTGGATAAAATCGCCTAGAGAGAATGAGGATATAAAAGTAAGTAAAGAGAAATAAAGGAAGAAGAGAAAAACATTCCAGACAGAGGGGAAAACATATGTGATGACAAGAGAGTAAGGACAGAAATTACTTTAGTTAAGATAGAACAGGAGTTGACAAACTTTTCTTGAAGGGCCGGATTAACATTTTAGACTTTGTGGGTCTTACTGTCTCTGTCGCAACTACTCAACTCTGCCATCGTAGCATGAAAGCAGTCATAGACAACACTTAAATGAATGAGAGTGACTGTTCGAATGAAATATTTATGGACACTGGAAGTTGAATTTATCATAGTATTCACATATCACAAATTATCACTCATCTTTTAATCTTGTTCACCCATTTAAATATGCAAAATCATTCTTAGCTCACAGACCATACAAAAACAAGCAGGAGACCAGATTTAGTCCACAGGCTATTGTTTGCCAACTTCTGAGCTAGAATATAGGGTGCAGTCAGGGAGCAGTGGAAAATCAAATTGCAGAAGTAGTCAGACTTTACATCATGGAAGAGAGATACTAGGTTTAAAGTGACCGTTACATGGTATGCACGCAATAAATGGTAGATATCATTATTGATTTGGTGAGTCTTATAAGGGGAACTAGCAGACAACTTTAAGGAAGTGAGATTTATAATCAAAACTGAGACCTACAATCACAGGATTTAGGAATAGCTAAACCAAGTGAAGGAAGAGGATAAATGAGGCCTTAACTGAAATAAGATTGAGGATGACTTGAGGGGTTCCTAAGGTACTAGCAAGACATCCTTGATATTGTTGTGACAGGGGAAAAGTATACATTGTTTCTGTAGGTACTGTAGAAATGCACACATGGATGATGAGATATAATGATAATTAAATTTTACAAATCATACATAGAAATTCATTTTGGTTGCTGGCATGATTTATTTGCATTCCATGAATTAAGATCTTAAATCATTAATATAAAAGTTGCTTCAGACCAAATGAACCATATTTCTGTGATATAGGAGCTTCTTTAATTATATGCAAGTTTATCAAACCAGAAATAAACTTGGTGTACCAATGCTTGAGATTAAAGTGCTCTCATCCCTCTCAGAATCACCAGGCAGAATATAGGCTGTGGGGGTGAAATGAACTAGTAATCCTCTCCACTAAACCACCTCTCTACTAGCAGGGCAGAAGGTTGGGTTTACTTGTTCTGCTGCTTTATTGGGCCTCACTCTTCTCATCTATAAAATAAAACTAATAATATATTTACCCATTTGAAAGCTGGCAAACAAAACTTTTGGTTCTCTTCAGTTAATTTTAATCAAAAAGAACTGCCCAGTGACCTGGCCTACAAGATTCTCTAATTACCATTATTTTAAAATAAATTTTATTTTATTGCATTGTAGATGTAAGATATGCTCATTATAGAAAATATGGAAAATACTGAAAAGGAGAAATATGGTCACATGAGATACATAAACCCCAAGAATATCACTTAAAATTTTGAAATTTTTTTGTCTTTCTGTAATTATTACTATGTTTTAAATTTCCAAACTTTTCGCCACCACAAAATTTCAACTCTCAGCCTGCCATAAAAATAACCTGAAAACACTAGACTACATTAATATTATGTAAGAGACATTCTTCTTCTTCTTCAGTACACAAAAGAAAACATAATCCACCAACAATATATGATTAAGATTCTTGAGGATGTGCTTCAGGACTGTTTGTTGAATACTTAAAAATAAAAATCAGCATTCCATTTTTAAAGAACAGCTGGCTGTGACTCCTCTGCAGTTTTGGATTTATGGTCCCTTCTGATTCTTAGCTGTAATTAACTTACTGGAAAGATTTTACGGGACTGAATTAACAATGCAAACATACAGTTGTATGATAAAAGTCTGTTTTGTTATTCCTCATGTCTCGATATTTTTTAAAATCATAACTATTTTTCAAAGAGGCTATTAGATACAGATGAAATTATATTACATGGCAACTATAAAACTCCTTTTTAATCAGAGTAAAAACATTCTCAAGACTTGTCTTACAGCCTACAAATGAACTTTAAGGAATATTTGACAAAATAAAAACTGCTGTCTAATAAGGTATTGTCCCTTATAAATTGTTTAGAAGGGAACTAGAGCTATGATAATAAATTAACGCATAACTATTGAGCATTTCCTGGCTGTTACTTGAGTTCTCATATTCCTGTTTTGCCCTTCACAATATTATTGTTATGTTGGGGGAAAGGTACACATCGTTAATGACTTCTGTGCCTGTTGTCTTGCGTACATTCTCCAGAAAGCCCTTCCAAGACTGTTCTCTGGAATCAGGCTTAACATGGGCATTCCAAGTGAAAGTTTGACATTTGCCAGTGAATTCAATGTCAGTATCAATTGTCAGGGTCCAGGAACCCTTCTGTGAAAAGCAGTTTGGTATAGAAGAAAGAGCATTGGACTAAGGTTCTCGCTCCTAATTCTGACCCTACCACTAGGTTTTGTGTGTCTTGGGTATTTACTTAAACCAAATGAGCTTTAATTTCCTTGTCTGTAAAATGAGGATAATAATAACTGCCCTGCCTATCTCTTAGGGTTGTTCTGAAGAACAAATATAATATTGCAAATAAAAGTGCTTTTTAAAAAGTGCTAAGTAAATTTCAATTTTTTTAAAATTGTGGTAAAATATACATATAAAATTTACCATTTTAACCATTTAGGTATGCAGTTCAGCTGCATTAAGTATATTTACACTGTTGTGCAATCATCACCACCATCTATCTCCAGAGCTTCTTCATCTTCCCAAACTGAAACTCTGTTAAACAATAATTCCCCATTCCTCCTTCTCTCCAACCTCTGGCAACGACCATGTCTCTAAATTTGACTACTCTAAGTACTGCGTATATGTAAATCGTACAATATTTGTCCTTTTGTGTCTGGCTTATTTCACTCCACATTACATTTTCAAGGTTCATCCATGTTGTAGTATGTATCAGAATTTTCTTTCTTTTTAAGACAACATTCCATTGTATATATAAACCATATTTTGTTTATCTATTCATCTGTTAGTGGACATTTGGGTTGTTTTCCCCTTTTGGTTATTGTGAAATGCTGCTATGAACATTGGTGTACAAATATCTGTTTGAATCTCTGCTTTCAATTCTTTTGTATATACACCAACTCGTGGAATTCCTGGATTGTATGGTAATTTAATGTTTAATTTTTTAGGAACTTCCATACTGTTTTCCACAAAAGCTGTATCATTTTACATTCCTACCGACAGTGCACAAGGACTTTAACTTCTCCCACATCCTCACCAACATTTGTTATTTTTATTTATTTATTTATTTATTTATTTATTATTTTATTATTTTCTTTTATATTTTTTTTTTATTTTTTACCCCTCCCTCTGGTAACCACTAGTCCATTGTCCATGTCCATGAGTCTCTGTTTGTCCTGTTCATTTGTTGCTTTTAGGTTTATATCCCACATATAAGTGATATCATGTGATTTTCAACCTTTTCTATCTGGTTCATTTTGCTTAATATGGTTATTTCAAGGTCCATCTATGTTGTAACATTTGTTATTTTTATATAAAAATATAAAGCCATTCTAATGGATATAAAATGGTATCTCATTGTAGTTTTGGTTTGCCTTTTCCTAAAAATTAGTGATGCTGAGCATCTTTTCATGTGCCTATTGGCCATCTGTTTTCTTCTTTGGAGAAATGTCTATTCAAGTCTTTTGCTCATTTTTCAATTGGGTTGTTTGGTTTTTTAGTCGTTGTTGAGTTGTAGGTGTTCTTTATATATTCTGGATGTGAATCCGTTGCCAGATATATGATTTGCCAATATTTTTCCCCATTCCATGAGTTGCCAAATATTTTATTTTTTTCAATGTACCAAATCCTATAAAAAATATGCTCAATTTTTCACCATGGAGCTTTAGGAACGGAGAACTCTCTTGCAGACTTCTTCTATATCAACATGGTATCATAGTTTAAAGACCACATTTTAACTGGCAGTTTTTTTCCTTCCGATTTAAGTAATAAGAAAAAAATATTTCATACTTCCCCTACTCACAACCTGTCTCAGTAAGATATTTAATTTAGTAGAAGCTGAAAAGTAAATTTCTTTATTTGTGTGCACAATAATCTGGTAGATTAACAGGTCTGACAACAGAAAGCCTAAAGCTTTATGTGCTTGAGAGGAGAGTATAGAGACCCTTTTTAAAAATAACTCTTCCTGCTTGTGCCTTGTCATTCACTATCCACAAAGATGAACAAGCCATAGTCTAGCAGAGAATAATCAGCCACTCCAGAGGCAAACTGTTCAATCGTGTAAGTGGACATAACATTAAAAAAAAATTGAGTAACTACAGGTCTTTCGTTTGGTCATTTACTTTACAAACTTGATAGACTTGGCTTTGTGTTAGGTGCTAGAGACACAAAAATGAATGGGTACAGTTCCTGTCCTCAAGGAGTTCTCCCAACCAGTGGGGGAAAAAAATGACCAAGTAAATGAACAATTACAATACAATACTGTGAGTACAAGGGAGCTCTAAGGAGTTTCCATTGTGCATAATTCACAGCTAACTGCTGGGAAAAGTATCTCTGAAGTATCAAGCCTATTGCTAACATGTATGAATATAAAACCTTTTGAAATGTTAATTACTGTTATTACAGTGTAGTTATTTTTTTAAGTAATAAGAGATAGGATATATAACCACATAGGATATTGTGTCTAAAATTTTTTGAGATTTGTTTTCATTGTAAAAATAATGTATTCTTATTATAGAGAGTGCAAGAAATGCAGAACTCAGCAGAAGTAACTGTCATTAACAGTTTGCTATGTTCTATTTCATCTAAAATGCCATTGACCATAAGATCCATCCTAAATTCAAAGGTGCTAAAAAGTGGAGAGAAAAAAAGTATTTTAGTAAGCACTTGAAGTCTTGAGTCTATGTGAGCAGAGGGCAGAGGCACCAAAGCAGTCCTGAGAATCAGCAAAAAATTTGGCTTGCATGATTAGAAGAGGATTATATTCATTTTTATACTAATGTTTTGTACTTCTAGGTGCTATGTACTGCACTAAGAAATAAGCATTACAAAAATCCTTGATCTTAGAAGATACTCCTAAAGTTTATGTTCCCAGACTTATACTAAGTACCTTATGAGTAGGTTAAGGAATATGATCCTCACCCTTCCAAAGATTTATTCTGTATTACTCAAGTGAAACTTTGCCTGGAAGGAGATAAATCTCTAGTTTCTGAAACATTGGTCAATAAATATATATTGGTCCCACACGGACTTAACAGGTATGAAAGAGCACATAACTTTTTTTATTCATTGTCCTATATTTATTTTCTCTTGTAAAATCCAAAGGGTTTTAAAGAATGAAAAATGTTGAGATTCAGCCTATCCAACTGTCAGATCTCTTGTTTTAGAAACATTAAGGAGGCAGCATGGTATAATAGAATGCAACAGGAAGACCTATGTATGGAGACCTAGGCACTACTCTTAGATCTACCACTAATTAGATGTATAATTTTAGATAAATCACTTAACCTCTCTAAACCTCTCTCATCTCTAATTGCTCTATCTAGTCTGTAGGTTATTGTGAAGATCAAAAGAAATTGTAAATGTGGAAGCACTTCAAAAAATGTATCACATGCATATTATAAAGTATTATTAATACATACATTTATTATTGGTCTACAATGCCACTCTTAGACTCAGGCAAGAGGAGCCAATGCCCTGAGCTCTGTACTTCAGTGGGCCCTGTGTATCACAAACACAAATGTATACAAATTTATTAAATATATATTAACACATTCCTAGAAGACATCCTCTCAATTCTGACAGTAGCAATGACACTCTTTGGAGTGATTCAAAGATTATATACAATATTTTCTGGATTTGACCCAGATTAAACACATCAAATGTGTTTGACCTCACAGCGACTCTGGGTTAACAATGGAGTTGCCATTTAAATAATGTTAGAGCAGTTAGATTTAATTTAGACAAGAGAGCAAGCTGTACCAGGATAGTTAATTGAAACAACAGAAGATTCTCAAATAAATAAGGAATTATAGTCTATTTGGAAAGTATTTTTTATTTGGTGCTACAACTATCCCAGCCTCTTGTTCAATACAAATATTAGGCTTCAGGACAATTTGTATAGAGAGAAAGATTAAGATCCCGTATCTTTTATATGATAAAGGCATTTAGCTTTATAGTTCCTCTGCATCCAGTCCCCAAACTAGAAAATGTAAAGGGGTGAGGGGTTTAAGATAATTATCTGGACAACAGTCCAGATAACCAACTAACAATTCGTTTTGTCTAGGCTATTCATTTTTTCCTACCCCAAAGTCCTTTTTCTGTTTGAATTAACTGTGATAGCTCAAATCTCCACATGCAACATTTTCTGACTCAAAAAAACATATCTCCAGTAAAGTACATTCAGACCACATTTCTTAAATTTGGGATACTTTTGATTATAGGATTAACTAAAAATATAGTAACCACATTTTTAGTAGAAAAAAATAAAGACTGTAAAATTAATTCTAACTTCAGCACTGAAGTTGGGGGAGGGAGTATGCCTTAGAATTAAGAAAACACTAAAATAGGATTTTTTTAAAAAGTGTACTTCAGGATTAAGAAAGTTATTATAATTCTTATGGAAGGCCATGGGAAGTGACGGAGTCAAAAAAAGGAGTACATGCGGGTCGTTATGTAGGGACAGCATGGTGGCCCTCAGCTCTGGTCATAAAAGCATAGCATGAAAGATGAGAACCTAGCAGAAAGGACACCAAGATCAAGGAGAAGGGGGCCTGAAAGCAGTCAAGGGTCTTGCAGTGGTGGGGCATAAAGACACACAACATCAGCTCTGCCAGCTCTGCCTCCAAATAATCCTAAATAACTAGAAGCCTGTTAAGGTCAGCCGTCACTTGTAACTTCTTCCCTTAGCTTATTGTCAAAACCTAATGACCATGCAAAGCACAAGACCTTTCAGTTAGCCTTCATGAGAAACAGGGCTGAGTGTTGTACCTCCTGGAACATTTAAAATTATATTTAATCTCATTTTAGTGTAATGTTAAAATATTTTTCGTTTTATTGTGAAGAAATGCAAAATGTTTTGAGACTAAATACCATAGGGTAGCATCATTAGGTGTTGCTGTGTTTATCCAATAATTGGCTCCTTTCCTATAATGGATGAATCTCTGTTTCAGAATGGAAAAATAAATTAAACGGAAAACAAATTCCCTACATAAAGGTCATATGAGCTCTTTGTAACTAAGAATGAGGTATTACAGTAACTTTAGTGAACGCATGGTATTTAGTTCAGGTAATTTGCTTCACTCTGTAAATGCCAATAACTAGCATTTGTAAGTCTGAACTATTATAATGGTCACTTGCAAGTAATAATCGCATCCTGATTCTCTGACTGGAAAAAACAAAATAAAAACTGCGAACACTATGTGACTAAATAGGTGAAATAAATATAAATATCCTTTAACAATTTGGGAATAGGAACAGTGTTTGAAGATGGAGAATAGAAAAGGAAAAAGAGGCATTCAGGGCCTTCTTGGAAGTTTTGATGCTGTTCAGTACTTCCAAAGTCTACATGGGTACAAACTGCTACAAAACATCTTTAATATGTCTCTGTATTCCTCATTCCCAACTCCTTCTTTCTAGGTAGAACAGTTTGGTTTTTTGTGTTGTTCCATTTCTTAAGCCCTGGGTGAGGATATCAGATGGTAACCAATGAATAGGAATGAGCCAGATGAAGTACAGCAAAGGAATTTGGACAAGACTTTTTGGCAGAAGAGACAGAGATGAAATTGGCAGAAATTGGTGAGTCATTAGATAGGGGCTGGGTCAGAAAGAGAAAGAGGAATATCATAGATGAACAGATAGAAGCTGCAAAGGCACAGGCAGAGAAGTCAAAATCAGATTTTAATCAGATCTTTGTCTGTCAACTCTGCTTTGGGGAATGCGTCTTCTCCTTGTTAATTGGTCCCTTTGTCCTGCCTCAGGTCATGGCTTCTAACTTGGCTCCAGTAAAGAACAGGCCAATAACTAACCTCACCCTTCTGGGTTTGGCACTTAAGCAAGTCATCTTCTTTCTAGCTTCCTCTTTGCTCTCCACCTCTGACATTCATTCCTGTTAAACCTCTTCATTCAGTGCATTTTGCTGCTTGTTTGACTGTTGTTCCAGATGCCTAACATGCAGTTAAATTGAACTTAGTTGTATACTAATTGATCATTCTGTGCTAGAAAGAATAACTTTACTCAAAATAAGAGCTTAGTTTTTTGTTTTTTTAGTGATTTCCAAATAATCAAGAGTCAAGGGTTAAGAGCCAAGAAAGCCAATAATAATGATAATAGCTACAAAAATGGGCTTTTGTTGTTTGCCTCTTCATTGTCTAAGCCTTGCCTTATCTCCTTCACAGTATCTTGCTTTTCATTTGAGAAATCCACTCTGCCCCATGAAGCCCATGTGCCTGTAGAGAAACTGACCCACACTGCCTGGTTAGTTTAAGCCAAACACCACATTCCATCTTCCCATACACAGCTTGGTTCCAGGGCAGGCATGTGATTTAAGCAAGTGAATATCAAGATATTTGCTGGACTGCTGGGACCAAATCATTCTCTCTAGATATGGAACATGGACTTTTGGGGAGCTGTTGTTGATAGCCATCTTGCGATTGTGATCATTGTAGAAGGCAGAGTAGAAAGATGGAAAGAAACTGAACTCTTAGTGACTGAAGACTTAGAAAGATAATCCTTAGTGACATAAACTCACCTAAAAGCCTGCCCTACCTTGGACTTTTCATTGTCGTGAACCAGTATATTGGCTTGGACTTTTCATTGTCGTGAACCAGTATATTCTCTTATTGTTTAAACCAGTTTGAGTTGTGCTTTTTTCTTACTTGCAACATAAAATATTTCATGCTATACAGCTACTATTTATAGAGAGCCTACTCTGTGCCAGGCATTGTAATGGGTATTCTACAAAGACTAATTTTCACAACCACATTTTTCTTTTTTTAAATTGTGCTAAAATATACGTAATATAAAATTTCCCATTTTAACCTTTTTTTAAAGGTATAATTCAGTGGCACCCGTTACCACTCTCTATTTCCAATCACAACGATATTTTGAGGTGAGTATTAATATCCTCATTTTAACAAAATAGAAATTGATTCTCAGAGAGGTGCATTACTCAGATCAGACCACCAGTTAGTGAGATAGTCAGGATTTAAACCCAAGTATACCTGACTGCAAAGCCCATGTTTTTTCTACTTCATTATAGTGCCAAATTAAATTATCAAGCAAGAAAACAAGAAATCTTGGTCAAATTACCAGCCTAGAGTCCATAAGATAGAAATTAAGATCTTGAGAGGTGCAGATCCAGCAAACAGGAAACAAGACAAGGATCAAAAACTGATCAGAATCCAAGTCATCAAAGGTAGAACACTAGAGTTTTGAGTCAAGGGGGTTAGGAGAAACCATTTAGGTTCAAGAAGTAGGGTTTGAAAGGGGCTCATCAGTAGAGACTTCAAGAATATCTGGTTGTGTTTTTTCACCTTACCCTGGCTTATAGGTAAATAGTCCTTGCCCTGCCCACTTAATTCCACAAAGAACTCTGACTTAAAGACTAATAACAAACTATATTTTAAAACAAAAATACCCCCAATTTTATGTTAAGCATTCATTAAAATAAGTCACATAATAAAGTTGATCCATATCAAGAGGGAGACACATCCTGTGGTGGAGCCTAGTCCTTTAAATGAGGTCTGTTATGACTGGAAAGCTCTACTACCTTCTTGTTAGGACAAGATGGATTCCAACTAGTGTTCCCTAAAAAAAGATTGCAAGCTTCTATGTTAAAAGCTATCCACCTTTGATGAATATCTCTTAATTGTTTACTTTCTAACTAAGGGTTTTTAACTAGGACTATTAGAACACTAGAGGATGTTTAATCTGTTGATCTGTTTATTTTAAAAAGTCTGACTCCTTTCATTTGTAATCCTTGGTAAGTAGTAGCTTGAAGGGTTCTACGTATACAAAAAGATCAGTTCGGTAATTTTCAATTTCCATAAGTGAATTTCTACAGTGTCAGAGGCTGTCTTGAAGTTAGGGAAAGGAAGTTATTGAGAATAGATTGAGTAAGACTGCCCGGTGTTTTCACACCTCCAAATCTGGACCTCCACACCAAAGCCCCTTTTCCAGTATTTCCAGTTAGAAAATACTAACATTTTCTCAACAATTATTTTATATATAAACCTAAGTGCTGATAATGATTCATTGCACACTGAATAGAAATATGACAGGGACAGGAACTCCATAGAGTCAATGTCATTTGACACATTTAACACATGTATGCGGCTTATCACCCTTCTCCCTCTAAGGCAGCATTTGGGGAGTGAAGGTCCATCATATGTGTGAACAGTCTGTTTGGCAATATAGTTTTTTTGAAAAGTAAAATATATAGGAAACTGAATTTTTCTTCCTCTTTAAAAGTTTGTTCTCTGTCTGTGCATTTTAATAGACTTCATTTCTTTAGAGCATTTTTAGGTTTACAGCAAAACTGAGCAGAAAGTGCAGATATTTCCTGTATAACCTCTGTGTCCACACATGCATAGCCTTCCCCATTATCAGCTTCACTCAACAGAGTGCTACATTTGTTACAACTGATGAACCTACACTGACACATTATAAACACAGAGTCCATAGTTTATATTAGAATTCACTCTTGGTGTTGTATATTCTATAGGTTTGGACAAATGTATAACAATATGAATCCATCATTATAGTATCATATAGAGTGGTTTCACTGCCCTAAAAATCCTCAGTGCTCTGCCTATTTATCCACCTTTCCTCCTAGCCCCTGGTAACAACTGATCGTTTTACTGTCATCACAGTTTTGCCCTTTCCAGAATGTCATATAGTTGGAGCCTTTTCAGATTGGCTTTTTGCACTTAGTATTGTGCATTTAAGGTTTCTCCATGTCTTTTCATGCGTTGATAGCTCATTTCTTTTTAGCGCTGAATATTATTCCATTGATTTGATGTACCACACTTTATTTATTCATTCAACTACTAAAAGACATCTCGGTTGCTTCCAAGTTTTGGCAATTATGAATAAAGCTGCTATGAACATCTTTGTGTAGATTTTTGCATAGACATAAGTTTTTGATCCCTCACCAAGGAGTGTGATTCCTGGTAAGAGGATATTTAGTTTTGTAAGATACTGCCAAATTGTCTTTCAAAGTGGCTGTACCATTTTGCATGCCCACCAGCAATGAATGTGAGTTCCCACTGCTCCACATCCTCACCAGTATTTGGTGTTGCTGGTATTCTAAATTTTGGCCATTCTAATGGTGTGTAGTAGGTCTCTATATCTTTTCAGTTTTTCTCTTTGTCTTCCTTTCCATCCCAACCACTCCTCGCAATAGCCTGTCTTTTCAGAAAGAGTCATAGAATTCGAGGGCTATGCAGGAGGTGGCACAAACTAAGCAATATTAGATAACAAGAGTGAAAGGCTGAGAAAGGATTGGCTCAAGTCATGTGGGAGCCCTGGGAAAAGGAGTAATCTGGCACCCCTTCAAACCAATATTCTTTAAATAGCTGAGGGCAGAGAGAAATTCGTTTTCTATTAATATAAAATGTATAGCTCTTTATGGTTAAAATAAAGAATTTATTACAAGCATTGAACATAATATTTCCACTTATTTGGAATTATCTTTCATTTCACGTTTTTCTCATTACTAATAACTTGAACAGCAATAGTTAGTACCAAGCATAGAAATAAATTCCAGTTACAAAATCTTAAAATATTTTTACAAATTCTTTTTTTTTCTAGTTATATGTTACAAAAACAGTTTTAACTTTTCTTAAGTTCTTGTTCTTTCTTCATCTTTCTTTTGGGACTATCTGAGCTAGGCAACCTCTTGTAAGACATGTTCATGGCTCTAAAGTATAGAAAATAAGCATCTGTCCACAAAACAAACAAACAAACAAACAAAAACAGTGTTAGAAATTTAGAGTAGAATTCCAAACCCAAATCCTACCCCAATCTCTTCTGACTGGCTTACCTGGGGGAATATGCACACCTGTATCTATACTCTAATGAGAACTCCAGTACTGTTTTATTAGTAAGCAGGCAAATGCCCAAAACTTAAAATGAAGCTTCGGTCATGGCTGGGTGGAGGCCAGGTCTAAGTAAGGCCTCTTGCTTTTCCAACTCCATGTCTAAATCCCGTAATGCCCTCAAGTATGCCAAAAGAGAGTACAGTACAAGTCAGGGTAAGAACAAGACTCACATAGAAAGGCATTAATAACTGAGCATAAGTCCACCTACCTGACCAAATGCCAGGATGAGGTTGGCCTTTCAGACCCACGAAGTTGGGAACAGAGAGAGGAGGAGGATTAGACCTCCTTACCAGAGGTAGCCCACCTCCATTCCTATAACCACTCCACTTCTTAATTTGCTTACCACATGGAGAGAATATGTACAAAACAAACTGCTGCTCTTAGGGGTAGGAAATGAAAAAGCAGGCATTAGGGCCTGTAAGAAATGAAAGTGAGTGTCTTTCAATGTCATGATCCCTCTCTAGTGAAGCATCCCCAGAGTCTCTGGCCGGACTATCACTTATTCCATGTGGCAGATCTAATAGGAGGGTAAATAGAGGCAGAAGCTAGGATGGATGTTTCCTTCTTCATGAGCTGTGGCAGAAATGCAGGGAGAGAAGCTGAACCATCCCCGCCCCCCCCCCGCCAAAATACACACACACCTCATTATTTATTTTTTCTTTAATGACTGGTCTTAACAATTAAAACTTTGTTCAGCCAAGGTTGTCCAACTAGGGGAGATTAGCAGCTTCCTCAGTTAATCCCCTTGCTCCTCAATGTAACTTCCTTGGATCACTGAAATGCACAGTTGAGCTGGTCCTCCTAAGAGTTTCTGTAATGCGTTATAGCAGGTCATTAATCAACTTAACTTCAAGACCATACTGCACCCTAGGCCAAATAGTCATTCCCTAGTTTATTTCCTATCTGAAATCATGCCTAGTCATATTGTCCAAAATTGGTCAACAGAGATTACTCTTAAAAGTCCAAATAAAACAAAGAATGGCTGAAAATGAAACAATGTGAAGCCCTTCCCATTATTAAATTATGAGAGAAATTCTAGTCTAAAATGAATTTCTCTTCCTCCTGTAGATTGAACTCCAAAGACCTTAAAGTCCAATTACTCTTCTCCCTAATTTCCTGACCTTTTCAGTTCCTGTCAGAGGATTCTCCCTCAATGCCTTGGGGTTTGGGTTCCTGCTGCAGCCACTGCACTTTGAGCTTTCTTCCATTACAATGGGTGCAGCACCTTCAGTACTTTCAAAATTGAAGCAATCCACCCAAATCTCTCATGTACCATATATGTAGACACAAATGTGACTCCTACTGAACAGTATTCAAAATGCTGTTCCTAGAACCCAGTATATGGCCCCTTGTTGCTATTTTCCATCAGAGACTGCAGCAGACTTGGTGTTTTCTGGGGGAAGAGGAATAATGCACAGGGAACAAAAGATGAAGAGAGAACATCGTTTTTGCTTCCACTTTGCCAGGATGCCTATTAGAACATGTTTTCCAACTACTACATGTGAATTTTTTATTTAGTTGGGATAAATTTCCCATCAAAGTTTAACTGTGAGATAGGACATAGTAGCTTTTAATAAAGACATAGTTGACTTCCTATCCATTTTCCACCTTCTACAACCCCAAAACTAATTTTCTCTAGGGACTCAGATTTCCTCCACCCAGTTGACCACATTTGAAGCTATAGTGGCAAGTCTGATTGGTCTAAGAGGGATCTCTTCACTCTTGCCAGAGATTAAGTCAAAAATGGGCATAAGGCCCAATTTGGTACAAAGAGAAATGAGGTTTTCAGTAGTTGTATCTCCAATGTCTAGATCACACCCAGATCTTCCTTACTTCTCTTGGTATCCTTCCGATGTTTTGGACACTTCTATTTCCATTTCCCTTTTAAGTCCAGTGTTTCTGGCTTGTAAGCTCCATGTTAAATAAGCCTGGTCTCTGTCAAGTAACATAGCTTCCTTTTCTATGTCTGAACACAGCATCTTATATTTATAATAAGCAACTCTGCAGTCCATGCTTATGGCCTTGCATCTGATCTTCTTTGGATATTTGTCCATCTCTAGCAAGATCCCAAAACTTTTTTAAATTTATGACACA
>NW_006434709.1:18560927-18565590 GCF_000325575.1 Pteropus alecto
CTAAAACTCCTTAGGTCTATTAACCTTGCTTCCAAGATCTCTTTCCTGAAATGTATCTTAGCTGGATTATATCTCTCAACAGATTCCTGAATCTGAAGCTTGTACTGTTTCCAAAGGCCATAATCTCGGGATCATGGAGGGGTCTAGCATATCCTTTGACATGTGCTCCTCCCCTAAAATTCCACTTCCTTTAGCTTTCAGATTCTGGAGTCCTTGAGTAACTTGTCCTACTTTGTGTATTACTTTCTGCCATTTCTTTCTCTGCTCCTGATCTACTTCTTTCTGTCATTTCTACATCTTTCAAGGAGGCCCAAGTGGGTTTTTTAATTTGGACCTGCTACTTAAATGCATCTAATTCTGCCACTAACACAGATAAACCTCCAATTGTGTCTTTGTCTTTGGCTCTCCCTTCCTCCCTCTTTCCCACCTTCCCTCCCTCCCTCTCTGTCTCTGTCTCTGTCTCTGTCTCCGTCTCTCTGTCTGTCTCTCTCTCTCCCCTTTCCTTTCTTGCTCTGCCTATGCATTTGTTTCCTGACCTACTCTTTAGACTCTCCCTTGAGAGGCTCCCATAGTGAAAAATTATCAGAGTATTCTACACCTACCACAAGAGCTTCAGTTCAAATATTGCTTGAGTGGAGAAATCCTGCTCGGGAGACCTCCCATCAGTTTCAACCCATGCCTTATCTCTACCTATTGTTTTTACCACTTTTCTGCTTGACTCCTTAGGTGTTGTCTTCCCTGTACCTTTAAAAAAAATTTTTCTAATATTATTCATTTTCTGGGCATATTTCCTTATAAGAAGAGCCATACCTGCTTCCTACATATAATGTCTCTATAATCTTGAAAATCATCAAGTAATGCCTGAAATAACACCAACACCCGTGGCAACAATGATTGCTAACAGTACACCGAGCCCCTACTATGCACCAAGCACTATTGTAAGCATTTTATAAGTATTAATTTACTTAATCCTCACAACAATCTCATTAAATTAGAACTACTATTTTATAGATACAGAAACTAAAGCACAGAGAGATTAATTTGCCCAAGATCAGACAGCGAGTAAGTGGCAGAGCTCCCTCTTGGTCTTCCACGCTGATATCTGCCCACATTTCAAAATGTTTTTCCAAAATATAACACACTGTTTTTGTTTGGCCCAGTCTTCTCAAAATGCTAGGAAATTGGGTTCTGCTTTTAAAAAGCAAAAATAAAGATTTACAACTATTACAGACTATCGTAAATCTTAAACATAATTTCTTTTACTAGTGCTATGTCTCTATTATTCCACAGGGAAAGGTATTAAAGTTTGATTTTATAATTCTTTAACAATAACTTCTATTATGAGTATCATTGGATTGTGTGCTTACCAGGTTTTCCCACATATACATTAAATTTAAATTCTTAGTTCAAGTTAATTTTCACTGCCTGATAAAATATTATCTGAGCATGTACTAAAGAATGAATTTTTGCAGCTTAGTGAGATAAGTCATTCATACTCTAACAAGGATATTTTAAACAGAGCTGGTTATTCCTTCAGGAAAACCACATTCAGATCAAACTAATTTCCTAAATGACATAAAAGGAGTGAGTAGCTTTGAGGTATCTTATGTAACTGACTGAGTGCTGACAGCTTGAGACTAGATGATGGAATGACAGAGGAAAGGGGACCTGAATCTTTGAAATAGTAAAAATTATCATTTAAAAATCACAATGAATATCATCTGCCAGGCGTTAAAATGATTAAAGGGCTTATTTTTTCTACACTCCTATTGTGATAGGTTTTATAAACAAATAATTTTAAGTACACTAACCTGTTAAGCACCAGTAATTAGTTGAGAAAAACAAACACAAATGTGCTATATGGAGATAGGGTATTATTTTATATTATTTATATTATATTATTTTTTAATATCTCCCAATAGCTTTTCCATTATTGTTAAACTACTCTCTTGACCATTCCATCAAGCCATCACGACTCAAAGAAAGGGAGCAGAGCAGGTACCATCACAAGAACGAAGAGGACATGGCACATAAGTAAAGATCTTGACATATGAGGAAAAAAATCCATCTTTTGCAGCCCTGAGGGATGACAGAAAAAAAGGGACAAGGAAGACTTATCAGACCCAGTGTGTTTACTCTCTGTTATTTCTCAGGGTGAAAACTAGAATTGGAAGTATATAGTTGAAGTTTTCACATAGATATGGGTAAATCCAAGAAAGCTGAGATAGTGGTTTGCTTCCCTGAGTATGCCTGTGAGAGGCTGAGCCCTCCAGGAACTCTGCTGTCAGCTTGGTGCCATGTTCAATCTGATGCAGGGAGAATAATGCTGGAGGAAGGTGACTCAACAGAAGAGTCTAAAACAAAGCTCCTGGTTCATCAAGGCCTACATGTGATGTTCAGGGAATCCAGAAGTTCCCATACACCTCAGAAGAGAGAGTGGCACCATGAGAATCAATGGACTTGTAGAGACCTGGGGTCAGTACAGAGGTTACAGAGTATAGAGTAAATGACTCAGGTATGGACTTCAGCAAAAGAACTAGTGTGACATCTGTAAAGGGCAGAAATGACGAGTTTCACCTCTGGGGCTAGCAGTCTGGCTTTTAGGCCATACCTGACACTCCATACCATTGGACAACATAGGGATTGGCGTGCATGGCTTCCCTGAAGCCATGTAAGCCATCTCATCCCTCAGGGCTGCTACCAACCCACTAGTGGCTGTGTGAATTAGAAAAAAGCACTCCTTTTCTCAAGAGACTTTACTTCCATCTTTCGGAAAATTGTCTTAATATGCTGTTTTTGTTAAAACAAGGCATCTTAGTACCACATGCCAGAGAGCTGCCATAATAAACTTAGAACTATAAAGTGCTGAAGATGTGAAAGACACTACACCTATACCTTATATAGCAACCCTTGACCTCCATACATATCTTAGAATGAGAGGGAGGTGAGGAAGTAAAATCTGAAAGATTCAGCATTTGTGAAAAAAAAATTAGATAATGTGGGGACTCGAGGTTAAAAATTATAGAAAATAAACAAGCTACGTTTTCTTAATACACTTGAATTAAAGTAAATCTTCAATTCTGTCATACCAAAATACAAACTCTTTATGACCAAGATTTTGCCTTTTATTTTTTGGTGTTTCCTATAGCACCTTACATAGTAATGCATACACAGAAGAAACCAGTAAGTACTTGTTGAATAAAAAAGTTTATTTTATTAATCCACTTATATGTATAATAGCATGCAATTTTCCTACATTTATTTGAATCAAATCTAAAATTGTATCCCTTTGCACCTAGCTAACAACCATAAAAATCCAGAGTTCACTTGTTTTATAACAGCCTCCCTCCTCAAATATTTTTTGAGAAAGAAATGTAGATCTAAGTGGTCTAAGGGAGATCACCTCAATATTACAGAATTTTTAAAAATTTAAAACAGGATTTTATATAGTCCAACATAGGTTCTTATTAAAAGGTGGGGGGCCCTGATATCTAGAAAGGCAAAGTAATTTAACTAGAGTCACATATCAAATCAGGGACTCAAACACCCTACACAATACTAGCTCATCTCTCCTTCCTCCCTAAAGACACACTTTTCTCCCTCTCAGCCTTACTTTACCATACTTTGTAACCACTTAATTATCTACATCAGACCTAAACAGCAGCTGATCCTATTCAAATGAGAGAAATCACCCAATGATCCGAAAACCAGGGAATCAAGTAAACTGGCCGTTTTACCACATCCATAAAATGATAAACAAGAAGAGAGCAGAGAGAATTGAGAAAGGGTACTTTTTCAGTCATCACAACAACAGCTAGGGAATAATGCGTTTTCCTTAGGGAGGGATTATGCTGAGGGGACCCGATACAGATACAAAAGATAATTCCTCTTGGAGTTTTTTCTTTTCCTTTGAGTTTGTGGCATCTAAAAAAAATTTTTTTATCACATAAACAAACATAATCTCTCACTTTTTCTCACATATTATTTTCCAGACCATGACACAGACCACGTCGCCAAAAAGAAAGGTGACCAAAGGTATATTGCCCATTAACCAAAACCTTTTCAAGACACAGATGAGTCTCTAAAACTACAATTAGGAACCGTCTCCAAACTTCGGTTACCAAACTCAAACTGGATCTCCAAGGTTTGCTAATACCCTCAGCTTGGCTAAAGGGCACAGAATCTCTAGCGCTCTCTACAGCTCAGACTTTGAACCTACCTACTACAGAAAATCCAAGTTACCAAAGATCTGCTCCCTCGCTCCACTTAAAAATCGGGTGAAGGTGGGGGGGCGGGGGGGTTGGGGAAAAGCTGAAACAGCGAACCAAAGGATTAATCACTTCTTCCCATTACATCAGCAGCCCCCGCCCTTTCCTCCGAGAACCTCCTCTCCTAGAATCGTCGCTACGCACTAGCGCTCTCTTCGCCCACCCCCCGCTCTATTATATGCCCCGATACCTCCCCATTATCACCCGCCCCACCACACTCCCTCTTTCCTCCTTCCCCCTCCTTGGCGGGGGAGGTAGGAAACCCGAGAGAGGAAACAGGGCGTTGAAGGGACTTCGTGATAAGAGCGGAGGTCCCATTGGTCGGATGTTTGTACCGGCGCCTTCCATTGGCTAGTTGGCCGGAATCCCCGCCCCTCTTCCTCCCCGCCCATTCA
>NW_006434709.1:18565609-18566170 GCF_000325575.1 Pteropus alecto
CCCGCGCCCCTGGCCAGCCCCGCGGCGGGGAGGGACCGACTGGGCGAGTGGAGGCTCCGGCGGTGTCAATGGCTCCTCCTGCCACGGAGCAGCAGCAGAAGCAGCGGCGACGGGGCTGAAGAGGAGGTGGAAAGGTTCCTTTAAGGAGGAGGAACGACGACGCCTCTTTTTCCCCCTATCTCCTCCTTTCACACTCATTTCCCCTTCGCTAAGGAGAGAAGGGGGGGAGGAGAGAGAAGAGGCCGAAGAAAGAAAAAATTCCTCTCAGAAATCTCTTTCAGGGGGTGTGGGGGGGAGGAAGAGGGAAAAAAAGAAGCCGGGCGCCCCCTGCTCCCTCCCTCCCTTCTCTCCCTCTCTTCTCCTCCTTCTCCCTTCCTCACCCGCCCGCCCACTACCCCCGCCGCCGGAGACGCCGCTCGGGAGTCGGCGGGACCGGGGACTATCTCCTCAGCCGCCGACGCCGCGCTTTGCCTCGGAAACCCCAGGCGGGCGGACGCCCTTTCTTTCTTTCTCTCGCTCTGCCCGTCTTTCTGTCTCCGTCCCTGGAGGCCGCCCCGCCCG
>NW_006434709.1:18566558-18571507 GCF_000325575.1 Pteropus alecto
CCGCCGCCGCCGCAGCAGCAGCAGCAGCCTCCGCCGCCACCACCGCCGCCTCCGCCGCTGCCCCAGGAGCGGAACAACGCCGGCGAGCGGGGTAAGGCCGCGCTCCCTCCCCGCCGCTTGGGCGCCGGGCCGCAAAACAGCGGGGAGGGAGGCTGGGGCGGGCGGGGGCGGCCTGGGCGCCCCGGGGATGAGAGAAGGAGGCTGAGTGGAGGTGGGTCTCCCGGTGCCGCAGTGTCAGCCCGGCTCGGGCCCCGGCTGGCAAGAAAAGCCGCGGCTTCCCCACTCGCCTGGGCTCTCGGTCAGGCCGCGCTTTGTTTGGTTTCGGGGCTCCGCACCCTCTACCCCCACCCATCCCTTTGGCTTGTCGGCTCCCTCACGGATCCCGCAGGAATCTGTTGGTAACTGGAGGGAAGGCGAAGGGTGAGATTTCCCCCTTTTCTGCCGTCTTCCGCTGTTTAGTCGCCCCCTTTCTAATAGGAGGTGGGGGGAACGACTGGGAGTGATCGGGCGGTGGGGTTGGCTGGGGAACTTGTTTTCCCCTTTTTCTCGGTTAGCCTCCCCCTTCCTGTGGAGGAGGGGAGAGGGGGAATCGGAGTGGTCCGTGGTGTTGGCCGAGGAACTTGTTTCCCCCGCCCCCCCTCTCTAGTCACGGGGTAGGGGGAGCAGCGACTCCTCTCCCAGCCCCACAGTGTTTGCTGCGCAGTTTGGCTTTAGTTACAGAACCCCTGGGCAGGACCCGTTAAATCGAGACCTTTAAATAAATAAATATAGAATCCATCGGCCATTTCCAGCCCCCCTCCCTTGCGTGCAGTGCAGTTACCCTTCCGCTTTATCGACACCCCTCTCGCTTGTCCTCCCCTAGCGAACCCCCACGCTGCCGTGCTACCCTCCATCTCCTAGTGCGTTTGAACGCCCCTTAGAACTGGCTGTGTGTGTGTGTGTGTGTGTGTGTGTGTGTGTGTGTGTGTGTGGTGTCGTGTCCAAGGCCTAGTGAAATGTGTCATTTGGACCCAACTGTGCAGCTCTGTCTGATAACCACCATTGTCTAAGGGCTGAGGCTCCTGGGGGTTGAATTCTTGCTTTACCAGAAATAATGTTCAGTTCTACTTTGACGATATGGTTATTTTGGGAGGTTTATGAGGTGGGGTGTTGCACCTTGGTCTCCAAACGTAACTATTCTCTGTTAATTAGCTGCTCTCAGTGGGAGTAGAGGTCAGTACCATATTTATGTGTACGGTTGTTGTTTTAAGAAGGAGGGGAATTATTAGGAGACATTTTGCGTGTTTTCGTTGTCGGATTAAGGTTAATTTTACATGCGTTGGTTGTCACACCTCCTTTGATTAAAGGAATTGAGATTAAATGCCTTTTAAAATTTATACATTCTTTCTTTAAAAACTGTTTCATTGTTACACTTGATTAAAATACTTATGAAAGGGAGATGATAATCTGAAAAATAGTTTAAAGGATTTTCACTAGTCACTGTTACAGATAGTCCTTGAGAAAGCAATTTGGTATATGTTGTTTGAAAGAATATGATGTTTCGAGCCAGTTAGAGAGGTCTTGTGCAACATTATTGGTAAATGTTTTAATGATTTCTTTGATACATTTTTCCTTTTCTTTTTTAATTAAAAATATTTGTAATTCAATCGTTTCATTTCACATTTGTATATCAATCAGTGTTCTCCTGTGTTCCATTCAAATAATATTCAATTTTCCTTCCAGAATTGGCACTGTATATAATGGAATTGACAACATTTTTTGAGAAAACAATGGCACTGGATTGAAATCCTAGCATCATAAAGACTATTGCTAGATGTAAAGCTTTTTCAAGATGTACTGATTTGTTAATAACATTAACACGGAATCAAATTCTTCAGTCAAACTTAATTTAGTCTCATTGTCTTTAAATATTCTGAATCTCCTTTTTCACTATTTTGTGTGTAATTTCATTGAGATACTTTCATTTTGGATACTTTTATTCATTTGTGTGAGATTATTGGCTACTGAAGTCTTTGCTTTTGAGTTGACTTGGTTTTTGGCAGTCACATGCTGGAGTGTCAATTTTCTTGTCGTTGATGTCCATAAACTGACTCAAATGTTCATGGATCAGAACTTCAGTATGCACCTAACCAAGTGGTAAATAAGATTCACTATAGGATTGTTGCTTTGCTGCAATCCTAGTAGAAATTGTTCTGGAGATTCTATGTTGGCACAGAGGGGAAAAGAACTGGCTGATTAGTCTTCAGAGAAAATATTATAGATCTTTTAGAGGGCAAATAAATGGCCTCAAAATGAATAAATCATTAAGATGAATTAAAAGACTAAAAATAATATTTTGCTAGCTTTATGTAAAAATGTCGTTCTTTGAAAATTGACGATTCAATTATATTTTTTTAAAGATACAAGTCACATAATGATCAGAAGTTAGCCAAGAAGAATACTTTTTATTGCAAAAGTTTTATTGAGCATGCAGTCACTATTTCTGGTTTGGATAGGAGAGGTTTTGTTGTTTAAAAATATTCTGTTTCATAATTTTGACAAGGAACTACAGCTAACATTGTGTGTGTGTGTGTCTTTACTAACTTAATGGTTCTGTAACTCTTGCATTAGAGTCTTTGATAGAATTACATAATAGTGGATCACACAACTTTCCAGATAGGGAATTGAAGAAGTGAGCCTCACTGTTCTAAAACGAGTTAATTTGATTTATATATAAATTCACTTATTAAATATAAAGGATGAACTTTTGGCTTTTTAGTGGTAATAAGATAGTTGTAAGATAGTATTTTTTTTTCCAAGCAAAAATTGTCAGAACTAGTTTTTATTTGCTTCTTTGCCCAGGGTTAATTGGTGTAAAACTTTCTTGACACACACACACACACACACACACACACACACGATAGTGTTTGAAGAAGAATGGAACAACCCTACAGAGTGAAATCTTAGGACTTTTCAAAGCCTTCCTTAGAGGAGAATTTCTTACACTGATAGTCCACTAAACATTAGTCTTTTTAGTCTTTTAATTTAAATTCCTGAGTTTAGGATTTCACATACCACTTAAAACTCCACATAGGGACACTGATAATATATTCCAGATTGAGTGACACTGAAAGTAGTATGAGATTGGATTTTTTTATATTTTTATTTTAAAATGCTAAAAAGATTTTAGCTTTTGCAACTTGTTCAGCTAAATTTATCTTGATACCTATTTGGTCATCTTTTACTAGAACTGTGAGGAAAGTTTACAAATCTGCAGAAGTACTGAGGATTCTGAGCACTTTCAGTTTGTAGTTGTTAAAATCCATTAATTTGAATTGGTAATAATGCATATGATTTAAAATTCAAAAGTCCCTTTCCTATACCTGTCATCAGCTACCAAATCTTTCTACCTGGAATCAATCACTGTGTTTCTCATTTATTTTTTAGTAAACGATGAAATTTGATTTCTGAAAAATTGATATGGAAGATAGGTGTTTTGGAAAATAGGTGTAATTTTTGTTCTAATTATCGGAAAAGTCATAAGATTGTTTTGAAGTGCTGAAATTTTAAATGATCATTTTATATCAAGAAATTTAATGAGTGCAATACATTAATGGATTTTGCTATTAATTTCTAGTCTGAAATAATTGTAGAGTAAAAACTTAATCAGTCTCTTTAATTCTGTATTTGTGGGATAGAAGTATCACCGATGACCCTAGAATTAAAGGGTATTTTTTGAAATAATTCAGTGTGTCATATAACATAAAATATAACTGATGGAGCTTCATATTTATAATGCGCAGTAGCCAGGAAATGCCTGAGAGTTCTAGTTATTCATGTTAATTATACTTTCTGTGAGATTATTCTAACCCATGATATTTTACTTTCTAGTTCTTTCTACTACTTAGAGAATAAGAAACTTCTGCAACCTTTCTAGATAGAAGAGTTCTTGACAAGGAAAATGATTTTTCCTGTTTAGGAATTAAGTACCATGAAGTACTACTCTCTCATCTGATAGCTAAACCTTCAATAAATGTAAAAAGTATTTACATCCCATAGGAGATACTCTGCGTGTGTGTATGTAGCCTATTTTCTCAAAGCTTAGAAATTATTTGAGGAATAGAAATGGGATAACAATGCTGATGTTAAAGTTCTGCTGATTGGGCCTAAGAGTTGTCCTTGTACTGCTTTTCTCTTTCTTTACTGAAAATTCTGGCAAACCTAAGGAAAGGCCAGCCAGCTTGGAGACCTACCAGGTAAGGCAAGAACCACCAAGTAGATCCTGACCTGTTAGTGAGGACCCTTGGACTTAGCTTTGGCAGAATTCAAGGCTAATGAGTACCTTCTTAGTTTTTTTTTTTTCTTTTTTTCTTTTCTATTTGTCTTAACTTTGAAAATAATCTTTTAAAAAAGAAAAACAGAAAAGAGAAAATAATCTAAAATAACGAGTTATTTCAACTTGTGTTCTCTAATTGTCCCCCTAATGAGGTACTTTTATTTTGCATTTGTCTTGTTCCACTGGTCTCTGAAGGATTCTTTTGGACCTTCCATTTCACTAATTTATCAGCTCTTCAAATTTCATTCTTCCAGAGACTTCTGGTTAATATGTGAGTTTGTTAGCAAGGTACCCCCAAATTGCGTTGTTATCCTCTAAAAATAAAACTATGAGGAAAGGAAATATAATGGATGAGACAGGTTGTTTGAGTTAGAGCTAGCTAGACCTGGGTTCCAGTCCTGCTATTCCAGTAAAGAGCTGTTTGACAATGGGGCATGGGGCAAGCGATAACCTCTTGAAGCCTTACTTCATTGTCTTTAAAATGGGTACACTATAACTTGCTTTATGGAATACTTGTAAAGATAAGAGATAGTAAAGTACCCAGCATATGGTAGATTGATTTTCTTTCTTTCTCCTTCCCTTCCCTCCCTTTCCTCTCTCCCCTCCCCTCCCCTCTCCTCCCCTCCCCTCCCCT
>NW_006434709.1:18571618-18619551 GCF_000325575.1 Pteropus alecto
TTCCTTCTTTCCCTGCCTCCCTGCCTCCTTCCTTCCTTCCTTCCTTCCTTCCTTCCACCCACAGTACCTGGTATTCTAAGGTGTTCTCCCATTCAAGAACTAGCTAAGCCCTACCCTGCTTAGCTTCCAAGATCAGGCAAGGTCAGGCACGTTCAGGGTAGCATGGCCGTAGACTCTAGACATTTTCTTAAATACTATCTCATTTCATCCTCTTAACAGTTCTGTAAGGTGGACATTACACAGCAGTGAATATGCATAGTAAGTAGCAGAGAATAATTTCAAAATTGATTTATTTCACCTAGTCTCTCCATAAACAAGGGGAGATACCAGAACACATTTAGCAGACTATCTCCATCACTTTCAGAGGGAATAAATAACCTAGCTTGTGTAGCACATCTGTCCCCTGTCCTGTTCCATCTATCCTATTGGAGACCGATATAGTCTGATGCCATTGATTGTTAAATCATCTGGTTTCACATTTTCTAAGTTAACCTTCTGATCATAATTACCTCTCATGTAGATATGTCTCCAGAAGAGATTGCACTAATGGGCCAGCATGTTTTTCCAGCTTGTTGATGAGATCACTAAGCACTCATTGTACAAAGGAGGGTAGATTTCCCTTGAATTACTCATAAGTTATGAATAAAGGGTGTTAGGTCATTTTAGCTCATGGTTCTATACTGAACTACTTCATATTTCAGGAAAGAAAAAAATGTGAGTTAAATTAGACTTTAGTAGTAATTTTGACAGGTTTGTAGACTAATTAATCCTTGTCACCATAGCTTGGTGACTTTACAGGCATAGGTTAGGGTTTTTGTATACATTCGCTTAGTATAAGAAATGTGCTTAATCTTAATCCTTAGAAAATAGGGAAATGAAACTAACCTCCTTTACATAATTTATTTTAGTTGAAGGCAAATGTTGAAAATATTTACTTTAGTTTGAAAATGAATGCATTGTGTATTTTTTATTTTAAAACACCAAAAATGGCATATTAAAACAAAGATAAGTTGTATATGTTAGTTTATGCTCCCAATTTCTAAAAATCCAGTTGTCAAATGTTCTGCCTTTCTACCAAATGGAAAATTGTGTGACTGTTCAAAAAGGAGAACAAGTTATTAAATGCTATTCTCTCAACTGGTAGGTAAACCTTAAAAAACATTAAGGAATACTTCCACATCTCATGAGAGAAGAGGTGTCCATTTATTTTGTGAGAAGAGCCTACTTTTCTATTTTCTCAGAGCTTAGAAATTGAGTGATAGAGTAACAATCTGTACTTTAAAATATTTTTATGGCTACAGTGATAATCTTATTCTCACTGTTTTCCTTTAGTGTACACTCATTTTCCTGATGGTTGAGTGTGTCGTGTCAAAAATCTTTGACTGTTAAAAGTTTTTCTTTAGTGTGAAATTAACTGGCTATTCTGTGTTCCACCTTTAGCATTGGTTTCTTTAGTACCATGTATTGATAACTGACTTGAACCAGTTTAGCCTTTGCTGGTTTGCTTACTACTTGGGTTTAGGTATAAGAATTCTTTTTTACATTCAACTATGAATTTGTATCTTGCATCCATAGTATATTAAAAAACAGGCGGTTTTATGAGAATACAACACTGCAGAGGAACGCAGGGGGAAGAGGAAGAGCATAACTGTTCTTTATTCACCTGTTATATTTTGAGATGAACAGAGTTGGTATACAGTATACATTATCACTAGTAATTGTGTCTTCCGACATAATTGATTATACTTTTTTGAAAAAAGGAAAAACAGGCTTTAATGAAAATTAGAAGTGAGTAAAATCTAACAAATGAAAAGTAGGAGTCATTCCAGGTTTGTATCATGGCAGAAAAGAAGAATGAAAGACTTGTTTGAAAGAAATCGGGATGAGTGACAAGAGTGTATTTTGAAATCTCTCTCTTTTTTGAGTGGAGGGCAAAGTGATCTCGTATGGTAAAAGAAACCGTGGAATTTTTTTTCTTTACAGAGAAGTACAGAACTAATTCACAGTTACATGCAAATAACTAATATAGTCATAATCCTTTGAAATGCATTTGCATTTTTAAGAAGGTCATTACTTAGTCAAGTTTTGGTATTTTAGGCCCAATAAAAGAGGTAGGAGAAATAAGTGGTTTGGACAAAGACTTTTGGTGGGAGTGCTTCCTGGGAGGCAAAATGAGCACATCAGGGGAGGGAGAGGAGGGAAGGTTCTTGCAAGAATCACTGACCTTACACATTTATCATTTTCTCTAATCTTCTGACCCTAAAATTTTTCTTAAAGTTTCACTCTGGTTTTTTTTTTTTTTAAAAAAAGACCAATTTTGAGTTGAGGATTGGAATGGAAAGAAAATGAATTAAAGCAGGTAGGAATGCCAGTACGTATGGGTCACTTAAATTAGTAGTGGTCATTTGAATTAGAAACAGTCTGGATATAATTGTTTCTATATCTATGTGTACGGATACTATATATGTATAAATATATAGTGATTTTAAGTATGGAAATAAATTTATTAGTCTATTTTAAACTAAGGTTTTAATGAAAGTATACAAGTACACAAATCATTGGCTGTCATAGCTTGATGACTTCACAAGGTGAACACATCTGTGTAACCAATAATATCTAGATCAAGAAATATAACGCTACCAGCATCCCAGAAGTACCACTACCCCCACGTACCTTCCCAGTCACTACTGGCAATCCTATGTTTCTAACTGCTTGAATTAATTTTACTTGTTTTTGAACTTAATGTAAATGTAATCACCTATTATGTATGCCTATGTGTCAGATTTCTTTTGCTTAATATTAGTTTGTGAGTTTCATCCATGTTGCTTATTGCAATAGTTTGTTCATTCTTGTTGCTGTGCAATATTACATTGTATGAATATATTACATTTATCCATTCTACAATTGATAGACATAGAATTGTTTTCCTATTTGGCTGTCAGGAATAATGCTGCTATGAGCATTTTGGTGAGCACATGTACACATTCCCTGTAAATTTTATACCCCAACATATATCATTGCTTATCTTTTCCCAAAGATAAAACTTTCATTTACAAGAACACACTTATTTGCAGTTCATCATGATCTTAAATGTTATTTAAATTCAGTCACTTTAACTCATGGGTCCCCAACCTTTGGGCCTGTTTCAGTTACAAAACTTTCATTTATTTATAGAAAGATGAAACAGCTTTAAGACAGATGTGAATATGGCCTCATAATTATGTTGCCAAAATACTTGATGATTTTATTTCAAATATTAGTGTTTTTCTTAAGTCTTTTGGTGTGTTCGCTCTTGCATCCTTTAACATTACACTGTTAGGAAGTTTACCCATCAACTGAATATACTTTAATTTTCCCAAAAGATCATAGATTCGGTTACTTTGAGAAGGGGAAATCTTTTATACTTAGGAATTATTTTTGAATACTGTGGTTTTAATATGTGATTCTGAGTCTTCATTCCAAAACATGTTTCTTTTTGCTACTGCTATAAATATTTTTGTTTCTTCATTTTAGTTTGGAACCCTGTTTTTCCTTTTTTTTCTTTTTAACTACTTTTAAGCTTACCCTTTTAACTCTTGTGAAAATATTTTGCTGTTTGTGGTTGGTTGTTTCATTTTCTTTTTCCTGCATATCTTGATTATCCTTTATTATCTTACATTCAGTTAAATTGTAAAACCTTCACAGAAAAATCAAGACATATTTTGCTCTCAAAGTTGCTTTTCTAGTCCTTGACCAGATCTGTCAGTTCTGATTTATAGAAAGAAGGTGTAAGAGTGCCTCTGCCAGCATCATGTTATTCCTCAAGTGGAAGTTAGTGGCATATAAGCTTGCACCTCCTGTGATACAAGTATCTCCCAAGAATCACAGATGAAGCTCTGTTCTTAAGGAACTACTTTCTAGAAACCAATGATACAGTAGCTGTAGATACCAAAAGAGTAAGATTTCGTTGTTTTATGTCTGCTCTTTCAGCACTTACCAGTCCAGTGTTAGTGCTAACGGTTATTACTTCTTGTCCATAACAATCGGTGTAGAAGAGACTGCCACCTTCCTTTGCATTTTCCTTTCTTTTCCTTCCCCTCTCCTCCCCTTCTTCTTTCTCCTATTCTTCCCCTTCCTCTTCCCTTTTTTCTTAACATATAACCACATTCAGTAAATGTTGCTGTTTGGGCATAAGGAGCCTGAGCTTTTTCAAAGTGGTATTTTCTTTTTTTCTGGAGTGTTTATCTTAAGATCATTTCTAAATTAGGGGATTTTGAATAAAGTGACTTCTGGAATGCTCTAAAACACTTTCTGTATCATTTGAGTTACCAGTATACAATAGGTCTGAATTTGTTAGGTATTACTATATAGACATAGTTCTTGCCTTTATGGAACTTACAATTGAGTTAGAGCAGCCAATCTTTCTGGCACCTATGAGAATCTAAAACCTCATGATCTGAGGTGAAGCTGAAGTAGTGATGCATGTGCTGGGGAGCAGCTGCTGCAGATACAGCTGAAGCTCTGCTCACTTGCCCACCGCTCAGCTCTTACTGTGCAGCCCGGTTCCTAACAGGCTCAGGGGTTTGGAACTCCTGAGTTAGAGACCGAATTTAAATAACATTTAAAATCAAGATGAATTGCAAATAAGTGTGTTGTTATTTTCATTGTCTACTGATACATATATTTTTAACAATGTGTATACACACACACACATACATATATGTACACATACATACATACATACACACATACATGCATGTATGCATGCATTCCTGGTTTTATTTGTACCCTTATCCTTAGACTGTCTGCAAGACCAGGGTCTGTTTTCTGTGAAATGCTATTAAGATGGTTTGTTGTAACTCCCTGCTGTCTGTTATATGTTCTACCCTTTAATCAGTCATTGAATTACTTTTGTGCCACACTTAGAAAGTTGTAGCCTCAAAATTAAACTAAATTATAGCATATTTATGTAAGTGATTGAGAAAGAAACATGTGCCCAGTGAAGGAAATTACCTGCAGAATTTGGGGTCATCCATCTTGTTTTCATAGTATTGTCCTCCTTCGTTATATTCATTGTTTTGTCCTTGTATCCAGAAGCTGAAGGTAAGAGGACAGATTTAAGTTACATTCTATGTTGCTAGAATCTATACTCCCCAATTGCAAAGATAAAACAACACTTTAAAGGTTCTTCATAGTATCTGTAATCCAACATACCAATTAGTTGTAATTCTTAGGGTGCCTTTATGGATAGTTCTGATTCTTGGTATCTCTATTGCTGCATCTCATAGAGAACTTGTCCTCTATTTTTGAGTCATTTGTTTTGAGAACCTCTTAGCTGAAATCTTTAAAGCTGAAAAACTGAGCTGGGAGATCTGAATGTAGTGAGCTTATACGGGGTCTGTAAAGTTAAGTATGATTTTAGAGAACTAGAAAAATGTCACTTACTAGTCATAGACATACATTGACAACACAGTGAAACGGAATATGCACTGTTTGTTGATTTAGTGAAGTGTCTAACAAATTTTGATGAAATGTTAGCAGTAGTGTGTTTGGATGGTGAAGGTGAGGTGATTTTTGTTACTGTTTCTACATTTGTTTTACAAATACTATACGGAATCTGGAAGGAAGGAGGTTTGTATTTTTTAAACGAATTTAATAGTTCCGATAGTGAAGTGAACTCATGTTTTGATAATATAGTCCTCACACAGGTTATTTTAAATTTGAATAAAAACTTGAAATGTTCCATTTTTCAATGCTAAGTGTGTTTTTAAATGCTTATTAATTTATGGACATTTTTAGTTTTTATATTTGCAATAACTTCAGGATAATTGGTACCATTATTTATAGGTAATGAGGCTAATTGATGATCAGAAAGTCAGAATTCAGAATTAAAAACAAAATTTGATATTTGAACTTTGAGCCAGTGATTCTGTCTTTCTAGGATAAGTTTGTGATTATAGACTATGGTAGTAAATACATACAAATACTATTTTAATTACATGCTTGGCTGAATGATAGAAGATGGAAATTTAGTGTGCAAACAATTGGATAATTAGAATAGAGAAATTTATTTATAAGTTCACAACAGGTGGGTATTTCTTTTGTACCTTGGTGTGGTATAGACTCATGTCTATTTGATAATTTTATATAGGGATATTTTCTTTTTATAAAACTGGAGTTAACTAAAGAAATTAATGATAGTTAAGTTGAAATAAATTGCTAAGGGAAATTGTTTTATCATTATCAGTAAAGAAAACACACCTTCCCCTTTCTAAGATTGTATATTCTAAGATGTTTTAGATTGTGGGACCTAATATGTTTGGGAATAAATAAGAACCTGACAATGATTTTCAAAAAAATATGGGCTTTTGAAGCTTAAATTTAGTTATTAGATTTACAATTAACTCATCTCACACTCAACTAGTCTTCTGATCATCTTACAGACTCTTTATAAACCTAAACCAAGCAAGAACATTTTCCTATTAGAAAATACACTAAAAACCTTCATTGAAAGAGGTGAACTGTTTGGTTTTTTGTTTTTTAAATAGGGGCTACTGATAGGGTTTAGGGCGGTTCAGTCATTAAGTGTAGATTCTAGATAGTAATCAGCATCATTTTATGAAGAGCTGATTACAAATTTATTTAAATATTTTCCCCAAACAGTGACTTTTACTGGCTGAAGAGGGAACAAGAGCAGCTTAGCCAGATTTAAAGTTTTTATTCTTTTATGAAAGTTATCACGTTATGACAATTGGCAGAAATTTTTTTAAGTTGTATTATATGGAGAGTACAATGTATAAAAATAGTGCTAATCATTTGCCAAAGAGACATTTAGTAAATAATTTTTTCTATTTCCCTTCAACTTCCTTCTCTGGACCAAAATTTGTTCATATAATTACTAATTTAAGTTACTAAGCATATTAACTTCATAAATAATTTTTTTTAAATGGTATGAGGTTAAGTACCAGAAAAAAAAAAACCAAGAAACAAAATCAAATTACTTTGAATGGTCTGTTAAAAAAAAAAAAAAAAAAAAGCTAATGTGCTTTAGTCTGTAGAAATAACAGAAAAATAAGTGGTCACAGAAATGCATGCCAGAACTAAGTATACCAGCAGGCGATATGGACTATAGTAGAATGAATCATCCTAAAGCATGTGCGCCCATGTAAACATGATATTGTATGGTAGCAATAAGACTTATAAAATGTTGAATTGTTGGAAAAATATGTCTATTACAAAAAAAAATGTGTTATTCTAAAGAGAGAAAAGCTAAAGGATGACTAAACCTTTCACTTGGTTGAAAGTAATCTTAAAAGAAAAATGTTACTCAGTTATTTTTCATTATGCTCAGAAACTAGCTTGAGAAAATGAATTTAAATTATTACATTGGTGATTTAGATTGTGTAAAAATATCGGGTAAACTCAAACAGGTCACCAAGAAAGATTATATACTTTTTTGGTGGTAGCTATTAGTATTAGGTGTTTTAAATATCTTAGAGATGGTAATTAGAAATTATGGAATGTTAGGAATAGAAAGAAACATAGTCCCAATTCTTGAGGTTTGTTTACTTGTTTAAGGTGGCAGTTGGAATTAGAACCCAGGTCTCCTGACTCCTAATCAGTTTTCTGTTCTTGTTTCAGAATTTTATTATCATTCCGTTTACTTTCCAGTTTAGTGATTTGTTGAACCTATTGATCTGGTAAAATTTTCTGTAATTCCTTAGTTGAACAGAAATTAATTTTTTAGAGTACTTGTCTTATTGTGTAACATGAATATGCAAGTACAATTATAGTTTCTTATTGCTTGACTTTTTTCATCATTTTGTTTTAGCTGAGAATGGTTGAAAATAAGGCAGTGATATTATTCAGTGTAAGGTGGACCATGTTGTTGATAGATTCATGTGATGATTCCCCCTGTAACTGATTCCAGGTGCTCAAAAACTGGTTAATGCTTTTTTTTTTTTTAATTTAAGTTTATTGGGGGTAACATTGGCTAATACAATTATATAATTTTCAGGTGTACATTATAATTTAACATCTGTATATTTTGTTGTGTTTACCACTGAAAGTCCAGTTTTCTTCAGCTACCATACATTTGAACCCCTTTACCCATTTCGCCCTCCCCCTGAGCCCCTCATATTTGACTACCTTTACCCCATCTACCTCCCCCACTTCCCTTACCTCCTACCCTCTGGTAACCACTAGTCTATATTCCATGTCCATGAAGGTTAATGCTTTTGAAGAGGTAAAGCAAAGTTCTTTTCCACTATGAATTCAGGACTCCATTTATGGTAATGTCGTATTTCAGAGCAATAAGGAAATAATTTACTATTCAAAAAATGATATTGAGACCAGTGGTTATCCATTTGTAGGAACATTGTTAGTTTCCTAGTTTGTTCAATACCAAAACATACATCCCAAGTGATTAAAGAGCTCAACATTAAAAAAAATTTTTTAATAAGAACATTTAACATGAGATCTACCCTTGTAACAAATTTTTAAGTGTGCAATACAGTATGGTAACTATAGATGAGATGTACGTCAGATCTTGAGAACTTACTTATTTTGCATAACTGAAACTCTAACCCGTTGATAGCAGCATCCCATTTCCCCTTGCCCCACAGGCCCTGGCAGCCACCATTCTGCTCTCTACTTCTATAAATTTGACTATTTTAAGATACCTCAAAGAAGTGGAATCATATGATATTTGTCTTTCTGTAACTGCTTATTTTATTTAGCATAATGTCCTCCAAGTAAGAGCTCAACAGATTTTTAAAATCGTAAAAGAAGTAGAAGAAAGTACTTTTTCCTAACCAAGGCCAAAAAAAAATCCAAAAATCATTAAAGATCAAGAAATTGATTGCATAAAATAAATTGAAAGTTCTGTGCAATGAAAGGCGCTAATAAACAAAGTTAAGGCAAACGACAGACTGGAAGAAAAAAATTTGCACTTTATCTAACATACAAATAATCGAAATGAGTTATTATGGAAAAAAATGTTGAGATCAATTATTAATTATTGAGTTAAGCCTTACTCTTTTTAAAAAGTACCTTCAGTCCCATTCCCCTCCTTACTTTTACACTTCTCAGAAGCTACCCAGTATCATGAATTAGATATGAACCTGTTCATTCCCTTTTAAAAATACTTTTACACATGTGTGTGCATCTTGTAAATATTTAGTTCTAAGTTGTTATGGTGTTCCTGTGGGAAAGTAAGAACTTGCCTTCAAGATGTTTATGGTTCACTGGGGGTAAAGAGGACCATAAAATATTCTCTCAAAAGATATTTAATGTATAAGTGCCAAGTGAGTAGTATAAATCATGAGTACCTAGCATTCTAGAAATTTTTAAATAAGTGAATTAATACAGAAGTATCTTCAGTTGAAAGGAAGGTCGGTTATTTTTCTTTTCCCCTGTTATATTCCCCAGATGTAACTCTTAATTGTGTATATGTGTGTTTACTTCTGAATTTTTTAATGCATGTGTATATAAATACACATACTTTTTTCATTCAAAAGAAACCACATTGTGTGTATTAATTTGTAAATTAAGTTTTTTTACTTAAATATATCCTGGGCATTTTTCTATATTGATATAAATAGAAAATTATCTTATTATTTTTTACAGTTGCAGAATAGGCCATTATATGACTATACCACAATTTATATTAAATATATCGCTATTGATTAATATTTAGGTTCTTAATTTCTGCTATTATAGGACTGCAGTGAACATCTTTGTACAGATTTGTCACAATTTTAGTAAATAATTTTATAAAAGTTTTGAGTCAAAGGGATATTTGCATTTTAGTTTGATAAGTATTTTTAAACAATACCACCAGTAATGTATGAGTAAATGTTATTGAATGAATGGATGTTATTGAATGAATGGATACATGATATACTTAAGAGCAGAGGGTAAAGTAGTCTGAGGGCAGAAATGGTTTGGAAAGATTTCCCAGAGAAAGTGGATGCTTAAACTAGATCTTGAAGAATGAGTATATCACATGGATAGAGGAAAGAGAATAGGGATGGGAGAGAGATTCTTAGTTAAAAGGAAATGAGCCAGACAAAGGGCATTGGAAGAGTTACCAGGACGAAATTTTTGCTCTGTCATCATATTCTGTTCATCTCTCAGTTTACTTTATGTTAAAAAGGACGTTGAAGTGGAATTTAGGCACTCTTCTGTCTTCAAGGCTTTGTTCTACCATCTGTTGAATAATCCAAATTATTTAGCCTGGAATTCAGTTTTCTACACTTTGGCTGCCTGTTTTTCTTTTAATAATTCTTTTGACACACTCATCTACATATTGTTCTTGAATGTACCATACACATTTTTACTATATAAATGACACTGATGTAAAATTTTGAGCTCAGTTGGTTGCTTGACTTCTGTATTTGGTCACTTCCTTTTGTGCCTTCATGCCTTCTTGGTACCTACCCATATCCCAGCCTCAGGTGCTTGCTGTCATTTACAGTTGTAGGTAGGTCTCTTTATGCTTAATGTGCCAAGAATTGTCAATATTTGATAATAGTTTATAGAGTAAGCTTATCTCGTCTGTGTCTTGAATGTTCGTTTATAATACTATTTGGCACTGTAGTTTCTGAAAACTCAGAATGTATTTTCCTTGTAAATAGATATCTATTATCCATGCATGAACTTATAATACACAATAGAAATGATGTATGACTTATATGTTAAGCATAATAAGAAAACATTTTGAAGGCACTTAAGAATCAGTTAAGCTATCTAGATGTCCATGGGAAAGCAGTGCAAGGAATTTTTGTAATAATAATTATAATTACTGTTTAGTAGTTGTAATATTATTAGCCATCATTTATTGATCACTCTGTTCTAGATAGACACTAAATGCTCATTTTATTCTTATAAAAGCTCCCATTAAGTAGGTAATATACCCACATTACATATGAGGAAACAAGTTTAGGGAACTTAAATAACTCCTCTAAGAGCTAGTAAATGGCAGCTGTAGGGTTAGAATCCATGTCTTTCTGATTAAAAACAGACTGAATAAAGTTCGAATTACTATATTATGCTATATCAGTAATCATCTCCCTTGTATAAGTTTTTGAAAATACATATTTTTAGGAAATATTTGTCACATGAAAATGATCACTAATTGCACTGCAATTACCTGGAAGGCAGGAGTAATGAATCATCAATTATGTGTTTCCCAAGAAAAATTTGAAAATTCAGAAAAGCATAAAAAGAAATTGAAAATTAGCAACAACCAAACTAGAGAAAACATTCATTTCTTTTATTTGCTTTAAATATAATATATAGAAACATACAAAATTATATATACTATTTTCATTGTAATCATGCTATATATGTATGTATAGTTTTGTATTCTCCCTTATTTAACATATTATCATTTTCCCACTATAAATTCATATGCATATGTGTATATATTCTTTGAAGATGGTTCTCAGTGACTACATAATATATTTTACATATGTTCTTGAGTTTATTTTATATTTCCCTATTAGTTGACAAGCAGATTACCTCTAATTTTTCTCTGTTATACATTACATTGTAGGGAGAAATCATCAGGATGGGTGCTATGAGTTCCAGCATTGAGCTTCCCCACTTTTCCAAAAACGACAATGATAAATTAAACATGCACACACAATTAATCATCAGATTTTGGCATAAATATAGCTACATAAGTCTGCATCTTTCCCCTTTAGAAGTCGTGAAAAGGAAAAGGAAGAAGGAAAAGGCTAAGAAAAATACCTCAACTTCATTTTCAGTGAACTGAAAATAGTAATAGACTGCAAATTATGTTTAAGGGCTATCAAAAACATCTTAGGACAGAAGCAGTGAGCTTAAATATACTTACTGAAGGTGAAGGGTTCACCTTGCAGTTCAAAAGCTAATTCTCTTGTTTGTAAGGGCTGGTGACAGAAATACCTGGTTTGAAAAGGTAGAAAAGAAAAAGTAGAACTCTACACACACACACACACACACACACACACACACCCATATGTACAGGAACCAGCTTTTTCTCTATATAGCATCAAAGGAAGAGAGTCTTTGGACTGTGTACCTGTCCTTTATTCACTCCATACCAGCTGGTTCAAGATAATCCAACTTATTTTATGATGAAAAATATAAAAGAAACTGACCTGACAGGAAAACTTCCAAAGGACTAAGGACTCTCATTAGAAAAATGTCATTACAGAGCAGATGAAATTGTGACCCAACATTTCACCATACATTTGTTTAGGGTTGGGGAAAACTTTTTAAAGTTCTATCCCCCAAAAAAGAACACAAAGCAGAAATGCAGGAACTCAGAGAAGAGATCACAAGGTAATAGAAGATGATACGTGACATGAGAGAACTTAAAAATTAAAGAGCAAAAACTAACAAATGCAGATGAATTTGGAAGGAGCACAAGGAACAGACTAGAGCCAAGGAAAGCACAATAAAGGACAGGGATAAAAATAAGAAAAATGGACAATATAAAATGGAAATAAAGATTTTTTTTTAAGTTTTAGAAAATGATAAAAAAGGCATTAGATCCAATACACTTAAAATTGAAACCCCTTTAGTAGAAAACCAAACAGTGCAAAAGAACAAATTGTTATAGATACAATTAAAATTAACTTAAATTTACATATTGAAATGGCACCTATGCCAGAGAAAACTGACCAGAATGATCATAAAGATAAAGATTCTTTTAAGCAGCCAACCACCCTCATATCCTGCACAAAGTCATTTATAAGGGGTTGATATCAGGCTAGCCTCAGATTTCTGCACAACATTCAATACCAGAAGACAGTGGAGCACTGTTTACAAGATAAGGAAGTAAAGTGGGAGCCAAAGATTTCATATCCACTCAAGCCCTTCTTTAAGCATAAAAGATACAAACAGAACTCAGGGAATATTGTTTACACCAGCCCTTCTCAAGGAAACTACTAAAGTATAAACTTCAGCCAGCTGAGATATATCTGAGGAAAGGATTGGTGGTAAGCGTGTGTGTGTGTGTGTGTGTGTGTGTAAAATAATCCTAAAGACTAAAACAAATGTGGAGATCATGGTGACAGAACATTATGTTATATGCCCTGGTGATGTAGAAATGATAGAACTAATAAAATTTGAAAAAAGATAGGTTATAGATTACTTTATTGTAATTACTGGTGGTCAACAAGATACATAAAGATCACAAATCAACTAATAGAAGTTTAAGCATATTTAACACCTTAGAGGAATCTCTAGATAACATTGATTAAATCAGGTCGAGAAGGAAGAGGAAACGTTAATTTTAACATTGTTCATATTAAGGAACTAATAGGTATCTAAAGGTAGAAATCTAGGGGAATTCTGCTAAGTTGTAATTATGAGAGTAACCACTAGAACAAAAATATAAATCTTAGTAAATGTTGAAAAAACTACAAACCTATCAAAAAGAAAACATAGTGAAAGAATACTTACATACAGCCACACACATGTAACAGAACATGACAGTACTAAGACTAAACATATCTTTAATATAAAAATATAAATAGGCATAACTTACCTTGAAAAAGATCTTCAGATTAGATTCAAGGCAAAACCAATTCTGTGGCTTTTGCAAGGTGTACACCTACAATAAAATGAACGGTTAACATTTTAAAAGATGGACAAAATGAACAATTTAGGGTATCAAGATCTTAATGTACAAGGTAGAGTTCACACTAAAAGCATTAGTTAAAGAAAGGCATTTCTTTAAGAGTACACTGAAAGTTTAACAGCTGTATTTGTTTATCACCAAATAGCAACCCAGGTTAAGCTGAAATTACAGAAAATATGAGGGAAAATGGAAACAGTAGGAACTGTTTAATTGAAAGATACAAAAAAAGCATTGGACAAATGAAAAGACATACCATGTTTTCAGGATATGAAGACTACATTGTAACAGTTCTCAGTGAGGTAATTTATAAATTAATTTTTAAAACTAGACATGCTAATTCTAAAGTTAAGGAGGAAAAATAAGCAAGAGTAGCCAGGAAAACTGAAAAAGAGAACTAGCCTTGTCAGATATTAAAATATAAAGACATAAGATAGTGCAGTACTAGCCAACAAACGTAACATAGGTCAGTAGAACAAAAGAAAGTCTAGACATAGTTTCAGATACATATAAGAATATAATAAAGGTGACAAATCAGTGGAGAAAAGATCAACTATTTGATTTACTCTTGGGGGCCCCCGGATAGCCATGCGAAAGAAGTTGGATCTGTATTTCACACATATACCAAATGGGTCAGTGAAAAATCAAGCTTGAAAGTAATAGAAGAAAACATTAAAGAAATTTGAAAAATAATTTGGTGTGGAGAAGACCTTTTAAACTGACTCCAGAATTTATAAATTAATGGATAAATTTTACTACATTAAAAGAACAGTCTGAATGGATAAAGAAAATGTGATATATACATACAATAGAATACTATTCAGCCTTTGAAAACAAAATGGAAGTTGCTCAGGACTAGGGGGAGAGGGAAGAAGGGAGTTGTTGTTCAGTGGGTATAGAGTTTCAGTTTTGCAAGATAAAGTTCTAGAGATCTGTTGTACAATAATATGCTTACAGTTAATACTACTAAACTGTGACTTAAAAATTAAGATGTCAAGTTTTATATGTTTTACCAGAGTTTTAAAAAGCACTGTGTTAAAATCCATCATCAGTAAAATTAAAATACGTGTTAAAAACTAGCAGAACTTATCTGCAATTCATATCACAAAGGATATTCTGGAAACCCAATTAAAAGATCCTGCAGCCAATTAAAAAGTGGGCAAAAATGTGAAAAGATAATTCGTAGAAAATTAAATGCAAATGGCTTGTAAGCATAGGAGCAGTTGCTAACCTCGTTCAAAGTAATACAAATTCAAATCAAACTCAAATGATATAATATAGTTCAGCTATTAGGTAAAAATGTAAAAGTTGGATAACATACTCACAGGAGTAAAGACTGTCTCATATATTGCTGAGAATGCAACTCAAGATAATCCATGTGGAAGGCAATAAGGCACTGTCTCCCAGAATAAAAATGTATTTACTCTTAAAAACAAAACAAAGATAAACTATCTTTGGATTTAAAAGAACAAAAACAATATGTTAAGTAGGAACTTAAATACATGAGTTTACCTGAATCTACTTTAGAAGCCGGCAGGTGCCCCGAGAGTTCATTTCCTTCAGGATAGAGACCAAAACTACCTTATATTGGTACATAGATTGGGGAAGGGAGATACAAAACTTGTTTGTTACTACTCAAGAAACTAGGAGGCTGAGATAGGAAGGAACTAAAAAGGGTTGTGTGATCACTGCTTAGGGATATGGCTTATGTAAATATTCACAGTGGTGGAAGGAAGCAGTGAAAGCCTCCTGGACAAGATCTGGGCCACCCTACCCATGATTTATTGACTGGATCTCTAGGAAGAGCAATCTGCAGCAAGGATAAGCTTCATTCTGGAGTATGAGGTTTGTGTGAGAGGTGTAACAAATGAAAACTGTTAAGAGTTAGGTAAACACATAAATATACCCAGCAGTCTGTACCCCACCACACGCAACTTTGACTTAGATTTACGATGAACCAGCAAATGAAAGTTCAAGAACACACAAATGAAGCTAACCCTAACAAAAAAAGGTCAACTCAATACCTTCATTAAAACGAACGGTAAAGAAAATGCTCTCTGTGTACTGATAAGGAAATATCTCCAAGATTTGTTGCTTAGTGGGGAAAAAAGGATATCATAGTACAGTGTTTATAGTACATTTCCTTTTGTGCAGTAGTAGGGAGATAATTGATATTCTCATTCAAGTAAATCCTTAGTCTTTGAAGAACAGTCTTAAAGTGACTAAGCATGTTTAAGATCCTAAAGGAGATAGGAAGGAATAATAGCAATGAAAGAATATCAAAGTTAAATAGATGCCAATTAACAAATGGATATATAAAAAGAACTCTAGAAATCATTTAACTGAACTCAGTAAATGAGATGTACTAGGCTGAGCACCGTCAATAAAAGAATTAGTGAGTTGGAACATGATGTTGAATTCACCCAGAATGTAGCAAGAGAAGTGAAAAATATGAAAATAAATATTGAGGATAGATTGAGAGATGCAAACTTAAGTCCAAAAGAAACTTTAGGACAGATTAGAGTAGTACAGAAACAATATTTAATGAGACAATGATTAAGTTTTTCAGAACTGAAGTAAAACCTATGTGCCCATATTGAAATTGTATATTACTGAACAATTGCTTAGCAGGATAAATACCAAAACAAACAAACAAACAAAATCTAAATGCTCAATAATGAAATTGCAGAACATAAAAAATAGTTCAGTGTATTTGCTGGAACAGTAATTTCCAGAAGATAATGGGATATTCTTTCCTCAAAATGTACAAGAAATATAACTGTTTATGTTGAGTTTTATCCCCACTTAAACTCTCAGCAAGAATGAAGCCCAAAATGAGGATACATACAAAAACTAAGAGCTTATCATTTACAAAAACTGTTGCAAGAACCAAAAGATATACTTGAGCTGGAAGAATAGTAAACTAGAGAGAGGGAGGAATTGGATAAAATAATACATCATAAGAAAAGAATTGGTAAAAATTGTTACTAAATAAGGTTTACTGTTGATTGTAAATATGTATAATAGTTTTAAAGATAGAGCTGAAATATTGGAGAATAACAAGAAAATTGGAAGAAAAGGAATTACATTGAGTCAAGAATGTTACTATTGTTCACAAGAACTGAGTTCAGAGATACTAACTTGAGGGCATCTGCAGTCAGACTACCTGGATAAAATCCTATTTTATCCCTTACTAGCTGTGTGATACTAAAGTTATTTCACCTTCCTGTACCTAAATTTCCTTATTTATAAATGAGGCTGACAGTAATACCTCTTTATAGTGTTGTGGGAGGATCAAGTGAAATACATATAAAGCCCTTAGAATACTACTCATCATGTTTGCTGATGCTGCTTTTATTTCTTTTTTAACTTAAGCGTAACCACGAAAAGAAAAGAAATAAAATCTACCAATAAAATCCACAGCTTCCATGCCAGCACAACTAAAATTAGAGAATGAAGAAAGCTTAACCTTCAGTATACCATCAGGATCAGTTGGACTAATTTTAGTTTTTTATTTTCTCTTTGGAGCAGTTTTAACTATGTGTAAGGGTTAGTATTTTACGACTTTTAATCTTAATTAGAGGTCTTCCAAAGAACAGAGAGATTTTACTTTGTAAAAAAATTATTCTATCTTGCAATTACCATATGGATCCATTAGACTCTTTCTAAATCTAAGATGTGTATAGGGTTTTAGTGATCTTACCTTTCTTACATCTTCAAATATTTCATAGTATACTAAAAAAAAAAGAGACTAAACTAATAAAGTAAGAATGATGAAGTCTCCTAGAAGGAAGATGCAATACTGAAATAGTCATTTTTCAATTTTTAAATTACATTTCTCAAGTATCACATCCTCTTTTGAAAAGGTATAAAAGAAGATGAGAGACATATAGATCAAAAGATTAAATGCAAAGAGAGAATTAGCACTCTAGACCAGAGATGTCCAATGTGGTAGGCACTTGCCACCTGTGACTATTTTGTATTTAAATTAATCAAATTGATAGAATTTTAAAACTTAGTTCCTCAGTCACACTTACCATGAAGTGGTTTTGCAGAGGGAATATAACTATTAGCCTCATTTTACTATGTATACCATATTGGACTTCGGAGATACAAAACATTTTCATCATTGCAGGAAGTTCTATTGGCTATCACTGCTCTAGACTCTAGACTCTGAATATAGTGAAATTGATCATAAATGTGATAGCAAAATGGATCATCTACGTGAAATCTCAGATTATGAGACGTGAGATGATCAGATCCTGTATGAATTTTCTCACACTCAAGAATTGGTGAACACACCATATATTTCTGATGAACGCACAGTATATTTCTAAAGACAATGAAAAACATGGAATTCTCTAATTAGTAAACTCAACAGGAATATTTTGCATCACAACTCTGGACCATTCCCTTTTGCTGAAAAAGGCCCTGTGACATGTTCTTTCATCTCTTACAATGTTTGTAAAATATTACTTAGAACAAAGAGATTTACTATGTTTAAATTCTTATTAAAATTTCGAATAAAGCTGTCTTTCACTAATCTTTTAATCTTCTGTAAATAATTTGTAAAATGACCTAAAAAGTTTTTAAAGTCGTCTATTGGATCCAGCTGGTAAATGGTATACTATAGGTTAAAGTATAAGAAGAGGATAGGAAAGGAGATAATGGGAAATAAAGAAAAAGCAGAATAAATAAGTAAAACAAAAAAGAAATGTAATCGCAATTAATGCGTAAAATAAATGTGTTTAACAGTTATATTTTTAAAAACAATCAAGTTAACTGCTAGTTACAAAAGGTATACTCAAAGCAAAGGAACACAGATAAAGGTAAAGGGATGGAAATGTGGTGACTTGAACTCATATGTTTATGTCTTTCCTTTGAAACACCATAATGGTACAGCAAATAATTTTTAAAAGGCATAAACCTATAAAAATAAAGGGGAGATAAAAGACAAAAGAAATTAACATTTTGTCAACTGAAAAATGAATGGATGGATGGTATCCAGTTTTGCATACCCACTGAAGTTGAAAGTAAGCCTGCAGGAATGGAAGCTATGAGAAACAAGCCAAATCATGCCCCAGAGCCCCAAAAGACTTGGGAATTAGTGGTACAAGTACCATGAAGACTGAGTGTAGGACAGGACTAAAAAATTGGTCATAAGACTTAGAACAATTAGATTTCAGCTCCCTTCGTGCATCTTGTGTGACTAGTATTTGTCTCTTCACCATCAAAAAGCTGAAGATTTATTATGGAAGAAATTATATATCAGGTACAAACAGGTGAAGGTGGACCTTCGAACCTAAAATGTTGGTCAAATGGAAAGTCTTCGTATGAAAAGTTGAAAATCACAGTGCCTTAACCCTCTTTGCCTCCTTGATTTATAGATTTATGTCTTCCAGGGAAGAAGTTAAAAAGAGTACTTTCTGAGAAAATTAACCCGTTTAAAACCATAGACTTAACCACTACTAACACTGAAATTTTTTGTGTTCCTACTTCATTGCTCTGTAGCATTGGTTCTTAATTTTTGTGGTTTGAGGACCCCCCTAAGAGCTTTTAAAAATGTGGCTTATTGCTATTTACTATATTATAATTTAAAATAAAAATTTTAGATATGTCTTTGAAAACAATAATAAACCCATTATATGCTTTTATGAAAAATATTTTCCAAAACAAAAATAATAGAGTAGCATTGTCTTATTTTTTTGCAAATCTAATGTCCAGCTTAATAAAAATTAGCTGGATTTTAGTATCTGCCTCTGCGTTTGGTCAGATGTTAAATCCCATGTCATGTATGTAGCCTCTGGAAAACTGTGTACTTGTGAGAAAATGAGAGTGAAAAAAGCATATAATATCTTACTATTAATAATGAAGAGTTTTGACCCTAATCCCCCAACCCCCAAAAGCCATCCCTTGATGATTCCCAAGGATTCCTAGACTGCACTTTAAAAATAGCCTCTCTAAAAGGAACCCTCATAAACTGCTGGTGGGACTGCAAATTGGTATAGCCACTATGAAAAACAGTATGGAGGTTATGAAAAAACTAAGAATTGATCTACCATATGATCCAGCAATCCCTCTACTAGGTATTTACCCCAAAGACTTAAAAACTCATATCCATAAAAATATTTGCACACCAATGTTCATAGCAGCATTATTCACGGTGGCCAGGACTTGGAAGCAACTGACATGTCCTACAATAGATGATTGGATAAAGAAGCTGTGGTACATATATAAAATGGAATATTACTCGGCCATAAGAAGAGATGAAATACAGTCATTTGCGACGACATGAATGGAACTCAAGATAATCATGCAAAGCGAAATAAGCTAGGCAGAAAAAGTTGAAAATCACATATCACTTACATGTGGGATATAAACCTAAAAGCAACAAAGGAACAGGACAAACAGAGACTCATGGACATGGATAATAGACTAGTGGTTACCAGAGAGTAGGGCGTGGTAGAGGAGGAGGGAAGTAGATGGGGTAAAGGGGATCAAATATAGGGGGATAGGGGAAGGGTGAAGTGGGTAAAGGGGACAAATATATGGTAGCTGAAGGAAACTAGACTTTGGGTGGTAAAAACACAATAGAATATACAAATGTTAAATTATAATGTACACCTGAAAATTATGTAATTGTATTAACCAGTGTTACCCCAATAAACTTAATTAAAAAAAAGGAAATAGCCTCTCTGTACTAAAGCCCACCAGTCACAATCGTACACAGAATTTCTAAACAGCATTTAGTGCCTTATTCTAGTATATGAATGGACAGCAGGAGCTTACCCAACAATTGAGGGAAAAAAACCTATAACATGAAAGATAGGGGCCAAAGCAGAAAAATGAAACCAAGTGACTTGGAAGAAGCAGAAATGATACAGAGAAGAAGAAAACTTGAAAGAAACTAATAGCCTCAGAAGGCCAAAAGAAGCTATTGTATTTGCAAAACCAGAACTAGAGATTATAAGGCGCATCATAGAGCAAAAATGAGCTCCAAATTTAAAATGAATGGAGCAGATATGAAATGTGAAAGTTATAACTGTAAAGTAATAGAAGGAAACGTTGACAGATTATGTTTGTAATATAGGAGTGGGAAAGGACTTTGTATACCAAACTTTAAAAGCATATTGCGTTAGTCAAAAAGTGGAATGAATTTGTTTATATCAGAAATAAGGAGTTCTGTGCATCAAAGAGACATGAAAGAATGGGAGAACGTATTTGTAAAATAACAAGGGATTTAACATCTAGAAAAATGAAGGAACTCCTAAAAATCAAAAGGAAAAAGACAGCCACCCCAATATAAAAATATGGAAATGTTTGAAGAGGCAATTAATGGAAGGAACCCCAAAGCTAATAAGCCTATGAAGAGATGCTCAAAATCATTAGTTGTCAGAAAAATGTAAATTAAAACAATGAGGTATCACTTTATACCTATTAGTTTGAACAAAAAAAAAAAAACTGAATGCATTAGTTATCTATTCATAACAGATTACCCCCAAAATTTAGCATTTTACTACAACAAAGATTTATCTCACAGATTCCAAGCATTAGGAATCTGGTAGCAGCTTAGCTAGGTGGTTCTACCTCAAGGTCTCTCATGATGCTACAGTCAGACTGTCAGCCAGAGCTGCAGTCATTTGAAGGTTTGGGACTGGAATACCTACTTGTAAGATGGCTCACTCAGATAGCTGTTGGTAGGAAGACTTAGTTTCTTGCTGGTTGTTAGCAGAAGGTCTTAGTTTTCCACATCCACAGGGCTGCTTGAATGGATTCATAAGGCTGCTCCTAGAGACGTGGTGTTATGGACTGAGTGTTGTGATCACCCTCCTCCCCAGAGTTTATCTGTTGAAAGTATATTGTTGAAATATAATCCCCATTGGGATAGTGTTTGGAGGTTGGGCCTTTGGAAGGTGATTAGATCACAAGAGGGGAACCCTTGTGAATGGGATTAGTGCCCCTATAAGAAGAGACCAGAGAGTTAGCTCATACTTTTTTTTTCCACATAAGGCTACAAGGAAAAGTCGGCCATTTGCAACCTGGAAGAGGGCCCTCACTAGAACCCAACCATGCCAGCGTTATGATCTGGACATCTGTAGAACTCTGAGAAATAAGTTTTTGTTGTTGAGAAACCACTTAGTTTATAGTATTTTGTTACAACAGCCTGAACTAAGACACATGGCATCTAGTGATCTAGGAGGCAGCAAAAAGGAAGCCACTATGCCTTTTATGACCTCCTCTCCCAAATTGCATAATGTCGCTTTCTGTTCATTAGAGACAAGTCACTAAGTCCAGCTAATACTTAGTTGGAAAGGAATAGGCTTCACTTATGAAGAAAAACAGTACTTTGGTTAAGAATGTGAACGCCCTATGACAGTAATTTTGTTTCTCGACATATATATCAAGGTATTAGAGATTCATAGGGGATATGTACATGGATGTTCATTGCAGTATTATTTGTAGCACCAGGAAGATAGAAGCAATCTAGGTGTCCCATATACCAGTCTGAGTGTAGATAAATACAATTTGTGAATTTTTTATTTGTGAATTTTATTGTATTTCTATAACCAAGTACCACAAACTAGGTGGCTTAAAACAACAGAGTTATTCTCTCACAGTTCTAGAGGCTAGGAGTTCAAAATTAGGGTCTGAGCAGCATCACGCTCCCTCAGAGATTCTGGGTAGAATCCTTCCTTGGCTATTCCTAGATTATGGTGGTGGCTATTAATCTTTGGCATCCCTTGGTTTGCAGCTGTGCCACCCCAATCTTTGCCTCCGTTGTCACATGGCATTCTTGTGTGTCTTCATATGGTGTTTTTCTCTTCTTATAAGGACACCCAGTCATATTGGATTAGAGCCTACCCTAATTAGCTCATCTTTACTTGATTATATATATGAAGACTGTATTTCCAAGTATGGTCACATTTATAGGTACCAGGGATTACAATTCCAACATATCTTTGAGGGACACAGTTCAGCCTGTACACACGTGAACTATTATGCAGCAATCAGAAGGACCCTATTAGATATACACATGCACTTCGTACATAGCAGAAATGTAAGCAGCAGAATGAGGAGGTAGGAATAATATTTATGTAAATGAAGAGAATATATATGTATTAGTCGGCATTCTCCAGAGGGGGGGAAAAACAGGATGGAGATTCATATTTTCTCTCTTTCTCTCTCTCTCCCCCTCTCCCTCCCTCTCCCCTCTCTTTCTCCTCACCTCCCTCTTTCTCCCCTCCCGCTTCTTCCATCCCTCCATCCATCTCCCCCTTACTCCTGCCTCTTTCTCTCCTCCTTCTCTCTCTCCCCCTCCCCCTCACCCACCTACCTAGAGAGAATTGAGAGAGATTATAAGGAATTGACTCACATGATTATGGAAGCTGGGAAGTCAAAATCTGCAGTGTGAGCTGGCAGGATGGAGACCCAGGAGAGCCAGCAGTGCAGATAAAGTCCAAAGACAGTCTGCTGGAGAATTTCCTTGCTTGAAGAGGCTGTTCTTTTTGTTCTAATCAAACCTTCAATTGATTGGGTGAGGCCCTGCCACAATATGGAGGGCAATCTGATTACTCAGAGTTCACTGATTGAATGTTAATTTTGTCCAAACACCCTCCAAGTTGACACACAAAATTAACCACCAAAGTCTATCCTTGTTAAACTCACACCATATACATCTCCTTAAACCATGCTTAGTCTCCAAATAAAGACAATAATAACAAGGTTGTACTTCCACCTAACATGATATAGCTATCCTATATACAACCAAAAACACATCCTTTCCCGAGGAAGGATGCGTAGTCCTTGCATGATGTTTATTCTTTTTGATATCCCATAACTTAAATACTGTGATATTATTTTTATATATAGTTCATATACTGTATATAGTACATTATGTTAAATGATAAGATAAGAGAGAGAAGAAAGACATTTACTTTTTACAACACACACACAAACATTCATAACAAAATAAGAAATATTCATGATGATTACAGTCCTCATGTCTGTGACTGGTCACATGGGTCATATCTGATATTGATAACTACTTTTATCCACTACTCATTCCACATTACCTTTGCCTTCAGCAAGCAACTCGGGTGGCTTTGGTTTTTTACCTGGTGTAGTGACCCAAACTTCCATTCCTGCAGGGCCTGGGTCATTAAGTAGTCCTGCCTGAATTGGGTTGTTGTAGTTTTTGAATGACTTTAATACCAGGGCATGGTAATACTAAGAGATGCCCTCAGAGGTCTTCTGTATTTTAGACATACTGTTCTTTACCTCCATTGTGGAGTAATAGACCATTTTCCACTTGGTCCAGTCATGCCAGCACCACTGTAAATCCCTTCTCTACCTGTTGATGCAGAAGCATGACAAGTCCAGAATGTCCAGGGGACAGGTTTAATTTCCAGTTCAGTGGAATCATTGTTACATCTCCTGATAAAAGCATTCCTTCCTTTGGAACTAAGACCTCTAGGCCAGTAGAGCATAATGTCATGGGGACAGGAAGCAAAAATTTTACTAATGGATCACTAGAGTTACAGTAGTGAGTGGTGCCATGTCCATTTCTACCCCTTGATTCCTGGATTTGTGAATCCTGGCTATAAGAGAAACAATACCATGTATTGGATATTGATTCAGAGCACATGTAGTCTCCTGGACAACTTTGCCCCAGCCCTTTAACGTATTGCCACCTAGCTGGTGCTTCACCTGAGTCTTCAGAAGACCATTCCATAATTCTGTCAAGTGAGCTGCTTTAGGATGGTAGGGCACGTGGTAAAACTAGTGAATTCCATGAGCATGGGCTATTACTGCACTTCATTTTTGTGAAGTGAATTCTTTTGATCAGAAGCAGTGCTGGGTGAATACCACAGATAAGGCATTCTGTAAGTCCATGGATGGTATTTTTGGCAAAAACTGTGCAGGAAAGGCAAATCTGTAACCAGTGTAAGTGTATTCCAGGAAGAACAAATGCTGCCCCTTCCATGATGAAAGCAGGTCCATCAGGCTGATCACCCCGGGGAAGGGTGCTATATATTGGACTCAGTGTTGGTCTCTGCTGCTAGCAGATTGGATACTGAGCAGTGGCAATAGCTAGGCTGGCCTTGGTGAGCATAAGTCCATGTTACTGAGCCCATGTATAACCTTCATCCTTGTCACCATGACCACTCTGTTTAGGAGCCCATTGGGCCATGATAGAGGTGTCTGGAAAAAGCGGCCGACTGATTGGCTCATCCTGTCCACCTAATTATTCAAATCCTCCTCTGCTGAGCTCACTATTAATGTTTTTTACTCATTTAGAGAGGTCAGTGCACATACTTGTTTCCCTGACTTCTCATGTCACCAGTTTTCCAATCACGTGCCTCCTAAGACCCTGACCTTCTAGACAAACTATTGACCATGGCCCATGCGTTGGTATTTAATTGCATGTCTGGCAATTTCTCCTTCCAAGCAAAGTGAACAGCCTGGTGTACTGCTTGAAGTTCTGCCCACAGGGAAGATTTTTCTTCACCACTGTCCTTCAGGGCTGTCCCAGAAAGAGGCTGTAGTGTTACAGCTGTCCACTTTCAAGTAATGCCCTGCATATCATGCAGAACCCTCTGTAAACCAGGCCTGAGTTTTCACTTCCTCTGTCAGCTGATTGTAAGGCACTCCTCGAGAGCTGGTAGGTGCAGGCTGGGAGAGAAAAGGTGGTGTGGCGGGGATAAAGACCATGGATATTTGGGCCACATCTTCACATAACTTATTTGTACCTTCAGGACTTGTTCAGGACCAGTGTCACATATACCACTTTCATTTGTTGATGGATTGTTGCTGTACATGCCCAACTTTTATACTTTAGTGGGTCAGATAACACCCAGTTCATGATGAGCAGCTCAGGTCACATGGTAACTTGAACACGTATGGTTAATCATGTTCAGTCTCTATTAAGGCCCAGTAGCAGGCTAGGAGCTATTTCTTAAAAGGAGAATAGTTACCTGCAAAGGATGGTAGGCCTTCACTCCAAGTACCTTAGGGCCTGTGCTCCAGTTCTCCAGAAGCCTGCCATAGGTTCCAAATAGCATCCCTGTCTGCTGCTTCAAGCACCATTGAATCTGCTAGATCATATGATCCATGTCAGAGCAGCTTACACACCAGCTTGAACCTATTGTAGAGCCTTCTTGCGTTCTGGGCTCCACTAGCAGCTTTGGGTTACTCAGTAAATGGGCTAAAGTAACACACCCAAATGAGGAATATGTCGCCTCCAAAATCCAAGAGGCCCACAAGGTGGTGTCTCTCTAGGCATTGCATGTGCGTGTGTGCGTGCACATGTTTGTGTATGTTTAATTGTAGGAGGGGCCAGATGCAAAAACTAATCTTTCACTTTAGAAGGGATATCTCAATTCCCTGTACCACTAGACCCATAGTAATTTTACTGAAATTAAACGCCCCTGAATTTTCGTCAGATTTGTTCCTGGCACATACATATCTTACGAATAAGCCTAAAGTAGTTGCTACTGCTTGCTCACTTAGGTCTAATCAGTGTAATTTACCAGTGTGATATCAGGTGAAAAGGAAAGGCAATCAAGAGTCCTCATCACACCATGTATACAAACCTAATGCTTGTTTTGTGACAAAGATTTGTGTTAAATGTTTTATGATATTTGCCTTTGTTTAAGGAGAATGAAAGTTGAAAATAAATAAAACAAGAATTTATACAAATAGAATTGTTAGATAAAGTTGAAGTTTCCCAGAAACTAGAATCAGAAGACCAAAAATACGGAATATGGGTAAGAAAAGTAGAGAACTGTCAGTCTGGGAGGTCCAACTCTCAAATGCAAGGAGTTTCAGAAAAAATTGAGAGGAAATAATTCAAACTAATATTTTGAAAAATTCCCCAAAAATAAAAGACATGAATTTGCAAATCGTAAAGGCCCACTGAGCATTCATGACAGTGAATGAGAAAAGACTTATATTGTGCAATATCACAGTGAAATTTCAGGACATCCAAGGATAAAGAGAAAAACCCAAAAAGTTCTAGAGAGAGGAGAAAAATGTCATGCCAATGATCTGGAGTCAACATATCATTGAACTTCTCAAAAACAAATCCGAAAGACACTTAAGCAGTGTTTTCATATTTATGAGGAAAAGTTATTTTTACCTTAGAATTCATTTCTTAGGCACACTGTGAATATGTGAGGTAGAATAAAATACAACACCTTTGAAATGTCTGATGAAAAATACAAAGCCAAAAAGTACAGAAAATGGACAAGTCCACAGTCATAGTCATACCTCACAAACTTAGTAAGAATATAGAAAATTTAACAATACAATTGATAGGCTTGACTTAAAAGATATAGAACCCTATATATATACACACACACACACAAGAAGAGTATATACATTAATTTCAAGCATACAAAATTCAAGAAGTTAAATTTGTGTTAGGTCACAGTAGAAATTTCATTAGATTTTATGGAATCACTGCCATTTAGAGTATATTCTTGTACCTAAATTCAGTTAAATGAGAAATCAGCAACAATGAGTTTTTAAAATTACATATGAAAACTGTAGATAACTTATGAGATAAGAAAATCACATTAGAAATTACAAAATATTTAGAACCTTTAATACAGAAACACTACATGTCAGAACTTGTACGTTACAACTAATGTGAACAGGTGATACCTTTAAAATACTGATTTTTAAAATATCGAATAGAGAGTGATTAAGTCTTCAACTCTTGGAGCTAGAAAAACAAGAATAAAACTAAAGACAAAAGCAACAAAAATAAATATAAAATAGAAATTAATGAAATAAAAGAAATAATTTGATCAGCATATACACCAAAAGATAAACTTCTAATGAGTGATTAAGGACAAAAGGTACATATAATCAGTATTAAGGCAGAAAGGAATATAACCACAGATAGAATAAAAAGTTTAAGAATCCTAAGATAATTCCATGAATGCTTTATGCCAATAAATTTGAATCTTAGATGATATGAAGTTTTTTAGAAAAATGTAATTTGTCAAATTAACCTTAGAATTAGATAACACCAATAAATTAATCACCAGTAAATGCTACATAGAAAGTAAATAAAAAATAAATTTCCTCATACTAACTCCCTCACCGAAAGTATGCCAGATCCCTAAATTTTATAGTTACAGAGCAGAGAAAAAAGTTGCCTATTTTACAAAATTAATCATTCAAGTATTTTTGGAGTATTTATACTATATATATTAGTGAAATAATACAAAAATATTTGATACCCAAAGCAACCAGTGATAGTACAAGAGAAGATATAGCTTAATCTTATAAACAGGGATGCAAAAATCTTAAAGCATTAGCAAATTAAACCCAGCATAGAAGGATTAAAGGAAAAAATATGCTGTTTCACTAACTTATTAATTACATATAGTAGCACAATATCTTTGGCATAGTTCTAAAGTTGTAATGACTTTTGTTTAATTTGAACACAGTGCTAAATGAAGCAAAAGTCATGTAAATTAATTTTGTAAAGTAATTTTAATCCCAGATAAAATCCCAGACCTATTTTTAATCCCAGATAAGCAATCTCTCAAATGCATTCCTATCAGTCATTATTAGGGTGAACTGTAGAATACCTTATAGCTTTACCAAAAAAATTGTATGTACTCTTCCCAAAAAAACCCTAAGGCATGTCTAATAGGGTTTCATAGTGTAGCATTGTATTTGAAGAACAGCGCATATTTCAGAAGAATGTGATTCTTTAAATGGATTTTGGGAGATCTTGGATATAAATTCCTTTTGTTTAATCCCTGCAAAAGAACTAAACTATCTCATGCTTTGACTTTTAAAATACTACTTTAACTATGAGCTCCTGCTAAAATGTTTCTTATAGTACTTTTTATATTAATGTATTTTAAATAACTTTAAAAGCAGAATTGTATAAAGTATTTTAAGTCTGTTCTGTCAAACTCATAGTTTACTTCAATATTCCCCCCTCCCTTAAAATAAGGGTTTATTTTTCTAAGATGCCTCTGAAACAACAGTCAACAATTAGGCAGCTTCCTAAAAGGTGTGTGCACAAAAGATCTTGGACTTTGCCTAGCCCAAAGGTTTCAAATTTGTGGCCAGCAGACCGATCTTGTCAATAGAATGATTTATTCATTTACAGTGTTCCTAAAAAATAAATTGTTGGTTTCCATCATTTTAAATGTGAGATTTTACATAATCTTGATTTTCAGTTTCCTTTAACATTTCAGATCATCTGATATCACTGGCTTGAATTTCTAACATGGCAGCAGTTGGCCAGGGTTTAGCACTGTGTAAGGATTGCATGAGCCATAAACTCTCCAGTTCTCTGCATCCCCCACCATTTCTTAATTTTTTAACTTCTCTCACTTTCTTTAGCTATGACCTTTGTGAACATTTACGTATGTGACCCTTGCTAACTTATTCAGCCCATATGTAGAGCCTTTTTAAAATTTTTGTTGTTTCTAATTGTGTCATGAGAAGCTAACACTAATTAGGATAAATTTAATTTTTTTTTTTTTTAAACCTGAATTTGGGCTAGCCATTGCCATATCTCTTTCCTTATCTGTACTGTGTCTTAAGGGAATGTTTGTGTATGTATGTATATTTGTATAGATAGAGATATATAGACATGTATATCAGCTGTTTATTGACTTACTCAAAGCATTTGATGTGGATTCCCCTGAAGTCTGATAGTTTCTATAAGAAGAATGTCAGTGAATTCAGTGAAGTTTGTAAAGTCCTGTTTTTAAGTGACGATAGAACTATTAGAATTAATAATTTCTTAATCTTTATCACTAAAAAGCATTTATTTAACATATTTCTGGTCAGTAGGCTGGACACTTGGGGTACTCATTTATACTGCTTACTAAATATTTTTGGCTCTCCTACATCTGGTACTTACTTCCTGACCTCTCTGTCATTGGCCCTGTGAACAGTTCTGGCCAAATAATTGTGAATGGAAATGAGTGTGTCACTTCCAGGCCAATCATTTAATTAATTGCCATTATGGGACCTTCCAGAGCTCTCTTTTTCTTCTGCCACTAGCAGTGTTTCAGAGAGTGGCTGCTCCATAAGTCTGAGTTCCAGAGGATAACAATTATACAGAACAGAGGTTGATTTGAAGGCTTTACCATGACATTGAGGCCTGTTCTGTTTTATTACTCCACTACCCTCAAACACATGACTTTTATTTTATGGTTCAAAATATCAGCTCCTGTTAAACATTCTACATAGCAGAAAAGATGAAGAACGGCCCCCTTCCTTTCCTTCAGAACATGCCCCAGAAGTCATAGAGGACACTTCTGCTTATAGCCCATTGGCCAAAACCTAGTCATATGGCCAACTCAACAGTAAGGGAGGCTGAGAAATATGGGTTGTATACTAACCTTTTTGGCACCAAGGACTGGTGCTCCTATGAGAATCTAATACCTGATGATCTGAGGTGTAGCTGAGGCGCTGATGCTAGTGCTGGGGAGTGGCTGCAAATACAGGTGAAGCTTTGCTTGCTTGCCTGTCGTTCACCTCCTGCCATGTGGCCCAGTTCCTAACAGATCACAGACTCAGTACCCACCCATGGCCCCAGGGGTTGGAGACCCGTGTTCAAGATGATCATCTGCTCCCCTAAAAATCCCAGGTCTGTCTGGGATGCCATATAAACTGACTTTCCAAAACACTCATCTCCCACTCACTCCCTTTTCACATCTCTCTTGGTCCCTCCACATCTTTCTTGGTCCCTATCACTCTCAGCCTCTGCAGTGAGATTACACTCTGTGGAGTGTTACCCCTTTTCTAATAAACTTTTCTTTTGACTTCAAAAAAAAAAAAATCGAGTCTGTCAACAGAAGAGGTGATTAGATTTGGAGTAATAGCAGTTTCTGTAACAGCGATGTAATCCATTTTTGTTTCAAATTATGTATTCATAGATATTTCCTGAACTCATATCACACACTGTGGTTCATAAATACATACTAGTAAACTGTATTAATTCTTGTTTATTTCTAGGTTAAGAAAATTTTACTCTGTAAATAGGTTAAAATAAAGAATGCCCAGTTGTTTGTACATATAAAAGTCTGAAAGTGTTAAGTTAATATTTTATTTTTAAATATTGTTGGTAAAATAAATGAGAAAAGAGTGTTTCTGTCTCATATAGCAAATAGAGTATGATTAATAATACATGTGGATTCATTTGGGGATCTAAAAAGTAGAATTAAATTTCAAGGCTTTGCCTCTTATTTTTCTCTTCTACTATTTGTGGGTCAGAATACCCAATTGATATGCATGTCATTTGCCTAGTGAATATGAGCTAGTGATTTACCTAACCTCTAAGGACTTTTATTTATCTTGATAGAAGACCCTGTTGCTTATATATAACAAATAATTTATTAAATCTAGGCACATACTTATTATTTAAGTCTTTAATTATGAGTTATTCAAAGGTAGTTTCTATCTTTTTTCACTACTTTTATATGGCTTCTCATGAAATAGTATCAGTACTTAATAAATGGTTTTTTTAATATTTAATATTCAAATAGGAACATTTATTTAGGAAGGATTTTGTTTACCTTAGTTAAGGTAATAGACTCCTAAAAACTGAAGATCAGCACCATCATATGCCTTTGTAAACATGACGAAATACCAACTTTTAATTTAAATAAATGTAAAATTTGTAGCAAATATAGTAAAAATGGCAAAACAAAACCATAAATTCACCTTTTCAAAAGTCAGCCAGTACTTTTGAAAATTTTTGTGCACAACCCCAAAATACTAGGCAAAATGAAAAAATGTGTGAAACTTTGAAATAACATTGTAACTTAAGTAATTCATGAATTACGAGCTGTTTATAGACCCTTAGTAGTTGTTGTTTTTTTTTTGTTTTGTTTTGTTTTCTTCAGGCAAGGCAACCCTTGGTTGACCTCACAGGTTGCAAGGACCTTGTCAGTTTACAATCCCTTATTTTTTCTTATTTTTTACACCTACAGCACCTGGTCTTCCTAGGTGGTCTCCCATCCAAGTACTAACCAAGCCCAACCCTACTTAGCTTCCAAGATCAGATGGGATCAGGTTTGTTCAGGGTAGCATGGCCATAGACTATAGACCCTTAGTTTTGAACAGTTTATTAAATTAATACCCTTATTATTTGATTATAGGTTTCTCTTACGTTTTCTGTAACTGGATTATTTCAGAGCAATGTAAATGGCTATTTAAGAACACTTATGGACATTAAAGTATATTTTCATTTAATTCTGTGTTCTATTAGCTTTAAAGCAGAATACTTTCTATAAAATCAACTAATGATAAAAAGTATATGATAGAATTATCATTTAAAATATATATGATAGAATTATCATTTGATAATTAGCCTGTTAGCTTTCCTATAGTACCAGCAGATGGTACAGCATTTTAAACTTGAGACAATTTTATATTAACAACAGCGTTCTGGTTTTATTTTCTGTACTAAAACAGGTTTGAAGGCAGGGTGAAAACATTGTATTTGAAGCTAATATAAGTCTTTGAACTAATAGTTTTAAATTTGTTATAGTTGTTAAACAGCATTGGTATACCTGATACAGTGTTAATCGCTGTTGAAAGAGGAGCCAAAGAAAGAATCTGTGCTTACATTTTTATGATTAAAAGTTTTGTCCTGTAGATTAGGTTTTGGTTCTTACTCTTTTCTTTTGTTTTTCACATCACTCTGCTTTAGATTATTCTCTAGTTCAATGGCTTTCAATCCTGGTTGTATATCGTGAACAGTGTAGCTTTTTCAAAATTCAAGATGCTTTTGGGTGTTGAGTGCTTCAGTCTTACTCAAATTTGCTTGAACAATAGGAAAATTTATCTCATGTGACAAGATGTTTTGTCTCAATTCTCCTCAAAGACCTAGGATGGTTGCCTTCCGTAAATAATGCAACATTTATCCTTGTTTGTTTCTACTAGGAGAAAAAAATCAGAAGGACCTCCCTCTCTTAGCCAGAAACCAAAAAGCAAGCCACTTCTTGTATTCTTACTGTGCCAAATTGGCTTAGGCCTCTTCATCCTTAAGGGATATGGAATTACCGTAAATAGACTGTTCACATGTGGTGGAATGGATATTATGCAGTCAATCACAATGTCCACTCCATAGGAAGTAAAGTGGAGATATATGTGTTTTTACAAAGTCTGCAGGTGATTCAGTGCATAGCTAAGTTTGAGCACTGCTACACTTCCCAGTTCAAAAAATAATATGGAAGGAAAAAAATCAATGCCCCCTCCCTTTTCCAGTAGAACAAAGGAGAGTTTGGTTTAACTTGTCTTCTTGATTTCTATTGAAGAAGATGAAGTTTTTGGTTAACCTTGGTTAAGGCTTCAGGGTAAAATGTTTAAGCATAAGGATTGGAAACATATTCATAATTGTCATTTAGATTTATTAACCAATCACGTGAAATAGAGCCGATTTCTAATGCAGCAGCTGCTGTTGGAGATCTTTTAGTTGTATGCTGTCTGGCAAATGAGTTAACCACTCAGAGCATAATGATAAAAAAAAAAAGTAACTATTTGGAATAAAGCTGTTTAGTAGTCTCATTTATCTTAACACTAAGAAACAGAAGCAATTAAGAATTCTGAGAAGGATGACATAGTTCTAAAACCCATGTGCTTAATTCTTGGAAAAGTCTCCTGAGCTCCTATTTTTTGCCTATTTACCCTTACTTTTAAAACAAATATATCTGGCATGCTATTTTTTTGGTTTATCAGAGAAAAGAAGAGTCTGTAGTTAGTCTCATGGACAGCTAGAAGTGACAGTGAACAACACGACAGCAAGAAGAGAGGAAAAAAATCTATAAATTCCAAGATTAACACAAGAAACCCAGCAGTTTTGGGCAACTTATTCTAGAAAATAGCTTTGTACTGATAAATTAATCCTCAGAGCCTCATCATATTACAAAACTGTAGATTGATTTCATGATCCTAATGGTTATCTTATAATAAGAAAGTGTTACATTATTTAAGGATATTCTTTAATAATATCCTTAATAATATTAAAGGCTAAGTAAGATAATTTACTTTATAAACGTTTTCAGTTAGAATAATTAAAATTATGTTTGGTACTTAAGGGTATAAAATTCTCAGCTATCCTGAAAAAGTAGCTGTGAAAACACTTTGAGGGCTACAGATAAGAAAGGCAAAGTAAAACTCTAGCTAATTGTACATAAGGAATTCTACCCAGAATCTTTCTTGAGGTCTCATTTGTTTATGAATTTATGAAAATGTACTATTTTTTCTCTATATAAATCACATTTTAAGTCTTGCCAAGTTGTTCTCCCTCTCTTTCACCCAGTCAGTACAAATTAGTTTAATCTTGAACTAACCCAGACATAAAAGTGAACCATTGATGTTGATACAAGTTGTTCCCCAAAGCCCCAATTTGTTTTTTATTTTTAATTTTAATATTTTGAATTCCGGATGATCAGTGGGTGTATTTTATTGTGGTAATGTTCCCCCTTACACATCTTAGAATCAAGAAGAGAAATGCATTTCTGAGAAGGGTAACTTTAAATTACCCATATTGTTAATCAATTTTGTTATTGCCATCGATTGTTTATTATGTAAACATTGATATGAATCCCTTTAATTTTGTAGATAGTAATAGACTAGTAACTTTTGAAGGAAGTATAAATTTTTAGTAAAACCTAAAGTATTTCCAATTTGTTCAGTTTTTTGCATTTGATGCAACCTTGTATTTTTCAGTAAGTATTCATGCTGTATAACGTTATTGACATCAATCTGTGGGCATAGCACATGAAAACCTGGATAATTGTGTGTGTGTGTGTGTGTGTGTGTGTGTATACTCCAGTTCTAATATGAAGAGTTTTTCCTTTTGGTTTTAGTTAATTATTTATGTGACCCAAGGCAAAAAAGTATTTTGGCGCCATCTGCTGTTCTTTAATATGATACTTCACTTACTTCGGTAAAACTTGTAGGTAGATGCAAATATATATGTATTTTCTCTTTACCCATATAAAGCCTAGAAATAATGGAGATTTTTAAAAATATCTGCTAAAGCTGTCTTATATTTCCTGTATTTCCAGCTTCGAAGGCTGTCTCCTTGTAATTTTGGTGATAAGAAATTGTGACTTATCTAAAAATTATTTCTGTATCCTACCTCTGCTGCTTTTTGTATATTCATTCAATGCCTCTGAGTTCCAGAAGACTTCCTTCTCTAGCTTTCTATGTCTTCCTGTGAAAGCTACTGAGTAAGACTGGTTCATTGGATTCCTTACTTACCATTTCCTGTGTTTTTATGTCCCTTGTCCTTTCTGAACACCTTGTTTTTCATCTTTCATAGTCTGCTCATATCTTCAAGCCCCACTTCTGTCCATTCTGTGAACTCTTCCTCTGTGATTCTGAACTACATTTACTTTTATTTTTATTCATTTTTTATAGTTTCTTTTATATAAGAAATTTACACTGTGGAGGTAGCATTTTCTATTCATAGTCTCTAATTGTATCACATGATCTGGTACTTTAGTATAGCAATTGACAGACAGACAGATATATACTATATTGCTCTTTCATTGCCATGTACATCTTTTCTCACCAAACAAATGGCATGTTCTTGGGGCAATTTATATACTGATTTTATAAGCTTAAGATAACAAATCCGCATGTACAATTAGGTATGAAGACTTGGAAATCTGATGCCCTAATTAAAAGAATTGTGTGCAGAGTAAAGATAAATGAATGTTGAGTGGTTGAACTTTAAGTAGATGAATTTTTGTGAATAAATAGCATGATGTTTATTTTGGGTACCCAAAGCTTATCCTACTTTTTCTCTGTCAGATTTAAACATTGTCTCAATTTCTATTGTGATGGTTTACTTATAATATTCTCTTCACCCACCTCATCCCAATATAACTTTAAATCACATACTTAAAGCTTGATTTTATATTTTCTCAGCTGTGGATAATATCTACAGACTCCCTCCTTTGTAAGATGAGGATACTCATGGTTCTTGCTTTTTACCACTAAGCTGTTTCAGTTCTGCATTTTCATTATCAAGGTTAATAACATTTGTAGTGTTTAATAACATTTGAAGTATTTTCTAGTGATTTGTATGTAGGTTGATTCTAGAAGTTGAAAAAATAACAAGTGTTTATCTTTTTATGAATGTAGAGATACTTTCTCCGTAGAACCAAGTATGTGCTAGATTAGATTTCTTTTGCCACTACCTAATATTCCTAGGTCACTCAAAAGAGATCATTCCTAACTGTTCTGATGGATTCTTTTTTACATTTCACCTATGGCCTTTATCATGTTCTCAAATTTTTCTAAGTTCTCTATTATCTAATCTATCAGTTTCCTTTTTTTTTCCCTCAGGAAATTATATTCCTTTAGCCCCCTGAAATCTTGGTCCAATCTATACTAGTTTCTTTGGGCAAGCTTCATACCTTTTATCTTGGAATTTCTTCTCTTTGTTGTTTTTCTGTGACAATTTCATTAATTACTGCATCTCAAGTCTGCGTTTATTTTCTAGTTTTATTGAAATATGTCCTTGGGTAACTTCCTAAGAAAGATTATGTAGGAGATAACTTTGTAAACTTCTCCATGTCTGGAAATTTCTTCATTCTACCTTCACTCTTATTTGGTGGTTTGATGAGGAGACTTGACTTCTTTTTATTGATTTTCAACGAATAGCATTGTTTTCAGATCTTCATATTACTGTTGTCCTTTATTATACTTAGATTTTCAGAGTTAAAAGCTTCTCCAGGGTTTTGAGGGAATTTATCGCTCCTTTTTTTGTCGTAACCTCTAACACGGGTCCCTAACTCCCAGGTGGCAGACCGATACTGGTCCTTGGCCTATTAAGTACCAGGCCACACAGCAGAGGTGAATGACAGGCAAATAACCAAGCTTCATCTGTATTTGCAGCCCCTCCCCAGCACTAGCATCACCGCATCAGCTCTAATCTAACTAGGATCATCAGGCATTAGATTCTCATAGGAACACCGGTCCCTGGTGCCAAAAAGGTTGGGGACCACTGCTCTGACGTGCTTTACTAGGCAGTAGCTTCCTCTGCTTTGCTTTCTTTTTTATCTTTAATCTCTGAATATTGTTGATATTTAAAATACAAAAGAATCTGAGGAGATACTCTTTATTTATGTATTTATGAAAATACAGAGGATCCGATGTATATGTTGTGGTGTTTTTGTATAAAATATTAGTTAACTCATTAACACTGAATAAAATAAGTCATGATTCGACTTTTTAAAAATTCTTTAAACATTTTCAAAAGCTGTGTATGTTCCATTTCATGATATTCTTTTATATACTAATATGCTTCTAATAATAAGTATATCCAGTAATATTTAACAATGACTAATTTGTATTTAGTTAGAACAGTGGTTAAGAGTGTAGAGCTCCAGAGCTAGACTCTCTTTGCTACTTAATACTGTGTGACCTTGGGCAAGATGCTTACCCTCTGTGCCTAGTTTCCTCATCTTATAAAATAGAGTTAATACATATATAAAACATTTGAAACAGTAGTGCCTGCACATTTAAGTTTTCAGTGCTAGGTTTACTACTACAGCTAGTAGTAGTATATTACTACTACTATTATTCCAATTACTATTGTTATTATCGTTATCATTCGTGTTGATTATATAATAAACTTTTTGGAGACACCCAAGTTACTTTTTGTTAAAAGTAAATAAAAAACATTGTACTTGGAGTCCATTGACCTAAAGATTATTTTGCTACCAACTAGCTTTCTAACCTTCAGCATTTCATTGAACCTTAATGGGCCTCAGGTTGCCCCATCAGTAAAACTGGCTAATAATATCCTTTCTGTCAGGTGATCTCTTGATCTGTAAAATGTTATTAGAAATCATGCAGTCCCAGAAATTATAGTCTAACTATAGAACTGTCAAAGAAAGAGAACTGATGGTGCTCAGCCTCCCTCTCCCTCCCACTGCCTTCCCTTCCCTCATCCTGTCCATTTTCCTTCCTTCAAAAATTAGTTTTTTGTATGAATTTACAACAAAAGTTAAATATTTAATGCTTGTAAGAATATAACAGCTTTTTCTCATTTTGATCTTCATACTTTCCTAGTCTTGGCTATTCCTTCACCTTAAAACTGAACTAATAAAAAGGATTTCTAAAAATTTCATGTAAAAATAAAATTGGGGACAGGCTAAATTGTTTTCTTTTAAGCCATGTGCATATGGTGATTTATGTGTTCTATTTTATACTTTCCTAACATCTTGTGTATCTTTAGTGCGGTGCTTATTGCATCGCTTCAATTATTTGTTTACATGTCTAGCTTCCCTACTAGATTGAGTCTCATAATGGTGGATCTTTATATTCATAGTGACTAGCAAATAAATCTAAATTAACAGCTTTTAATTAATGACTCATATGAAACTTAGGATAGCAGGTTAGCCTAGAATTAGGTTTGTCTTAATTGTTGATTTGGGGCCATGGTTATTCTGGTCTTGAATTAACAATGCACTTCATTCTCTGGTCATATCGGCATCTATTTTGGATATAATGCTATTTTTGAATTATATTGTTCAGTTGAACTTAAAACTACTTAAAATTCATGAAAGTTACTAACTTTAAAAATAATTCGTTTGATAAAGAACATGATTGTATTATTTTGTGAATTTTTTCACTTTTGCATTTTGAAAATGCAAAATTGGAGGTAAAAATATGAGAATAGAAGAAAGAATTTGAAAATATTCCGTGTTGGGGTGAGGTTATTCTATACTTTTTCCTTCCCTGAAAGCAATGGGAGAAAATGTCTTAGAATAGAATGTGACATGTAGCAGGAAAGAATGAAAACAGAGCTAAACTATTCTCAAAGGATGTTAATCCTTGAATTAGTAGTTGTCAATTGATTTTCTATTTCTCATGAAGCTAGAGTTATGAATTCTTGTCAATTCTGGGACTTACAGATGTTTTTATATACATATTGACATCGTTACATTTTGACATCAGTAGATAATTCATTTTACATTATATGGCTGTTTCTCAATAGTTGGATGGCACATCTACCATGAAACATCATTATTGTACCTTATATAAATAATAATAGTAAATCTACACTTTCTGACTCTTCTCTCCCAATATGGTATATTTTTAGAGTGACAGAATTCTCTAACTTTTTATCTTCAACCCAAATCACTCAGCGGAACTTGAGACCCATATATTTAGTTTTGCTGAGAATCTTTTCTTCAGTATCCCATAGGTGCCTCAAAACTCAAAATCCAAACCTGGAATCATCTTTTTTTCCCTCCCCACCCCTGTGTCACCCAGAAAGGTCCCTGCCTTAGTATGTGGCACCACCATCCATTGGATTGCCCAAATTAATATTATTTCCTGGCTCCATCTCTTGTCTACCCCTACCCATATACATTCAGTCACCAAGTTTAATGAATTTACCTTGTGACTGTATCTTAAATCTATCATGTCTATCTTAAATCTACCCAGTTCTTTTTTATTGCTATCATTTAAGCCATGTTCATCTCTGTTATATGACTGCCATAGCCTCTTTACTTGTCCCCCACCACCCATGCCATTCATTTCCAATTGTTTTTACACTATTCAATTAGTCTTTCTAAAACACAAATCAGAACATTTCAGTGTTCTGTTTAAGACTCTTCAGTGGCTATCCTTGGCCTTCAAGATAAAATCTAAATTCTTTAGTGTTTAGCACCCTTCATGATCTGGCTCTTGCTACATGATTCAGCCATATGGAGCAACTTGCAGCTGCTTGAGACCTATGCTGGAGGTGAGCACCTTCAGACCTTTTCAGCTTGGACTTTGTTCAAGAAACCTTAAATTAACTAATACCCCAACATCATTTAAGATTGGATTAGATGTTCTTATGTGTTCCCATAGTACCTTCTGCTTATCTCTGTTACAACATGAGACATACTGTATTATTATTATTGACTGTCTATGTCTCTCCTAAGCTGTGGAGGGCAAGTACAATATTCTGTTTGGTTGCTGTTTCACCAGTACCTCATACACTGCATGGTTCATTCATTTATTTATTCTTCACTCATTGAGCAAATATTTGTTGAACATACTTTAAGGCAATTTAGAATGAATTTGTCTAAATTTCTTCTGTTGAAATGAAGGCTGTTTGAGTTTTGAGTAGTTCTTTATACTATCAGAGATTTATTTAGCTTCTGAAGATTATTCAATGGTCAGTGACTTTACTTCTGGACTCCCTACCTTAAAATATTTAAGTAAAATTTTAAAGTGAAATAGTCAAGCTTTTAGTAAAATGTTTAAATTAAAAAGCATGTTTAAAAAACATTTAAAATAAATTTTGTCTTGATTCCAGTTTATTTGTAGATTTCTTAGTAGTTGGAAAAAAGCTGTGGTAGTTCCCAACTGTGTTAGAAACAGTTGTCAAGTATGGTTCTTTACACTGTGAGACGGGGAGCCGTTTCTAAACACAGTTACTAGCACAGATTTGCCTTCCAGTCTGATCTTTGGCTATGGGTAAGTAATGTAGATTATGTATAATATTTGTGGGAGGAAAAAACTTCTGTAAATTAAATTCCATAAACTAGCCTCTAACTTTAGGTTAGTTTATACTCCACAGTATATATAGACTTTAAACCCCAGCCAGTCAATAGTACAGTCTTTTGTAAATCTTTAAGATAGTTATAAAGGTATATAAAAATTAAGGTATTCTGCTAGCTTCAGAATATATAGACTTAATTCTTTTCTTTTGTGGAAATGAATCCTAATGTAAATTTTCAATGATGTTTAATGTCAAAGATTTCAAAAGTTATTGTTTAGTTAAGGAATCTTGCTTATTCTCCAGAAGCCTTTACTTATCCCTGTGGTTCCTATTAATAGTAAAGACTAGTATATTTATATAGGATTTATAGTAAAATCTAAATATTATAAATTTAGATATTATGTATAGGTGTGTATAGCATCCCTTTAAATTGCATGATACTAACTTTTCATCCTTTAAGAGAACCTATAAAAATTTAATCAAGGAGTGTATGTGTGTACACTGTCCATTTAGGGTACCCATTAGCCATATGTGGCTATTGAGCACTTGAAATATGGCTTGTCTGAATTTGAGGCATGCTATGTTAAAAATACGAAGTGAGTTCAAAGATTTAGTAGGAAAAAAAAGTAAAATATCTCATAATGTTATATTAATTACATGTTAAAATAAATTTTAGATATAGTAGATTAAATTATATTAAAATTTAGCTACTAAAAAATTAAAAATTATAAAATATGGATCACATTCTGTTTCCATTGAACATATTTGATTGAAAACATTTTTTCTAACTGAAAATCAAATTTTCCATAAGTAATGGTTGAAACTTTAATATTTTGGCATTGTTATTTTTATTAGTCTTAAATTACAGCTTGACATCTAAATATTAGCATTCTAATATTATATGTAAAAATGAAAGCTATAAAGTTAAAAATTTTTAACAAAATATTATTTTGAGGACTTATATTTAGACTTTGCCGTTAGAACAAACCATAACTAATCCTTCATGATTTCTTGGTTCTTGGATTAGAGCCAGATCAGTTACTATGGATCATTCACCTTATTTGTTGTTTCACTTACTTATTTAACAAATATTTTTTGTTTGCTTCATATGTGCCAAATCTATCTTGGGAATACTTCTCCATAATTTCAGGAGGGAACAAAAAATAATGAATGGTCATGTAAATGATATCATAGAGTTAGAGGTAGAAGAAGGGAAGCTATTCCTGTCTTTTTATTTTCTATAAAGTAGTATGTAAGTCATTATAACATAACACTGGTGATGGTTTCTGGGAAAAATTATGTGAATTGAGTAAAATTAAAGGATCTACATAAATGAGAACCAATATTATTAAACACTAAGGAAAAATATAAAAGAGGAGCCTGTGCTCAGAGCTTATAATTTTGTTAAGAAAATATGAGATATGCTAAAAAATTAAATAACAACATAAAGCAGCTATGATATGGTAAAGATATATGGTGTATATACAGTACTTACAGATGAGAACACTAATGACTAGAGTTTTTTTTTTTAACTTCTTTGCTTATTACAGTAGTGGCCAAGTGATCTTTTCAGAATGGCCCCTTTGTAAATAAATACCTTCTGGTATTGTACCCTACTTTCTGAACAGTCAGTGGTAATTTATTATGAGAACTGAATAAAAATTTAGCATAGGTTCTTTATCTCCGCACAAGTAAGAATTTAATACAGTTCTTTCAGAACTGAGCTTTGAATGGGTCAGAACAGGACAGTGTTTATGAATGGGACGTTAAGGTTACTATGCCATTACATGATTCAAATCAGGTAGCTTCACATATTTATTTGATGTGAACTTCAGGTTGCAGCTGTATTAACCAACACCTTCTCTTTTCTATTTTACCTCTGAATTCCTTACTTTTCATTTTTTAATATTTGCTGTTGATGAAGAGAAGGAAAGGGTCTCTGTAATGATAATATGTATAGATTTTAAATAGGAGTGGTAGTGGGGTGAGAGAGAGGGTTATATAGGATGAAAAGTTTGAGAATGTACTTTTGGATGTTGTGGAATCTGACTACTAGCAGCATGATAAATCAAGCTGCTAGCTATGTCACCCCAGCATGCATATATGCTATAAACAGAAATGTGATAAAACAAGAGCAAAACTGTAAATGCATAGCTAAACTTTGAGGAAAGAAAGAAAAGAAGGAATTCCAAGGTGCCAGAGATGAGAGAAATCAAAGCAGTAAGTGGAAGCTGGTGTCACTAGATAAAATAGCACAGGGGCCTTATGGTCCTGGATATATGTCCTGATAGATCTGGGGTGGAATTTTAGTGCACATATGGGAATAGGAGATGTGGCCTTGGGCCTTTTCAAAATAGAGCTAGAACTAAGACCCATGCATGTGGCCTAGAACCTGAAACAACTTCCATAATTGTGCACAGATTTTTTTAAAGTGTCCAATGATAGAGCAGTCTAAAAGAATAAATATAAAATAAGTTTGTGAAGTGATTAAAAGAATTTAAAAAATGAAATGTGTAATGAAGTAACAGGCCAGTATTAAAAAGAAACAATAAGACTAAAACCAAAGCAACTTTCAGAAATTAAAAATATAATCATGGAAATTGGCTTTAGCTGATTAGACAGATATTCTTACTTTGGCTGAAAAGGAAAGAAAATCTAGCAATAAATCGTTGAGAAGAACTAAATTTAAAATGTAATGACTCAAAAGTAGAAGTTGAAAATACAGTTTGAAAAAGTACTAGTCGATATAAAACAAAAAAAAAACTGTTAGTAAAATATTAGCCAAAAATAGATTTTTCAGACAAAAGCATTATTGAGCATAAAGAGAGCCATTGCATAATGAAGAAAGAAGTAATTCATCAGGAAGAAATAATCTTGAACCCATATATCCAAATAACATCTCAGAGTTTATAAAGTGAAAATTTACATACTAAAAATAAATGGACTGCAGGTATAATGAGAGGTTTTAGCACATTTCCTTCAGAAGCCAATGGACAAATGAGACCACCATTACCACCACCCCCAACAAAAGTAAAGGCCTAGAATATTTGAATACAAGATTAACAGACTCGCTATTTTAGATACGTTTAAACTTTACTCTGAAAAACAGAAAGTAGATGTCCTTCTCAAGCACATGAAACATTTATAGAAATTAACCACATACTAAACTACAAAGGGATGACTACACAAATACCCAAACATATCATACCGGTTTTATTTTCTGACTACAGTGCAGTACATAGAAAACTTGATTTTCAAAGTTTGTTTGAAAGTGATATTAATAGAATAATATATTTAAATGAAATAATAACTGAAACATTTATTGAACATTTAATGTGAGCCAAGCATACTGCTGAGTGTTTGTGTAATTCTATTTAAATCCTTTTAGCATTCCTGTGAATTATAAGATACTGTTACCATCTTTAATAGTTGAGAAAATTTAGGCTTTTAAACTGTTAATTTGCCCAAGGTCTGCTGTTGGAAAAACTTCTGTTTTTTTAATTTTACAATTACAAACTCCCACCTTTTAAAAACACCTCTGTTATTGTAAAATATAGCCAGGTAGAGAAACTCACATAAGAAATATATAGCTTGTTGAATTATTATTAAAGTATTGAGTTATTATTAAGGTTGATATTGTAATACTAACAGGTCAAGACATAGAACTTTGCCAGTCACTGCAGAATCCTTTTCTGTGCCCCATTTCAAACATAACCTCTTTCTTTTCTGCAAAAGACATTTATATGGTAATCATTTTCTGGCTTCTTTATAATTTTAATACCAAAATATACATTCTTAAATAGGATGCTTTAGTTTTGCTTTTTTTTTTTTTCTCCCACTGATTTCCTGTGCAATTTATTTGCTGAAGTTTGACCTTGTAGAGTTTCTTACAGGTTTGAACGATTCAGATTTGATGTTTTTGTAAAAATTTTGTAGATGGCGGTGGTGTGTCCTTTCATCAGGAGATGTGTAATGTCTGGTGGTGGTTCTTTTTGTGATATCAGGAACTGTTGATGCTCAGTGGTTAAATCCATTAACTTTTTAGAGATTGCGAATTCTTATTATTTCTAATTTTCTTTTTCTTCATTTATTGCTAGACTGTTTCTGTAGAGAAGCTTCCCCTCATCTAATACTTGGTTACTCTGATGATTCAGTTTATAAAAGAGAGGAAGAATAATTGATTATTTCCCATTATTTACCAGTTTTCAAAATGATGAGTCGGTTTTCATTAGGATCTTGCAAAGTAACCATTTTTTTAAAGTATCATTCTAAACTCACATATTTAAATATATTTATTTTAGTTCATTTCAGTAATTCTTACTGATGCTCAAATTGTCCCATCTTTGGCCTGTGGGAGCCTCTTTAAGTTGGCTCCCTGCCATCACGGAATTTATATTTAACAAATATATATTATACTTATGTAAGAATATGTTTATATAGTGTTAAACCACACACATACATATGAAACATATTCTTCTGTATCTTTTGATTTTTAAACTTACTATATATTAGAAATAGTTGATTATCAGTCTTATCTAGGACTGCTTTGTATTTTGTAATGACCACATAATAGTTAATTATATAGCAATACCATGGTTTATTTAAGAAACCCTATTGAGAACATTTTAATGGTTACCTGTTATTATTACAAACAGAATGCAATAAACATTGTGGTACATACTACTTTGCCCACATTTAAAGATAGCTGCAGAATCAATTCCTAGAAATGGAATCGCTAAGTAGTAATAGCTATTGCCAGGTTGCTCTTCTTAGAGCAATTAAGAACTGTTTTTTTCTCTCATATTATGCTTCGATAAAACTAGTATGTGACCACACTTTTTGATCTCTGATAATATGCTGCATTAGAAAGTATCTCATTGTAGTTTCTATTAGCATTTCATTTCCATTTCCTTAATTCTGAATTGTCTGTTTATATGTCCTTGCCTTGGCCTAAATTTCAATTGAATTATCTGTCTTTTCCCTATTGATTTGTAAGGACTCTGATATAATAAAGATATAATTATCCTTTTGTGACATGTTTTGCAAATATTTTTTCCTAATTGTGTTGCTGCTTTTGACTATGTGGTGCTCATTTTTCAAGCAGAATTTTAAAATTTTATATATATTACTCAAATGAATTAGTTATTTTTTAAATGATCCAACTACTTAGAGAAGAGTTAGAAGTACAGTATAAAGAAGTATTTATTCCTTGAACCCTTCACGAGTGAGTTGTCAGCCTATTGTTCTATCACCTCCTAATACTTCAGTGTGTATTTCCTACAAATAAGCATATTCTTCTAAATAACCATACTACAGCTATTAAAATCAGAAAGTTAACATTGACCCATTAGTATCTTCTAATCTTCAAACCTCCATTCAAGTTGCACTGTTTGTTTTAATAGCAGCCTTTTAGCAAAAGGATCCATTTCAGAACCACATGTTGCATTCAGTTGCCATATCTCTTCAATATCCTTTAGTCTGGAATGGTTTCTCAGATTTTCTTTGACTTTCATGACTTTGAAAATTTTGAATATGATTTAGAACAACTTAGGACAAATTCATTTTGTCTGATGTTTCCTCGTAATTAGATTTAGATTATGCATCTTTGTCAGGAATATCATAGAATTGATGCTGTGATCTTATACTTTATCAGGTGGCACACAGTTTCAATTTGTCCTATTATTGATATTCACTTTGATCACTTGATTAAGGCCATGTCTGATTGGCATCTCTACTATAGAGTTACTGTTTTTCCCTTTCTAATTAATAAGTATTTTTGGGAAGAGGTACTTTAAACATCCTATTCTCTATCAAACTTTCAGTGTATTTGTTTGTAGCAGTATGAATTTATGGGTTGCTCTTCATTCAGTAAATTATAATCCCTTTAGTATCATTAAGAATTTTGATGCTCCAACATAATTTTGCTAGTGGATGACCATTCAGGCTGACTTCTGTGTCCTTTTGACATATCTTCATCATTCTTTCAACACTTTCTTGTTTCTGCCACAAGGTAGTCCAGGCTCATCTTGTATTTTTCTCAACCTAGAATTGGCCATTTCTCCAAGGAGCCCTTATTCCTTTTATAGAAAAATGTTATTCACAATATCCAAATGATAGTTATGCTCATCACTCTTGAAGTGTCACTGTTTCCAGACTTTCTCAGTGGACAGAGCTAGGGAATATATACGTGTACACACATGCCTCCAAACATTTACATCTATATTTATGTCTATATTTATCTATTAAAAACCATGAGTTCATGTTGATACCTTCAATTCTAGTCAAACACCATAGGATTTATTGTGGTTTTCTCTGTTTATATTTTAACTCCTCTCTGACAGAAACCTGGCTTCCATTATCCTGTTTAATTATTTGATCAGTCCCTCTGTTGCATATAACCAGTCTTCTTGTCCTACCATCCTTCCTCTTGTGTGATGCCCTTCTCTCCCTGGTCTGTCTTGACTTTTCATTCCAGGTCATCCCCAACACACACATAGGCAGACTTCCTTCTTTCTGCTCTTCAGCTTCCACACCCTATGCCAGACCATGCTCTGTGTAGACACTCTTTTCATTCTACTTGGTATCTGATAACCGTATACCAAGCTGTCCCTCTTCATGGACATCCTCTTCACCCTGCTTTTTGACTGATACCACTTGCCAGGCTGTCCTTTTCACCCCTCTAGAGCTGTAACCATATAGTACTCTCTCCCCTTTCCCTTTCCCTCATCATGTGAACATTGTCCTCACCTTTTTTAAAATGCCTTCTAAGTTTTGTGTCATACTTTGAAAGAGCTGCTCCAGCTTAACATTATAAAAAATAATTTTTTCTATTTTCTTCTAGTGATTTTCTTTTTTTATATTTAAATATATAGTCTATTTTGGAATTTATTTTGAAGTAAGAAATGAAGTAGAAATTCAACATTTCTTTCAGATGGTTATCCAATTTTACATAAAAGTTATATTCCTCCTCTTCAAAAAAAAAAACTTTATCAAGTTTTTTTTTTAAGTTTATTGTATCCATAGAGTTTTTTTTTAAATGTGTGTCATTTTTCATATTGCTTTTTATTTATAACAGATGATGATGTACCTGCAGATATGGTTGCAGAAGAATCAGGTCCTGGTGCACAAAATAGTCCATACCAACTTCGTAGAAAAACTCTTTTGCCGAAAAGAACAGCGTGTCCTACAAAAAGCAGTATGGAGGTAAATTAAGCATAACTATTTTTCTTTTTGTAATTAAATAATTGTTAGGAAACAAAAAAGAGAATGTAATCATTTTTTAGAAGTAGTGATTGCTTAATTAGTTTTCATTTTGTTTTTGAAGGGTGCCTCAACTTCAACTACGGAAAACTTTGGTCATCGTGCAAAACGTGCAAGAGTATCTGGAAAATCACAAGATCTGTCAGGTATTTCCTATGGGAAAACTAACAGATGGGGTCATATTTTTTAAAAATTTTGTTTGATACCAAACAATTAAATTAAATGTAGTTTAGCTTTACATTTGGGATTGAGAAAGTGTTTATTATAGGATAAAGATGGCAACTCTGACGTCGCCCACTTTGGCTGTAATCGTTATATAAAAATACTTTTTATATATTTATTTTCACCTGTTTCTGAAATGGTACATAATAGCTAAAAGAAAGAATACTTAAAAGAAAATAAATGTGTGTCATCTATAAAATCAGAATGCTTATAAAATTATTGTTTTCACAAAATAAAAGCTATTTGTTAAAAAGAAAATTATGTTCTTTAAATAACGAGGAAGTCATGGCTAACACAATAAATAGACTGTTTATATTTTATTTGTTAATCTCTTTA
>NW_006434709.1:18619589-18628819 GCF_000325575.1 Pteropus alecto
GTGGTTCTAAAAATCTTCTCTTACTTGCTGGAACAGGATCTTTGTAGAGCAGCTTGTGTGTGTAAACGCTTCAGTGAACTTGCTAATGATCCAATTTTGTGGTAAGGGAAAATTTATTTCTTATTATCTTGAGATATATTACTTGCTGCCCAAAATGCTAAAGATTGTAAAGTTGAGGTGTGAGTTGGTTACAATTAATCAGAGCAAAATTAGATTGCTTATAAATTCTGAGGTACCTGTTTATCACAAATGTGAGTTGTCAGTTTAGGTAGTATTTATAAAACAGTAAGTGAAGTACTTTCTCTGCTGTTTATCATTTAATAGCAACTGAGCAATTGTGTGAAGTGTTTTCATGTAATTACTTTTTAAAAATTTTTTTAAATTGCTTTTTAAAATCAGAACTAGGTCTAATTTAAAAAAGCTAATTCATTAAATCTGATAGTTTAGTGAGAATGTAGGTTTTATACATTGCTTTTGGAAAATACTTTGATAGTTGTATTCATGGATTTTAAAATATGTGTGACCTTTGACCAGGCAATTCCACAACTGAAATTTTTTTTTGCCTTACGTGCAAACTTTTTATAATAGCATAGTTAATTGTGGCGGGTAGAGGGGAGGATTAGAAATAATATCTAGCAATAAGGAAATGGACTAAGTGAACAATGTAATGTCTACTTAGAGGGTTGGGGTATAGTCGTGAACAGTGATTTTTATAGAGTTCTTAATAACATGGGAAAATGCTTTGTTATAAAAAAAAAAAAAGGAGTCTACGGCCCTGTCATCCTAAACAAGCCCAATGCCATCTGATCTCAAAAGCTAAGCAGGGTCGGGCCTGGTTTATACCTGGATCGGAGACCACCTAGGAAGACCAGGTGCTATAGGCTTAAAAATTTAAAAAATAAAAAGTAATAAAGGATTGTAAGCTGACAAGGTCCATGCAGTCTGTAAAATATAAATAAATAAATAATTAGAAAAATTTAAAAAAGGAAAGAGCAGAATACAAAATTTTGTGCTCTATATAAATCAAAACTGTAATAAATGAAACAATAAAAAGACTAGAAGGAAATATTGTAAACATTTAATGAATATATCAAAAATGTAGGTTTTCTCTTTTCTATATACTTTTCTGTATTTTGCAGCAGCTTCTATGATGTTAAAAATAAAGTGTAGCTTAAATTTAGGAAGGAAAATTATGTTTGTGTTAGAAAGGAAAAAGAGACTAAAGAGCAGAAGAAACATTTTGCTTTGTACAGGAAGTGATAATAGTTACTATCACTCCATTTCTAAAATTTGATGGTTCTTGATTATATATAAATGAATTGAAGATATAAAAGAGTTGTTTGAAGTATTTTATTGAAAGTCATCCTTTTCAAAATAACTGTATGAAGCTTTTATAGTAAGGGTAGCTCCTTTTTCCCCCTGACTAAACAATTTTAAAGAATTGTCACTTTTTATCCTTTTGAGTAGACTATTTTTTATATAGTTATTTTAGCCAAAAACTATGTTTTTATATTTAAGATTCTTTTTTTTACAGTCTTTTTTAAAAAGTTTTTGAGACATCAAATAATATTCTGTAGTTGTTTAAAGGACATTTTATGAAGAACTCTTTTAATTTCTTTCCCCCTTCAGGAAACGATTATATATGGAAGTATTTGAATATACACGCCCTATGATGCATCCTGAACCTGGTAAATTCTACCAGATTAATCCAGAAGAGTATGAACATCCAAATCCTTGGAAGGAGAGTTTCCAGCAGTTGGTATGAAGAATAAATAGAAAATACTGGTTTACATTATATATTTGTAAATAAAAATTCCTTTTTAAAAATTTAAACTCAGAGTTTTAAGCCAGTGAACATTTATCAGCCAACATATTCAAAACAATTATTTTCACTACTGACATGTTTACTGCCACCAGTAAACATCAGTAGCCTGAGAGCAGTTATATTTTCTATGGGTCTATTTGAACTTTTATTTAAATTATTAGTGTTCAGTAGTTGTTTTAAAGTTTCACATTTAGCTTAATTTTCACATGGTCCTTTACAAGCGATTCTTAACTGGGGCAATTTTGCTCCACAGACGGACATTTGGCAACCTCTGGAGACATATTTGCTTGAAACAACTAGAGAAAAGGATGCTACTAGGATCTATTTGGTAGACGCTAGGAATCCTGCTAAACGTTCTACAATGCACAGGACATCCCTCACAGCAAAGAACTATCTGTTCCAAAAAAATCAGTAGTGCTGAGATTGAGAAATCTTGCCTATTTTTACTGGATATTGAGTCATAAACTGTTCCAGATTTTACATTGGACTATGCAACAGAAAATTAGTTGGAATAATTGATAAACATTTTTGATATTTAAAGTATACATATAGTACTAAATTAATTTAGAATATTTTTTTGACATTTTAGTATAAAGGTGCACATGTAAAGCCAGGATTTGCTGAACACTTCTACAGTAACCCTGCAAGATATAAAGGAAGAGAAAATATGTTGGTATGTTTCATCTGTATTTTTATAAGACTTAAAATGGTAATTTTTCAGTTCTATACTGACACTTTTATTTCATTATTGTAGTATTATGATACAATTGAAGATGCCCTTGGTGGGGTACAAGAAGCTCATTTCGATGGACTTATCTTTGTTCATTCTGGAATATATACTGATGAATGGATATATATTGAATCTCCAATCACCATGATTGGTGCAGGTATTTTGAAATGCATTGTCATGAGAATTTTAACATTTGATTTACATGATCAGTGTATAAAATGCTAATGACTTAAAATTTAGATGAACCTTGATAATACCTTAATAATAGGAAAGAATAGCAATTAAATAAATATGCAGATTTTATATGATGAAAATGAAAGCATGAGTTCACAAATTATGGATGCTGGCACACCCAGGGCCTGGTGAACCTGGGGCGCAAACCCAGGACCTTCTCTGTGTAAAGCACACGTGCTAACCACTACACTATGGAGCCACCCCTCTATTTCTTTTTTAGATGTATATATTTCTTGATGTCAGTACTTTGTCCATCTGCCTTAGTTATTAGGAAAGAAAAATGTTTTATCTTTTATTTGAAAATAAAGATGCTACTGTTTTTATTGCTGTTTTTAATTAAACATGCTTTTAAAATATTTTTGTACTATTTAAAAGCTATATTTATGCTCAGGTTTCTAAGAATAAATGTAATAAAATATTCGTTGAGCACTGATCAGTCATTTGAAGATCTGTGCTATCTCTGATTTTTTAAAGGTACAGTATATAGATCACTTTAAGATGGCTAGTAATAACTTTTCAAATCAAGACCAGTTTTGGAAATAAGTTTAAATAAAGAGGTTTCTTCCTCTCTCTACTCACTGTCCCCTTCTTTACTCTCCCTGACCCTCTTTTTCTGGTGCTGCTGGTGGTGGTTTTGTTTCTACAAGAATCCAGTTTTTAATATGCCATTGCATTTGATATTATATATACTATTTGTAGTCTAATCTTATTAGAAGTATCATGCATGGATTTGAGTATGATACTCCTATAATATCTACATTAAATATGACTGCCAGTAGTAAAGGCTAGTGAAACATAGTTATCAATAAAAATATCAGTGCTAATGTTTTTTTAAAAGTTCTTCCTCCAAAAAAAAGTACCCAGCTTAAAAACAATAAAAGTATTCTACTGTATTACTAGTTTATGGCAAAGTATTTTTACTGATTAAAAAAGTAATTTTTAAATTTACATTTAATCTGTCTGATAAAGGTAATATGCTTTAAAATATCTTCTCCACAGCACCTGGAAAAGTAGCAGACAAAGTTATAATTGAAAACACTAGAGATTCAACTTTTGTTTTTATGGAAGGTTCCGAGGATGCTTATGTTGGATACATGACAATAAGGGTAAGAAATTTTAAGATTTAAAATACAATATGTTGAAATGATTAAGATAGTGATTATTTATTTCAAACAAAATTTCTGCTTTTCAGTTTAACCCTGATGACAAATCTGCTCAACACCACAATGCACACCACTGTTTAGAGATTACAGTAAATTGTAGCCCTATTATTGATCACTGTATCATTCGAAGTACATGTACAGGTTAGTGTTTCCTTTTTGCTTTATTTTAAAATGAGTCACTGTGTTGTTGCCCAATAGGTTTTTAAATAAATTATTTTTCTTTCAGTTGGCTCTGCAGTATGTGTTAGTGGTCAAGGAGCATGTCCCACTATCAAGCACTGTAATATCAGCGACTGTGAAAATGTTGGACTTTATATAACAGATCATGCACAGGTATTTTTGATTTTTGATTTTTTTTCTTTTTTAATGTTTTTTTAAAGTTCTACTAATGTTTATTTCTGATTAATTATTGTAGGGGATATATGAGGATAATGAAATTTCCAATAACGCTTTAGCTGGGATTTGGGTTAAAAATCATGGAAACCCAATTATTAGACGGAATCATATTCATCATGGGCGTGACGTTGGTGTGTTCACATTTGATCATGGCATGGTAAGAACATGTATACTTAATAAAAAAACTAACCTCATGTCAGTTAAATTTCAAATAGATTTCAGCATTTTCTCATCACTAAACTATCTGAATTGAAAAGTACAGGTTAAAAGATTTCAGCATTGTATGATAAAATCAATATTTATTCTGTAAATTCATGGATCTAACATTATGTACATGTAAGAAAGATGGAGTCATTAAAGAATCGATGTGATATTTGAGGGAGACTAAGGTCTAATCTTGAAGTTCTCAAATATAAATGTACATAAAAATAACTCAGAAAAAATTAATCAAAATTTTCAAATATCAGGCCCAGGATATACATTTTTAATAAGCACAACTGAATTTAATACAGGTTGTTAGAAGACTACACTTTGAGAAGTAATAGTTTCATCATTAGCTTGACTTCCATTTTATTCCTCTTAAAAATTTTTAACTGGCAGAACTTTAGTAAGAGATACAGTGATAATAAAATATCAGTTCTAAGACTGTTACGCAGTTAATTAGATAACTTTATGGATGATATTATGTTTTAAATTCTACTGTGTCATTTTACACAATTTTCTAGAGACATGACTTTTTGAGTTCTCTTAGGCCACTACTTCAAAATAATGTTCTTAGATATCTGTTCAGGTACTCTTCATTTAATGTCTAATTTTCATTGAGATAATTTTTAAGTCCTACTACACAGCACTGGGAACCTTTTTTGATAAGAAGTAAGAGGTGGACGAGGAGCTGGTGATGTGGTAGCAAATGATTATGAAGAAACTTTATTGCTATTATATGGTATTAATCAAGCAGTTTAGGAACACTAGATCCACATATACAAATTAACAGTTAGCGGAGGAAATTTTTATTTTTATTGTTTGTGCCTAAAACCCTAATGCAGCAGTCATTTTTTAAACTGAATTAGTCCATGAGCAGAGTACCCTTTTATCAAGTTCTGAATAGAACGAAATAGTTTCAGACCATCCAATTCATCATTATTCTTAGGATAACTGTAATCTGAGAAAAACAGTTGGCTTGTATTTCAAGCAGTAGCATTGTCCTGTAGATAAGAAAGCAGAGTGGAGATGACCACTCGCCCATCCCCAGCTGGAATAAAGAAATTGACATTTCACTGCAAATTGTAGTTTTTTCCAAGAAGGTGGGAGTTGGGGAGTCTGGGCAAAGGTATGAAGGATGTCAAAACTTAAGAGTCATGAGATGCTGCCTTCTCTTAGAGGCCTATATTGGTTATAGTTCCTAAGTGGACTCCTATTTTGTAATGGGACTATACTTAACTAGTATTTTCTTTGCCTATATTTCCTTTTAGACCTAGCCCCAGAGGTACATACAATTCAAGTATCATATTTATGCATATCTCTGGTATCATTCACAAGTGATTTGAGGTACCAAGATAATTTTAAGCAGAGTAAATGTCCTCGTTTTTAAAAGACCTATGGTGGTGGTCACTTACTAAAGTTCATCATAATAATGGATTCCTTATCACACATCCCTGATACAGTTTGTTTTTTATAGATTTGGGTTTATAAATTTTATAACTTTTTAAAAACAACTATAGGAAATGCTAAAAATAGATATTCCATTAAGAATTAATGAAGAGATTTGTAAGGTATTAGAGATTTATAAGGTAAGGCTTGAAATAAAGCATATCTTGGGGCTAGCATCTGTTTTAGGTTTGTGACACAACCCTTTAAAAATCCTTTGGTAGAATATTCTCTCATTCCATGTACAGCAGGTCATTTTGGTACAATGTTGATGTGGGAAAAAAATTGTTTCTGGACTAGGGCTACTGTTTGTGTAGAGTTTGCACCTTCTTCCCATGTCTGTGTGGGTTTTCTCCAGGTACACATGTTAGATTAATTAGTGTGTCTGAATTCTTCCAATCTGAGTGAGTGTGGGATGCATGTGAGTGTGCCCTGCAATGGAAGAGCATCCTGTCCAGGGTTAGTGCTTCCGTGTGTCCTGAGCTGTAGGGTTAGGCTCCAGTCACCCAAGACCCTGAATAAGCAGGTTAGAAAATAATTACCTTGTTTTTGTTAGTCTTTCTTAAATGTATGTATAGTTCAGATCTACTTCAGTGTCTAATGTTAGTATTTTGGGTCTTTAGAATTTTGGTGATGTTTTTGTGACCAGAAATATGCCATAGGAACTTAAAACTCTTGTTTATAGCAATTAGCCTGTTGTAAAATTGGTTTCTTTATACATTGTTTTACTTAGAGTTGCAGTTTCTAAGAACTGATCCAACCACATTAAATGAGGACTTAACTGTATTCTTTTGGCTCATCTTCTTTGTATTGGCAGCCCATAATTGGTAGGATGACATCACTAAAGATAACCTTTTTAAAATTGGACTCTGTTTTCTATAGAACTTCAAAGAACATAAGAATAAACATTTAAATTAGTTTCTGTGTTGTCCTCTATCTCTAAATATATTTATTTTTATTGTTCCTCTAAAATTGTCTTTCTTTTCCTTATCTGTGCCATACTTAGAATTTAAATTCCTATGTTCATAAGAATAAATCATAAAATATTTTCTACACCTTTTTAAAGAAATTAATATTTTTGTAAAAATACTGTGTACCCAGTATAAAAGACACCTCTAGGATTTCAAAGGATATGACTCTAGAATTTGACATTTATTGCATGTTTAAACTTTAGAAAAAGGATGAACTCCCCCTATGTAAAATGAGTAAATAAACACACATTTCAACCTATCTCTACCCCATTATTTATATTCTTATTTTCTTGTGTAAAGATTTATAACATTGACATTCCTATAGTTATTGGTATATATTTATTTACCTTTAGTCCTTTTATCACAGTTTCTCTGTTCCTGATTTTTTTTTCTTTTGAAATAATAGACTTAATGCTGTGTATTGTTTTTTTTCTTTAAGTTTTATGTGATTTCTTCAAATTTGTGTTCCTTAAAAGGTGCTGATTCTTTTCTCTCTTCTTTCACATAATCACAGTTGCCAACCTCACTCCTTAAAAACAGTTTTCTGTCAATGATCACAGTTCTTTAATTATCTTTGTTTAATATTCATTTCATTACCGAGTATTATTTTCGTAGAATAAAATTAAAATGTCAGCAATGTCAAATTGCTATAAAATTTTTCAGTCATATTCAAAATTTATGAATTTAACTCGACATATTGACAGATTCTCTGTGTTGAAATTTGTCCCCTCTCTTCTCCTTTGACTTTACTTCAGATAGTCATCGTTAGATAGGAAATTTAAGCTTTAGATGGTAGAAATTGCACATTAGTGTAGTGTGGTTTCTTCTTCACATTTACTACTTGTGCCTGAGTTATTTCTGTGAAAATATTACTCCAAGTGTTTTTCTCCTATGTTATATTTATGCTACTAGATCATTGGGTAGGCTTATGAGAATCTTCAGTTGCTTGGGGAAAACTACCTTGCTAAAGGTTTAAGATAACATTTATGCTCTCAGCGCTTTACTCTTCCTTATCCATATTTCACAGTATTTGACAAGTGTTTTATAGCAATGAAGACAGCATATTTTTTTCTCCCTACTTTTTATTCTTTTTTGTTTTTCGGAGAGTTTTAAGAGAAACTCTTGAATGCCTTTTACTCTGTCATATTTAATAATTCATTTCAAAAAAATCTTAAGTGCTTAGTCTCGCTTTTTATTTTTATATCAACATTAAAGTTTTTAACTTGATGGAATGGTGATTTTCAAGGACTTGTAGTAATGTGTTTGGCTTTCATTTTAAATATAGAAGAAGCTCTTAATAATCTGGTATCTTCTGGTATGGGGAATAAATCACATAATATGGGATAAAATGTCCATGCCTTTAGAGTTTTGTTTATATAAGTTGGAACTTTTTTGGTTTGCACCTTAAAAAGTATTTCATTAAAATGTAATTTAAAGCAAAATTACATTAACCAAACCCTTTAACCCATAATACTAGTGAGATGTTTCCTTGCAAAATTACAAAACTCTTAAGTCAGTCATTCTTTCTGAATGTAATAAAAATCACAGTTTTAGCATTGTAGAGGCTTCTGGTTTTAAGACATGAAGAATATTTTTTTGCTGCTTTCTTTTCTCAAAAATTACCTTGAAACAAAGGTACAGATTCCAAACTCCATTATTAATAGAACTAGGAGACATTTTAACCCTTAATCTAAAATATGGTAAATGACCTTGTGCACATGACCAGGGTAATCAGTCTGGATTAGAGGAGGTTATAAAACCTGCTTATATTGAGGAAGATAAATTGATAAACCTAGTGTGAATGTCAGTATATTAAGAGGTGATTTAAACAACTGGTAGCAAATCTAGGATAGGTGATCAGATATCCAAGCAAAAGAGAACAAGATAATTACTTCAGGGAAAATAAAAAGTTGAATATGTAGTTATACTTTATGGCTCAGCTCTGAATAACACACTAATTAACCAAAATTATGATATAACTACATTGGAAGAATACAATGTATGAATGCGTGTGATGAGGGATAGAAAGGAAAGTTAAATTCTCATCTTCCATAATAGGAAGTCAGTAGATAATACCTAAAACTGAAAATTCAAAATATAGCAATACAAGTCTTTACTTAAAGATATGGATGTTGATTAAAAGAATCAGCTAAAAGAATTGAAAATATGGGCCTCTGGGTAGGGGAAAATAAAGAGAGGGGCCGCTGTTTGCTTAAATAAACTTGATCTAGTTGACTCTCAATCAAAAGAAAACAAGAAAAAGC
>NW_006434709.1:18628916-18664493 GCF_000325575.1 Pteropus alecto
ATTCCTGCATTTGAATAATGTTTAGTCAATATATAGCAAAGTATATGTGTAGTACTACTTTATATTTAGTATAGCCAGGACATGACAGTGGCCTGTTGGAATCTTTGTGGAAGCCCAATAAATAGCACATCTTTCGCTGCCACATTCTGAACAAATGGTAGCATGAGGAGGCTGAAATGTTATCTTTATTACTCTTAAATGTTAAGTTAGAAGATACAGCTTAGCATGAGAACCAAATTGAGTCTGTTTAACTGAATCTCAAAATTAAATAGGCTTACTCTCTTAGTCATTGGAAGTGTTCATTGGAGTAGTAGAAGGCAGCATGCTTCCTAAGGGCAGCTCACTTTCATGAGGAAGAGGATGAAGCTGAATTGAACATACCCAGTTTATTCTTTCCCACGTTTACCAATCAGATATGTCATTTTACTCCAGGCAGAGAGAAATGAAGACGAAGTGAGCTCCCTTCTTAGTGATAAAAATATCAGAAAAATGTTGAGTCGCCTCAAAGGACATTAAGTTCTTTCAGTTTAGCCTCTTCATAAGTTTGTTTTTGTTTCTTTGCTCAGTTTTGCCATAATATGTATATTTACCTAGTGTACATTTTTATTTGGTATAAAATCAAAGAAAACTTTTATACTTAAGCTATTGTTTATGTAATACCCCAATTTTTTTTAAAAGAAATAAGATTATAATCCATGTAAAGAGGTAAATTATAGATAATTTGCACTTTGTGGAAAATGAACTGAAAACTACTTTTGAATGTTATGCTAAGATGTCTGTTTTCTTAAAGAGTTACCTATATAGTGTACTAGAGTATTTAGAATTACATCCTGTTTTAAACTATTCTAGATTTGGCAAAAAGTTCGTCAAATCTTACTTGAGTGCTATATGTAAAGTCTTGTATATATGCTTCAGAAATTAGTATAGTTTTTTTCAAGAGCTTATGATCAGATACAAATAGATATGACATTTAAATACAGAAATAGTACAGGTCAGTCCATGGAAGTAGCATAAGAAAATACTTAGTACTAAAGGGATTTTACAAGAGGAGAGCATTTTCATTTTTAAAGAGAGATAAACAAGGGGAATGAAATGGCTTTTAGAAGTGCCATCTTATAAATTTTTTTTCTCTTAATATTTAATCTTGATTGAGGCTTAGAATTTAGGATATTGGTATTACAGTAGTAGCTTTTCATAAAATTAGTAAAACGTTCCTATTATAGAAAATCTAAGAAATTCAGAGAAGTGTAAAAGATACAAAAATCATAATACCACTACTCAGATGAGCATACTCTCATATTTTTGTTTCATCCAAGTTTTTTTTCTTTAAGTGAAATTGAGATTATACTGAACATATACTGTCTTGAAGCATATACTGTTCTTTTCATTTAACATGATATCATGTATCCCATGAACATAAGTCTTCAAAAACATTTTTTTTAGCCAGTTCCTTATTATTAATTAGGCTAAGATGAAAATTATTTTGTATGCCTTTTTCTGTAGTCTGATTATGTCCTTAGGTCAACTTTTTAGAAGTTGGGTTTCTTGGGACATTTCTAAGGCTACAAAGATTTATTTTCCTTACTACTTACAAATCTTTTGTTGAAAGATATGTGTACTTATTGGGTAATGGTATTTATTTATGTTGAGTAAATCTTTTCCTATTTTTTTTCCTTGCTTTGAATATACTCAGACTAATTAAAAGATTTGTAGTCCTATTGTACTAAAATTAAAACATTTCCGTGTTCATCATTTGAAATTCAGTGTATATCTATGTTTTCATTCTTTTAAACATTTCTGATACTTAATTTTGAGGTGTACATTAAAAAGTTTTTTTAAATATTTCTTTTTGGAAAGTAGGCCTTATCTACAGGTTTAATTTCTGTATTTTTTAGGGCTACTTTGAAAGTTGCAATATACACAGAAACAGGATAGCAGGCTTTGAAGTAAAAGCCTATGCTAACCCCACAGTGGTGCGATGTGAAATTCATCATGGGCAAACCGGAGGAATATATGTCCACGAAAAAGGAAGAGGACAATTCATAGAGAATAAAATCTATGCAAACAACTTTGCAGGTGTATGGATTACCTCAAATAGTGACCCAACAATAAGGTATTTATATATAAATATGAATGGAAATTACTTTTTTACTTTGTTTTATGTTATAAGAAAAGGCAAGATATTTAGCTCTAACTCAGTGTTTTTCCTAGATGCCTGACTACTATAACTTTGTAGTAAAAGTCTATGCATCTGAATGAGCATAGCTGTTGTGTTTATTTTTTGTGTTCTGTTTACTTTTTAGTGATCTAAGTCATGTGCAATATATTTTATGAACAATTCCAAATGCTGTAATTTTAATTTTAAATTCATCAAACTGAGGTATGGGTGAGTAAAAAGGGCTGTGACCTTCTCTTGGAACCAGGATGACCTGTCTCTTCTTTTTTTTCCCCTGAGAGTCAGCCAACACAATAACTCTGGAAACTACCTCAAAGATTTCTTGAACAGAGAGACCAACAATAACAAAAAGTCAAAACTTCAAGCCATCACTTTTTCTTTAACAATTCCTGCCACTCCCTCTGGCCACAGCAAGGAAACAAATAGATCCAGTCTTCAGGGCATTGATTAAGACTGTTGAACAGAGTTATTATAATTTAATCAGAGACCATGAAGTATTTTTTGTTAAATTTTATTTTCCGCTGGCTTTATGAGAGTATGGAATTTCCATCTCATTAATACTCAGCAAATGCTTCTAAATCAGCCCCCAAAAAAGGTTATTTTGAATGTGTTAGCTGTTTTGAGGTGCATTTTTAAGAATGATGTTTTGTCTCAAACACTAGATGGCTTTTCCAAAGTGTCAGTTCTTAGAACTAAATGGAAATTTAGAAATCATCTAGTCTGAGTCCCTTATTTGCTGGATTAGGAAACTGAGGCCCATAGAAGTTGAATAATTTTCCAAGGATCATGAGTGACCTTACAATTAATTGTATACAACAAGTAAGTTTTGCTGAATGATGCTTATTTTTTATTATGTTACAGGGGAAATTCTATATTTAATGGAAATCAAGGGGGAGTTTACATCTTTGGTGACGGACGAGGCCTTATTGAAGGAAATGACATTTATGGTAAGCATGTGGTTTTATTCTTTTTAGAGCTTGGCTTGTCTTTCTGACATTAGCAAAATGGACCAGTTTGAAATCATCCAAGGTTTAGAACTGATTCAATTTCTTTAACTTCTTAATGAAGATTATTCTGTGACATTTATTCACTTAAAACATTTACTGAGTACCTGGAACTATGCCAGATACCAGGAATGAAAATATAAATAAGAGTCTCGAGGAGTATCAACAGTTTCCTTAGAGTCATTCCATTCTTTAACAGTTAATAAATTATTTCCATGGTAGTTTAATACACTTTGGTACTAACCAGAAAGGGAAAATATTTATTCCTCATTAAAACTTTTGAGGTATTAATTCAGCAAACAATTACTAGATATCTGTGTGGTAGACAGATAATTCCTGGACTTTCTCTTTTGCTAACATTGATATTACTCACATAAAGTTTACTCAGTGCCAGGCACTGTTCTGAGCATCTTACCTGAATTAGGCCATATAATATTGACATCAACCCTGTGAAGTAAACACTGTTAAATATCCTCATTATTGATCTGAAAACAAAGGTACAGAGATTAAATAACTTACTCAAAGTCACACAGGAAGTAGGTAGAATTCTTGGATTCAAAGTCACGCAGGAAATAGAATTCCTGGGACATAACCTGGCCAGGAGTCTCTACCCTTATCTATTATACCTATACTGCCTATAATCCTCTTAGTTCCCCTAGTTTTATCTTGTTATACTTACAGGCCATAAGTATCTTTCTGAATATGACATATTTCACAAAATCATGCTTTACTAAAATTCTAGTAAGAATTTTCACTATTATGTAATGTACACTTTTACTGTGTTCCATATGTTGACATTGTAACTTGTACTTTTAAATAGGAAATGCATTAGCAGGAATTCAGATTAGGACAAACAGTTGTCCAATTGTGCGACATAACAAAATTCATGATGGCCAGCATGGTGGGATTTATGTGGTAAGTTAAATACAATTGTAGAATCTTTTAGAGTTTGAATTTGTGACTATCTTTAATATGTAGACAATAAAGACTCTTGTTCTCCCTGCCAGTATGTATGAATGGCTAAATTTAGGCATAGAAGATATACCTTTTTATTAAAGTCTTTCATTATAATTGGCAAATGGGCTAAATTCATAACTAACAGCTGATTGGCAGTCTTGAGTTATATCTGTTATACTGGAATTTTGACACTGTAACTACTATATGAATCTGAAATTTTCCAAAAGTAAAATCATAATGTCACTGAAAATTCTAATAATACTAGACCTGAATATTTTTATCTTCTGAAAAAGCCAATTTTCATTTGAATTTATGTTGAAACATAATTGAGCATAATTAAAACCTATATATTAGTCCTATGTCGTCTATCACCATGGTATCTGAAACTTATAACTACTTCAAGTAAGAAAAGAAAGGATTCTAATTTCTGAATGGTCTTTGTGTAATGGCAGGTGTGACTCTAATTTTTAATTACAGTTCTAGAAATATCCATGTCTTAAATCTGCTGAAAATAAAATTTTAGCAACCTTGAGACCTTATCATTTTGAAGTGATTTCACCAGTGATAAGTTTGAAATAGCTGTTAAGTTACTAAATGAGAGATCTTCAGTTTATTATATATCTTAGAATGAAGTAAATTCTTTTGCTAAATAAAATTGCATGCTACTACTCTTATATTTAAAAGTACAAAACCACATAAAGAACATAAAAAACTTGGGGAACTTAAACTCAGGTAGAGGCTACAAAAAAATGTTATCATTACCTCTTTATCCAGATAAACAAAAATTGAAACAAAAAGAAACAAAAAAGATTTTGTTAAAACTGTTTTTAAAGGGGAGAATATACTATAAACTACTGGCTTATACAAAATATATGTTGTAATCAATGTAACTTTTATTTAGCATGAGAAAGGACAAGGTGTAATAGAAGAGAATGAAGTTTATAGTAATACTCTGGCTGGGGTCTGGGTGACAACTGGCAGCACTCCGGTACTGAGAAGAAACAGGATACACAGTGGTAAGCAGGTAAGATCTTAGACTCTTGTATTGGTAATAATTGTTTTGTAAACTATTTTGTCATTTGAAAAAAAAAATTTTATTTTAATTTTAGGTTGGTGTTTATTTTTATGACAATGGACATGGAGTGCTAGAGGACAATGATATCTATAATCATATGTATTCAGGGGTTCAAATAAGGTAAATGTTTCACATTTGGCTCTCTTTTGGGATGGAGTGGGGAGTATGTGGGGAGTGTAGAAGAAATGTCCTTGTATTTTAATGCTCATCTTTATTCCTCCTTTTGTGTATATATTCACTCTGTTGTACTTTTGGCTTAAATTATAACTTTTCTTGAACTAGCTGAGGATAGCAGTCAATGTACTCCATCATACTTGGAGAGTACAAGGCTGTGTAAAAATACTCATGAGCTATATCTGTCATTTGTAGGCACTCAGTAAATGGTAGTTCCTGTTTTTATGTTATTTCTGTAAAATTAAGTTTTTCACACCCCTCTTTCCTGTATTAACAGTGTTTGGAACTATAATAGTCCTAATCATATAATTCAACCCTTCATTTTACATATGAGGGGAGTATATAATAATAATAGCTATTTAATCTTACCCTCTCAGTTTAGTGTACGTGTTAGAAGACTCAGTAGTAATAATATAATATATAGCTAAGTGTGTTCCATGGGAAATAGAATTAAGCAAAATTAAACCAGTTTCTTTATTGACAAACTCTCAGAGCATATTGAAGGACTCCATTGTATAGTTAATTCTTACTATGGTTAATGTGGAATTTTCCACTGTTAGCTCATCTAACATGGAGTATGGGAGTAGAAGCAATTGAAATGGCAATATTTTCTGTTCATAGGACTGGAAGCAACCCCAAAATTAGGCGCAACAAAATCTGGGGAGGACAGAATGGTGGAATTCTAGTTTATAATTCTGGTATGTTTAATCTTTCATCTTTTTCTCAGTGCTAATAGTCTTTAGAAATATGCTTTCTAAATAATATAACCTAAATTTCTGCATTTGTAGGTCTAGGCTGTATAGAAGACAATGAAATATTTGACAATGCAATGGCTGGAGTCTGGATTAAGACAGATAGTAATCCTACATTAAGAAGAAATAAAATCCATGATGGAAGAGATGGTGGCATCTGTATATTTAATGGGGGTCGAGGTATTGTTGTTAATTTTGCATTAGTAAAAAACTCAGTTTTCCATTATTCTTCTTCTATATCTTTAATGATCAATGACATTGCCAATTAACATATTATGAATGAGTGAATCTCAGTCTTTTTCCTTATCAAGTCTTGCGATGGTTTTAGGAGATTAGTGCCTAGAGTTAAAGGAAACAAATGTTTACAGAATTTTTCTTTTCCTTTGTAGCCACCTTGAGTATGCCCGTTGCTATTTAGTAAGACTTTTTGAGGGTAGCAGAATTTGTTTATAGCTTCGACTTTTTATTCAGAATAGTGATATAATAAACTTCAGAGTCAAGTTATAGAACTAGGTGTGAGAAATTAATGTGTCTGTAAATATATGATGAAAATGTCTATAGTAAATAAGTATTGCTTTGTACCTGTTTACAACTGTATTTGTTGGAAAATGGAATTAATGAAGCCAAGATGTGCCCGGTTTGTTATAAAGGTCAACTCACTTTGCATTGAGGCAAAAGTTCCACAGTCCCTGCCCTTTGCAAATTCATGTTCTTGAAGAGAGGCTGGGGGAGAATGTCAAATGCAAATTTACCACCATTCCTGAAATGTCATTCCTAGCATTGTACTTATCTTATGTAGAAGGATAGTTAGTTATTACTGTGACATACCAAGATTTAATCAAAATTTACTACTGTAGCCCAGCAATGATGATTCTGTTAATAACATAGACTCCCCAGGATTTTATAATCTAATAATTCAATAAAGTAACATATCTCTGATAGTCTTTACAAGATACAGTGAGGAAGCAATACAGAACAGTGGTTTAATTTATAGTGTTGAGAAGATTCATGGAGTAAAATCAGTCATGAGCTGTGTCTTGAAAAATGAATATTCACTGGTAAATGATGGGGTGGGTAGGAAGCAGGCCATTCCAAGTGTAGAAAGCATAATTATTTCACTCTTTATTACTTATTGAACACCTCTGTACTAAACCACTGTGATATAGACGCTAAAGATATAATGATGAATAAAACAGTACTACATCCAGAAAGTTTATAGTCTAATGGAGTGGCACATTATAAACAAGTCTAAATGAAATCGAAAGTGGTTTAGTAAGGCAACAGGTACTTACTGGAAGTTGAGGCTGGTGAGGGGACAGGGCCCAAATCCTGAGGCTTTGTGTATGTGGGCTAGTTCGTAACAGTAGCACTTGAGGTTAGTGGACATGTGCAAGATTAGAGGCAGGGACTTGAAATAGTCTTTCTCGGGGGAAGAGGAATTTAGAGGTCAATAATGTGAAATGTCAGATGGCTCAAATATCTATAAAAATAAAAATGTTTTACGTCTTTAGGGAACAGAGAAATACTAGTACACAACTAATTACAATTCACTATACATAAGTAGGTTTTATAGAAGTAATATTAGCTAATTATTTAGTACTAGGTACTTTTACATTTATTAACTAATTTAATCATAATAACCCTATGTGGCAGGTGATATTATGCACACTTTACAGATAAGGAAACAGACGAGAAGTAATTTGCCCACTCATAGCTATTAAGTGGTTTATGTGAAGGTCTGATTCCTCAGCCCACTCTTAATAATTGTTAAACTGCCAAAAGAGAAATTAATAAAGTTGATGGAAACTGAAAACCTCTCAGAGGAAATGACATTGGAAAGAAAGAGTGCAGGATATTCCAGGAAGAGGAAATAATATAAACCAAAGGCATTAGAGAGAAAATATAAAAATATTCAGAGGCTAGGTAATGTAGTGAAACAAAGAAGTAGGTTGGGCGAATATTTTGAAAGGCTCAAAATGGCAAGTTAAAACTTTATTTTAAAATTTTAAGCAGAGAAAGGGACGTGATAGGAGTTGTAGGAAACTGGGAAAAATACACCAGCAGAAAAGACTCGAGAAAAGGGAATTGACCAAGGAATGATTATAGTAATAATTACCAGAAATCAGGGCTTAAACTAAGACGTTGACCTATATAATTTTATTAACCAGTGTTACCCCAATAAATTTTTAAAAATTAAAACATTGAGGGTACAAAGGTTCTAAAAAGATTTCAGAGGAATTCAGTTTAATTCAGTATTCAGTGAGAATTAACTATGTACCAGGCACCGGGGTTGCAATGGTGAGAAACTAGACCTGGTCCCTGCGATCATTGAACTTACAGTTCATTCGTTAGAATTTACCTGAAAGTTTTGGTTAAATCTTACCTTAAATACCTCTGAATTACTAATAAACTTTTTTTTCGGCTGAAAAATTAACCCTGTGAATTTTACAGCACAGTTAGTTAAGGTGAAACTAAAATAAAACTTAAATACCACCAAAAAGGCTGGTAAAAATTTTTATATGCATTAGCCTTAATCTGAGGAAATATTTTATTATAGGTCTTCTTGAAGAAAATGATATTTTCAGGAATGCTCAAGCAGGTGTTCTCATCAGTACTAATAGTCATCCAGTCTTAAGGAAAAACAGAATATTTGATGGATTTGCTGCAGGTTTGTATTTTCTTTTGTTTACCTGTAGCTTGTTTTCTATACATTAAAGTGGTTTGTTTTTAGTCTATTCTCTTTTGCTTAATAACTAAAGGTGCACTAAGTGTGCTTTAAAAGTATCTGAATGCTTGTCTATTAACAATCACTTATGAGAGCACCTAATCCGAGTTCTGGATTCTTCCACTGTAAGGAACTTATAAGTAATTACGTTCTTGCTGTTCAGCAGTGATTAAAAATTAATTGGAATAGAATGTAGGCTTTGCATTTACTACCATTAGAAAAACCAATAAATTCAAGCCCTCTGGCCTCACAAATACATTTTAAAGCTCTTGATAAGTGAAATCTGAATATCATACATGTATATTTCAAGTTTTTGCTAGGGAAGACAATTACTTTTAATATTTCAAATAATCATCTAGCTCCCTTTTCAGTATGTAAACTAGCTGGTACCTGAATATACTTCTCTGCACTATCATCTTCTTAGTTATGAAATGTTTGGACTACTAACAGTAGAAAGTGAATGTTACCTGTCAGTGATTCAAAACATCTGCATTTTATTCCCTAGGTGTCACAATATATTTTGTATTAAAGAATTAGTTTTTACTACATTGCTATATTTCAGGTTTCTTTTAAGAAACTATATAAAGTGACGCATCTGCTGTTTAAATTTTACTTCAGGTATTGAAATTACAAATCATGCAACTGCAACACTAGAAGGCAATCAGATTTTTAACAACCGGTTTGGAGGCTTATTTTTAGCATCTGGTGTTAATGTGACAATGAAAGGTATGTTGGAGCCTATATTCTGCATATAAGCACATAAAATATGCCATGAAAAGATAATCAGAAGCCACTGCTCTTTGATAACTTAATTCCTTGTTGCTACAAAGTGAGCAACAACTTGAGAACTGTTTTCAAAGGAAAAGTTTTTGACTTGTTGGAATATCTTAAACAAGGAAAATAACATTTGTTACTTCATTGGTTAGCCTCTTTTAAAGCTCTTAAAAAGCAACTCTATTAGAATAATCCTATAATCTATATTTTTGTCTTTGTCCTCTAGAATTTTACTTGTTTTTTCTTTTATTCCAGATAACAAAATAATGAACAATCAAGACGCCATAGAAAAGGCTGTTAGTAGAGGCCAATGTTTATATAAAATATCAAGTTATACCAGCTATCCCATGCATGATTTCTACAGGTATATTTCTGAAATTATTTGAGTCCTGAAAAGGGGGAGATTTTTTTTTTTTTACACTGGCAAGACCTAGTATTTTTAGATTCTTTTCCCCTGAATTGTGCGAGCAAAGGCAGAGTAAATTGGGTGTTTGCCAGTTAAGACTAACAAAATTTTGATTGTCTACATTGAGTTGTTAATCTACTTGAAAATCCTGTGTTTGGAACTATAAATATGGGAAACTGTTGATCTTATTGGACATGTGGATTACAATGTTTATATTGTTTTCCTAGGAATTTTGAAGTTGTCACTAAGTGTTCCATATATCCCAGTCACTAAGTGGGTTTAGACTCTCCTCTCCCCAAAATTGATTTCATAGATTTGACAGGAAAGTTTCAACTGTCCTTCTACAACTTAAAAATTGTTTTCCTCAGAAGACACAATAGGAAATTCACTTACTCCGTTTTAGTCACTTTTCAGATCAGAAATCTGGGCTGGAGCAACCAAAATTTTGTTTTTGGTCTTCTTTTGTAAATTGAAGGCCATAGGCTAACATACAAACAAAATGCAGTTGTTTTGAATAAGTACTGTGTTCAAGAAAAATAATATAAGCTTTTGCTTTTTAGATGTCATACTTGTAACACCACAGATCGAAATGCCATATGTGTGAACTGCATTAAGAAGTGCCATCAGGGACATGATGTAGAATTTATTAGACATGATAGGTATGTAGCTTACTTGCTTGCTCTATTACCCAATTATTCCCCCGCCCCCTTTTCCTAATTTTTGGGTTTTCATTTTGCTTTAGGTTTTTCTGTGACTGTGGTGCTGGAACACTGTCTAATCCTTGTACATTAGCTGGTGAGCCTACACATGATACAGATACACTATATGACTCTGCTCCACCTATAGAATCTAATACATTGCAGCACAACTGAATTCCTTCCCAAACGAAAAAAAGTCCTGCCATTCTAACATCATAAGTTAAAACATTTTTTTGGAAGAAGATTTAAAATATTTGCCCATGCTACAGGAAGAGACTGTATTAAAAATGGATACACGAGGTCAGTTGACACTATGAAGCTCAAGCTACCAAAAAGAAAGTGGCAATATATTGACTCAGGATCTCAAAGCTGGGTGTTTTAGCATTACTGTGTAAAGACTTTTGAAGGGACAGAAGTGAAGAAAATAAGCTGCAATTTTGTACAGATACCAACTTCTGAAAAAAAGCTGGTGTTTTTACAACTAGCATTGAATGCAGTCCAATTTGCAGTAGTACTCTTCAATAGACAAGCAGCTTTGTTGCTGCCTTTATGGACATGGGTACCAATTGCTTTTGTAATATGGTAAAAAATGTGAGCTAGCACTTCTGCGTTTCTTTTGATTTTTTTTAACATGTATTCAGATTGAGAAATATGATTTTAATGCTTTAATCTCATGTAGTTTGTTTTTAATTTCAAGCAAAATCTTATTGTACTTGAATGTGCCCTGTTTTGTTAGCACACCTAGACTTGCTGTAACTGTACTCATGTCCCAGTATGTACGTTCTTTCTATGAAAGAGAAAACACTAATCTTAAATTATATCCAGCAATGTTTCTGGTATCCTTTAAGAAAAGTTAAGACTATTATTTCCTTCCTTTCCCTGTGCAGCATTCAAAATCACCCTTAGAAAAAGTGAGTGTTTTAATGAGACTTCCTAGGAAGGGATGCACTGTAAAACAAAAGTATTCTTGTAACTCAGTTTTGTGAAAGGTAAAAACTACTATGTTTTAAAGTACACTTTAGAAAGTCTCTTCAAAACAGTCCTGTATTTGAACTCTGTTCATAGTTTTTTTTTGAACAGTTTAGACAAACTGCTGGAAATTAAAACAATTTCCTGCGTTAAGCTGAGACAAGTATATATACAGCCCTATACAGTTTCATAGCTTCCCTCCCCCATTTATGTGTATTGGTGACAGTGGGTATAAACAGCCTGAAAGTGTATGCATGTACCATAACATCTAGACTTAATATATTGTGGAGTATTCAATAACCATTATGTAGAAGGTAGATAAGAATTAAAAGGGTTTAATTTCCTAGAAAGAAAATGGAAAAATGGTCATTTTTAAAAAATAAAGTTTATTAGATCATAATGTTGTCTGAATTTACCAGCTTTGTCAAAAAATTCAACTCAAAGCTTCCAATGTAGTCTATAATTCCTCAATCGAAGCCAGCAACTTATGGACAGTTTCTGCATCTACAGTCGACCTTTCACTAGCCAGACAAACTTCCCTAAAAATTAAAAAAAAAAAAGAAGTTTTAGGTCACGTTTTCCACAGTGCATCATCCATCCTCTTACTGTTTTAATAAGGTCAGATGCATTACAAAATTATTTAGTTATAATTACCGAAATAATCGCAGTGAATGAGTCATCTTCTCAAATTCTCTTGCTTTTCTGTGTCCCTTTTGAATAACCTCCTCTGGAAGATTAGCAACCCTTGCTGCATTAAAGCCATAGCTTTTAGGACAAGCTCCCTTGATAAACTTATAAAGGAAGGTAATAGTCTCCTGGCTGGGATCTTCACATTCATTTTCTACCATGCATGCCTAAAAAAGGAGTATTTTATTAGTTACATTCATGTGCTAGTAATGGAAGTACCCAACCTGATTCTCTCAAAAACCTTAATTTCTGAATAAGCAGTTTGCACATACCATGTGTCCTAGGCGCACTGCAACATTTTGAGAATAATCTTCAACTAATGAATGATAGTGGGTAGAAAACAATGTACGACACTTTATATTCTCAGCAAGTTCTTTAACAACTGCATTTGCAATTGCTGTCCCATCAAATGTTGCAGTACCTCTTCCTGTGAAAGCAAAACATATTACATATATACCAAAAAGAATGTACCTCACAAAGGAATGCAAAACAAACAGGATACAAGAGTAACATCAATTTTACATCCAAAGTATTCCATAAACAGGCAGTGTTTAGAGCTCAACGGGTCCACTCAGTAGCCCTTGGAGTCATGGTACATTTCTAAGAGTACTGCTCAAGTACCACTGATTTTCAGAAACTTCCTATTCTCCTTAAAGACTCTCATTAACCAATAGTGTCATCCCTATAGCAACTAAATTTGAACAGGATTAGGAAATTTAATAAAGACCTTCCATATTATCTCATCTCCAACTAGGGGTGGTATATGGTGCAAAGGTGAGTGCATTCACATTCTTTAAAAATAATTCTTTGTACTAATGTTTTTTAAAGAGCCTTCAAATGGAAATTTTAATAGCTTACCTAATTCATCCACAAGCACCAGAGAATGTGCTGTTGCATGCGTAAGTATACTGGCAGTTTCACTCAATTCAACAAAAAATGTACTTTCACCTTTAAAAGAAAAAAATCACAAGTGTAGGTGATCATTAACAGAAAACTCATCTCTTAGGTTCATATCATTTGAATTTATCATGAGCTACTCAGTGGTATCTAAAGGATTTTAAGAAATCCGTGTTTTTGAATGCCTAAAAGCATTCTGCTTCACATACCACCACCCAAAACACACACACCATCAGACAATAAAGCATTAGGTGGGAAAAAAAACCTCACCTGACATTATTCTGTCTGAGGCACCAAGTCTAGTAAACACTCTATCAATTGGTGTGAGCCTACATACTTCAGCAGGTACATAACAACCCATCTGGGCCATGACAGCTAATAGACCAGCCTGTGAATGAAGGAGGAAAAGGTCTTTTATGACTGGTATTAAAGAAGACAGATAAACATACAGACAGATGTAGGTATGTAGAGAGATATCTCTGTATATCCAGAAGACAAAATAAGCCAAGTTAATAAGCATTAATTTTTCTTCAAAACCATTATGTAGGAGACGTCACTAAAAAAAAAAAAAAAAAAAATCTTCCCAATTCTAAGCAAGAAAAGTGAGGCTTAGAAGATGCCTAGGGCTTTATTGGCCTTAAAACCACAGACCTGTATACTAACCCAAGTACACTAGTGATTCTCAACTGTGGCTACAAAATAGAATCACTGGGGTGCTCTTTAAAATTACTGATGCATAAATAAAACCAATTCCAGGCCAAATGAATCAATATCAGAGGATGGACTCCCTTTCTGCCCCTTACATTTTGTTGAGGTATCTAGGTGATTTTGATTTAAAAATGAAAAGTGCTTATTTAGGCAGCACAGAAACTAAAATTGGAATACAGAGATTAGTATGGCTCCTATACAAGACTGACACACAAATTAATTCATGAAGCACTCGATTTAAAAAAAAAAGTTGCAAACCACCATACTACACTATACTGCTCTCTCAAGTTGGCAAATTTGGTCAAGAGAAGTACAATATAGTAAAGGAGAGTCAGCCCAATGTCTGTATGTCACATAATCTTTTTTTTTTTCCCTTCTACAACCCTTTAAAAATGTAAAAATCATGTTTAGTTCAATGGCTAGCTAATCTCTGGTATAAAGAGAGATATATAGTTCTTGTCTTCCCTAAAAAGCAGTTTCCAACTGTTAATAGAGATCATGAATTTTATTTGTTTTCTATCTGAATAAGTCTCCTGTGATTCTTTTGTAAAGAGTTCATACTAATGAGTCAGTATAACTGAAGGACAAATCTGCAACATTTGCAAAATTTTTATTCATCATGACTACATCTATTTTCAGAGGAAATGAATCAAGTCAAAAAGCTTTGACCTGAAACCTCCTTTGCCTTTTTAATATCTACTTCCCTTAACATGAGGTAGATATTTTATTGATAAGAAAAATACAATTCTCAATTTTGTATTGAGTTTCCCTTTGCTTCCTTTTAAATCAGTGACTGAATTCTATATAATTTATGTACTACTAAATATGTAACATATTCATACTTAAACTGTTACAAGTGACTTTGGGTAATAAAGCCTTAGTGGTCAGTTTACCTGTCTCATGAGTGTAGACTTGCCCCCCATATTTGGTCCAGTAACAAGCACACAATAAGCTCTGCCATTTTCCTCCTCCTCTTCCTCACAGCCTATTAGAATGTCATTAGGAATAAAGTCATCTCCAAAAAAGGTCTTTGAAATGCAGGGATGGCGTGATCCTTTAAGGTCTAAGAAGACAGGAGTGTCTTCTTTTGGCAAAAGAATTACTGGACGACACATAGGACCATCACCCCCTCGACTGTAGTTAGCCAGGCACAATAAGACATCTGTTAAAGAGAAAGTGAGGTTTAATCATTTTTGTGGTTTCTTGATAATAACAAAGACCCAACTTACCTAAAATGTTTTCCAAAACTACTTTTTCAGGAGATGGTGTGTTCTACTTGCTTTTTAAACACAGCAGTTTATTTTGCATTTTTCAAAAGACAGGCATTTCTAGTTAGTGACATTGTTATCACTAACTACACAGTTCAGTGCTTTCATTAACTGAAAATGAGTCGCCAGCACAAGTGTTATATGTATATATGTGGCTTCATCATAGAATTTATAATCTTGGGAGAAGCAGAACATTCTGACAGTAGGCACACTGATATAAAATAATCTTGAAGAAAATAAATTCAATTTTGAACATCTATGCTGAGGGAGGATTTTATATTACCCACCAAACTGTTTGAAGCTGTACTGGCTTAAGAAAAAAATGTGACATACTCATACTCAAAAAGATGCTACTCTATTCTGGACAGTTGTGTTCAAATCAAAATAGTTCTGTTACAAATTTGGGTAAACTGTGGTAGCTATATTTTTAAAACACAAAAAAACCTAAACACCAAAACAGTGAAGGCTTCAGTAAGTTGGCCATGAAATTTAAAGAAGAAAAATTATTTCTGAAGCTCAAAAGGTTACAAAATTACAAATACATAAAGTGACAATTTGGGCTAAAAGGAAGATTAAAGTTTCTTGAAAGATGCATGTAAAAAGATTCACTAGAATAAAAAATGCAAAGGTTATTAAATAATGGGCTAAAGAGATTAAAAACAGTATTCACCAAATACTAAAAACACAATTGGAAACTGTCATTAAAAGCACTTTTATCAATCTTTTGTTCAATTATTCAAGACTAAAGACCAGTGGGCTAATAATTAAGTTTCTAGTGAACAACCTAAATGACTATAAACCACCTAGTCATTTTGCCTAGTGAGAAGGCAAGTATATACTTGCCAAAATATATATATCTATTACTAGTGTGTATAGATATGCATCAATGGGGGCTTCTCCTCCAGTAGATTTAAATCTTAATGCACAACTAGGACACAGAGCATTTACTAACCAATGCTTTAGGAACAATTTGTTGAAGGTCTTACCCAACACTGTGATGCACTCTACGGCAGCCTGCCAGTCCTTGTAATTTTTATCAAAGTTATAGAATAGTCGCCGCATGCAGTCCTTCAATGATACGTCTCTCCGTTCTTCAGCATTTATCAGATTAGCCAACTTCTTCTCAATAGTTTTGGTCCAATATCGTTTACAGCCTTTTTTGGTAGATTTCAACTCATATTCTTCTGGCAAATTATGGGTGATGAAATTTTCTGGAATTTCCAACTGGTAACGATTCCTACCAATCCCCCAGTAGACAATGCTCCTACAGCCAATTCTACTGCGCTGTTTCTCCAAGTATTCCAGGAGGCTCTGTTCGTTTTCTCTTATGTCAGCAAGAGCTTGGTCATAATCAGAGTCAAATCCTGCTTTGGGAGTAATCAGTCCAGTCTTTCGAGCCTTCTCATGGTCAAAGGCTGTATCCCATCGGTTTAGTTCTATAGTCAAATCAGGAAAATGGCCTTCAGGATTTTTCGTCTGCATAGTAACGATCTGCTTAAGGATTTTAGACTTAAAGTCATCGACAACTTCTTCCATAATCTCTATAATTTTACATATTACTTTGAATCCTTCCAGAGCAGAAAGAAAATCAATAATCTTTTTTTTGCTGTATGTAGTTTCTTCATACATTATAGCCCTGCTATCTGGGTGGTTCTGGCTTTTCAGAGGAGACCCAACATTATGAATTTTACTCAGTAGCCTCTCAAGGTCTGGAAGCTTCTTTAAAAGGTCTACAACCTCAGAGATTTTGTCAGGCACAACCATCAGGTCTTCTATAGCATCTAGACGATCATTGATAGCATAAGGATTACACAATGGGGCACAAAGCCATTGCTTTAGGAGCCGCTTACCAAAAGGAGTATGGCAAGTATCAATCTTTTCTAGTAAGGTACCTTCGGTAGTACCATTTGTTCCATTCAAAAAAATCTCCAAGTTGTTTAATGTCACAGAATCTAGCACCATTCGTTGATTGACTTTAGCAAAGACAGCACCAGGTCTTATAGCACTGACCATGTCAGAATCCAAGGGAATATATTCTTCAAAATTAGCCATTGATAAAAGCTCCTGATCAATAAGGCATTTTTTGAGGTAGAAGACACAACCACCTAGCGCAGAGAGGGCCAATTCACTTTTCTCTCCTGGTGTCAATCCTAGAGAATCAGACTCTGAAGTCATACTTTTAAGCACTTGGGGTAACATCACCCCATTGCCCTCATTTAACTTTTCCGTAAAATATCCTTCTTCAAGGAGAGTTCTCAAAGTCTTCGCTGCATCCCAAAACTGGGAGCCTGGGATAAGACCTTCCTGAAGAGAAGAAGATAATGAACCCTTCAAAATCATCTTTGTTTCTGTTGAGAGATTTCCCTTCTCAAACAGCACTTGTACCGGAGGATAATGTGCCACTAGAGTCCTAAACCTTGAACAATGGCGATCATCTGAAAACTGACCTATGAAAAACTTTCCCAGTGAGGCATCAACAAAGCATACACCATATACACGAGTGTGGCCAGAAGTATCTTCCTCTTTTTCTTTGAGGCTAAGAAGATACTTACTGTAGTTCTCAGAGGGGTCACCTTCCAGCACACTGTATGTCTGTGTACCCTTGGTAATGACCCTACAAATCTCCCTCCTCACCACTTTATCATGTTTAGATATATGTGCCATCTTTCGGCATCGTGCCTCCATCATTTCTGGGGTCTCAGTCTGTTCCACTCGTGCTACTTTATAGCCCTTCTGGACCAGAGAATCCGAATATCGGCCAAAAGCAATTTCAGGGAAACCAGAATGGGCCCAGTTGCCTTTCATGAATACAAGCCCTAGTTCGTTGACCCCAACAAGAGCATCCATGTGGTACAGCTCATAAAACTTCCCCACCTTATAAAATATGACAAGATCAAAGTTCTGAGACTTAATCTGCCACCACTTCCTCATCCCAGGAGTACAGGAATTAAGGAAATCCTCAGGCACATACAGTGTAGATGCATCAAAATCAGGATGATCGGGTCGCCTCCTATGCATATCTCTTCTTTTTCCGTCCTTAAGCCATTCTAAAGTTTCATGATACCAGACAGTGGGGCGACTACTATCATCACATCCTCCACTAACGTGGGCCTGGGATTCAGAATTCTGAGGGGCAGAGAAAGCACTCAAAGTACTCTTGGTTTCTGATGAAATGCCACTTGATCGTTTGGTGGCTGGGGGCATTTCTTTCCTTGAACTTTTCTTTTTGAGAGAGCCATTTCCAGTCACCATTCTCTTCCTCTTTGGAGCAACTTTGACAGAGCTCTGCAGGCCTTCACTGTCACTGTCCCCCATTCCACTGCTTATTTCATCACTGCTTCCTTCCTCCTTAGCATCTGGCTTAAATTCCACATCAGAGCCACCAATGTCACTCTCAGAGTCTGATATGACTCTCCGTTTTTTAATCTGGCGGCTACTTCGCCTAGATCCTTGCACTTTAGGCCGCACTTCATCTTCACTCTCAATTTCATTATCTTCTTCACTCTTATCTGATGCATAAGTTGCACCTACCTAGCAGGCAAAGAAAGAGTATTTAAAAACAAAGCAAAATTTGGAAAATTAAGTATTGCTATGGAACATGTCAGTATGCTGCGACTTCACATTCCAAGAGAAAAACCCACATTCAAAAATGAGAAACTATTGTACACCTGAAACTTGACTTCGTTAACCAATGTCACAATAAAAATAAATTTAAAAGTAAAATTTAATTTTTAAAAAATGAGAAACTATTTTCTTTCTCAAGGAATAACAATTTCCAGTTTCACCTAACATTAAAAGTATCACACTATAAGATCAAGTGATTCTGTCATGAGAGTTCTATACAGTGGTGATGAAGCCATTAACATGACTATACATCACAAATACCCATAGGTGATATATTCATTAAGTCACAGCTGTTAACTTTCTTCCAGGGTTACCTCTCTTCTTACAGATGGACATACGATGTTTACCATTTTATATATTCTTTAGTATTAAGAAAGCAGTAAGTAATCTGTTCCGATTCTAGTCACTTGTCATGGCTCTCTCTCACATGTATGAAGCTAAATGATTTCTGTAGTTAACATCCAGTTCTAAACCTAATTAAGTATTATGACCCCTGGTCTCAACCTCAAAATTAAAAACTTTTTTTCTTTCATTTCTCTTAAAATGCCCATTATATTAACTTGCTTTTTCCCTTATCTATGACAACAGCATAAAACAAAATCAAGCTTATAGATGAATACCTTTTAAGCACATACTTCAATTTACTAAATTGAAGTATGTTTATTACAAATGTTTATTAGATGTTTATTTCAAATGAACAAATTATTTGTTCATTTCCTTAACTATTTAATTCATACAAATAGTAACCATTAACATTTAAAACCAAGGTTGGACTTCAAGGATACTCAACCTCTATTCTTATCAATCCAAAACACAAAAAGTATTAGAGCATAAAACTGGACAATTTCCAGGGTCTGACCACACCTCATATAGTAGCTCATATATCACACACCACAACCAAGTGTATCACTTATGTCCTTACCGTCCCTAGCTCTCTACTACTTGTTACCTCTTATAGCGTGTCTTCCAGCAGCCTTGAGAATTTACATACGTGTGTGTGTGTGTGTGTGTGCATGTGTGCACTAAGGTATATAAATAGCTAAAACGAGAATATCACTTTAATATACCCCCCCTTCCCATCACTTTGCTAACAGAAATATCTTGACTGTTTGCAATGTCCCACCTCCATTTCTTCCTCCTCTGGTTCTGAGGGTTCATCACAGACTGCCAATTCAAGCCTCTTAATCTTGTCTTTATTCAAGGCTTCATCTGCACGTTGCATTGCTCTGAGTATTTCAGGCTTTGCACTGTAAAAATGACCTCCTTTCTGGGCTTCCTTTGATTTTGAACCTAAAAATACATATTTATACATAAGAACTGTTGGCTGGGTAGTTGGTTCAATCTACAACTCTAGCCTTAATGAACAAAAAATCATGACAATCAAGTATAATTTTTTAATGTCCTATTATTTTTAATTGATATAGATAGATCAATAAAGCCCACAAGGAGTCTTCAGGGTAAAACTATAAGTGAAACTGAAATTACCTATCTTACCTCCTTGAAGCTGAATCACCCAAGACCACTTAGTCTCTCTTCAAATAACCTAGGACTGTAGCCCTAAACAAACAGGTAAGGTACACCTTTTCAGGTGAGACATGAGATGTCAAGGGGTTTTTGAGACCCTTTTTAAAAAATACTACTTTGGGAAGGCAAAGACTACATTGTCAGTTAAATGAAGCTATGATATTAAAAATAAGTTTGTCCCCAAGGCAGTTAGATGGGATATATTAAAAAATAATAACTCTATAATGTAAGAGACCCAGACCCTAACATTTCTGGAGGATAATCGAGTTCAGACTTTGAATGTGTTTTTTCTCCCAAAATGGTTGCTCTGCTTTAAAGTAAAATTCTTCCTTTCATTTTTAAAAGCTAGTATTAAATGACACTTCCATCCACTGAGCAAAAGGTTAGATGCAGAAGATCACTAGTCTAATGATACAAAATTGTTTTGTTCTTTTCTAGGAGTTATAACTAGGAATGTCTCTATTGTCGTCTTCTGCCCAAATATAACCATAACTGGGAGGGGAAAAAAACCTGAATCTGTCTGAATTTAACAGATCCAGACTGCATTATTTCCTTCTTTCTATATACCAAAACTAATAAGACATCCTAAATTTCCATGGAATTAGCAACTTTTATGGGCTACCTAAATTAAAGCTACAATTGCCCATTTCTCTAAAGAATTGCACCAATCAAAATCATTTGGAGAGTGGCTCTGAACTTTTCCCAAAGTGCCTGTTGCAGCTGTACTCACCTCCCACACCACTTATCTAGTGACATTTCCAAAACCCCTGGTGCAAACTCTGCAATTCTAAAGACCCGTCCCCCAAAGTCCTATTTTTTTTTTCATCCATGCCTCTCTGCTGATTTATTCACATGTATTGCAACAATTTGGTAATTTAAAGGGGAAAGAGAAGTATGCACAAGGGTGACTAGAAAATAATAAGAACATAAATGTAAATTTTTTCTTTACCTCTTTTTAAAATGATTTTGACAAAGCTTTGTTTAGAATCTCAAAATTTTTCCTGGAAAAAAGATCTCATTCATCATCTGGTCCAAATCACTCATTTTATATGAGTAAACAGTATCAGAAATAAGTTACTTTGGTTGGCCAAGATTATACAGCAAATTAGTGGAACAGACAACGAAATTTCCTGTTTACCTTTCTATCTTGCATGTCAGATTTCCATGTAGAATTAACTTTCCTCAGTGTGCCCTCCTCACCCTGAACAACACTATGACCAAAAGGCATTCTTAGAGATTTCTGAGAAACAGACCCATGTTCTGATTTTAAAACACTGAGTTCAGCAATGTCCTAGCCTGGAAAGTCTGAGGATAATGGATAAGGACTTTTTCATGCTTGAGTGTATAGACAATATATTCTGTATTCACACTGTGCATCCACTGTATATAATTCAAGAGACTGATGTGGTACACCTAACCGAAGTGAAGCTACACACATTGCTGTAGTCTGCTGGTTATAAAGTGATAAATAAGGCTGGGCCTGAGAATAGAAAGGTAAGGTTCCAAAAGTCTGATGTGAAACTATGGTGCTCATAGGTGAGGATTTAAGGCCAGGTAAGCATACACCTCCATCTGTCCTAAAGAATGTCACTGATCTACACGCAATGTATTCTGACTGCACTGCCTTTAAGATGGGCACATTGTTTAATTTACCCTTTTTGTGTATGAAGTTGATATTTTGGTCGAAATCACTTTGGTCGAGATCCAATTATGAAATCATATTTCCTTCAAGGGCTGAGTCATTTCAAAGGACACAAAAATTCCAATTCACACAACAAACTGGCTAAAGACCAGATGCATCTTATCCTTTTCCTATGCTAGAAGCCTGCAATTTATTGAATACACTTAATTTTATAAGGGAACCTGACACTTGTGCTCATGTGCACACATGCACACACAACACACACACTCTGTGAAGTGATTCTCTTACCTGTATATGGCTTTAAGAGCCTTCTGCTAACCCAGCCCCTTGTTGGGCTGTCATCAAAAAACTGTACATGAACTCGGGCACACTTCCCTTTCTCACGGATGAATGTTCCATCAAAAGGGTGGTTGTAAACCAGGCAAGGCCACCAGGGGTAACCCTCCATCTTGGCCCAAACCAAATCACCTGGTGAGAAGTCACAAGAACTGTTGCCAAAAGGAAATACATAACTTGGTTAATATTTCGTTAAGTTGCATTAAAGGTAATTACCTAAGAATAAACAATTCCGAGGAAGGTATTGTTAAGACTCCTCTGAAGTTGTCTAGCATTAATATTCATGTACAGAAATTCTAGAGTTAATGATTTTTTAAATCAGATTTTCAAGTTATTTTAAAAATATAAGCAAATATGACAATAATATTAAGACAAATGCATATAATGGATTCTAGTACTAAGGTGACAAACTATTTCTTAGAATCAAAGTTTTAAAACTATGGCAGAATTCTGGTAGAATACTGACTGCAGGAAAAAGATATAGACTCATTATACATGCTCGAAATTATAATAAATCACACTTACACTACAATATGGTATATATCAGGCAGTGGGTCTGACCCACAGTATTAATATCAAACATACCAACTACGTTTGCTAATTATAGTAAATATTAGCTCATAAGACTTTGCTTGGAATCTCCAGTTAAGCTCCTATGTATTCCAAATACTCCGAAAGCTACCTAGCACACTACCACCCTGCTCTTAAAAATCTAGTTTCATGGCAAAACTCAAGTCAACAGGTAAGTGCCTAATGTGCCCCAAACAGTGAGTACATATGCCTACAGAATCAAAAACAGACCCAATCTTCACAAAAACTGATTTAGCCCTGAAGGTTTCCTGAAAAGGGGAGAGCAGGAACAAGGAGGAGGAGGAGGAATGGGAAGTGGGAAAGGGGAAGCGGAGGGGTAGGAGAATCTAGCTAACGGACTATAAGAAGAGTCCCTCAGTGATGGAGGATAAACCTTGTTCAAGTAGTATAAACCAAGCCTGCTTAAAGATATTCACTGAATAACTACTAAAGTAAAATAAGTACATTACGAGTATTTTAGACATTTCAGAATAGTGATCATAGTCAACTGAGGCCACCTTATTCAGACCTAATCATGAAATTAAAGTATTCCTTTCTTCAAAATGTGAGCCTAGAAACCCCTAGGCTAGACAATTATAAGAGAAACAAGAACTGGAGCATGACTTCAGCTGGTCCTTGTCTCCAGGGCCTTTACAATACATAGTCTTCTTGTAATTTATAAAAATCTTTAGCGACCTGTTTAAGTTTATAAATATTGCCATCAAGCTCACTACATAGGTCATCTTCAAACAGGAAGCTGTCTGCAAAATTCAAACATTACCATAAGTGCTTTTTCTTTACTAATATATCCATTAATTAACAGAAAACAAAGACTGTTATCACTGTGAGGAATGGTTTGTTTACAATAAGTCTCCCTATTGTCAACTAGGCTTTCCCTTAACTCAGCTTGGTAGCCACTTAACCACAAAGCCCATCACACTGGTATCAGAAAACCACAAGCTTTCTAAGTACCTAACTACCTGAGAGTACCCTAAAGCTGCTGCTGGAGGAGGAAAGTAACTTTTGTCTATATAAAGACACTACGTGTTCTGAGCCTGAACTTACAGAACGCTAGCCAAACAGCAAATACGTGTTTTGTTAAGGAAGCATATTTCTGGCTAGTCTTGAGACATAAGGCTTCAAACTATGTGTTGGCCAAGACAGATTTTTTTGAAGGGGGACCAGCAGGATACCCATCTGTCAAGCCTGGCCACCATTCTTTAAGGCAGTTATATCCCTGAAGAGGTGGAGACTCAGCTAAGGTTTTGGTGTATACATAGCAAGCCTTAATGCCATCACTGGCCAGTTCCTCCCCTTATTAAATATCTCTACATGAGCCCTGAGGCTAACCAGTATATAGTTTACAAAGTGTTCTTGGTTTGTAAAACTGAAAATGACTAAACAGGATACCAGATATTTCATTACATACATGTCTGTAAATGTTATAAATGCTCAAGAATAGAGTTAGTGTATCAAAGACTTTGATAAGAATGTACATCTTGGTGGTATATCTGAAGTTCAATGAAGCAAGATGTCTCAAATCCAATGAAATTCTATTTTGCCTGGTATGAGGCAGCAAAGCACTTGCAGGAATCTCAGTTCTACTAGGGGATCCCAGAGAAGCTAAAATACTACATCGAAATTCTTGGGCAAAAAAATGTGAGATGGTCACATCTGCCTCCTTAAGTTCCTCTCTATTCTCGATTAATAAGAGTAAAGTTTCTGAGACCCAAATGACACATGGAAAAATATTTCTTATATGAGCTTTATATCTACAACTGCACTATGTTAAGAAAATAGTACTGTTTTAACATGAATAAGTTAATTATTCTAGTTTTATCCCAAAGGAAAAAATTTGAGCTTTCTAAGACTACTGTTACCTTAAAATTCTGTCATTGCTACTAACAGTGTAAATTGTAAAACAAATTGTAAAATGGTATTCAAAGTTCTCAAAAATTAGGAAATATTCCTTCCCAAGCAACCTAAAACTTTAATGTCTTTAAATTTCTTTGAAAGACAAATGTGCATCCTCACTAGAGCAAAAAAATATGTAAAAAGCTAATGGTAGTTGTTATCAGTTTTGAAATAAATTTCTTACCTGTAAAGCTAAAATGTTATTATAAACTGATTTAAACAAAAAATTTTCAACATCACCTTACCCTAAATATAACCTTATAGACTCTTACACATAACTAACCTCTGCTCTTAAGACTTGGCAGTCCACTATAAAATGCTAAGACTGAAAAATTTAGTTTTATAAAATCAGACATATACAACTGTAGTATACTTAAAACTTTTTCTTTTGTCATATATTAACTTTACTGTATTTTAATATCTGGCTATGTTTTCTGCCGATCTTAACATCTTTCTCTTTTCATATAACAAAGACTGTATTGATATTCACAAGGGCCATCTCGCCCTATGCAGTGTAAATCCAATTTGAAAATATCGGGACCAAAAACATCGCCTTTCATATAAGTATTATATTACAATGTAATACACATTGGCTCTTCCTAAAGCCCAAGCTGAAATGCCAAAATATTAGAATTATCTTATGATATACTTCCTTATCCAATTATGATTTTACAAGTGTTTTTAAAACTTTAATATATCTTAAATATTTGATATTATTGGGATTTTAGTTGAAAAAATCTGACAGTTGAGAAATATCTAATGTAAAAGACTTCATACAACCAAAAAATAAGAAATGACATAGTAAAGCTAAATATACATTGGATGTATCATTAAAATTTTATTTTAAAAATCACATAATTTTTGCTTGCTCTTTAGTCCATAACCTTGGTGTCCATTACTGGTTGTACCCAAATTTATAATCACTAGTTTTGGCTATCTACTTAAAAAAAAATAGATACCAAAAGCACTGCTAGAATTTGCTTCTAAACAATAAACTGGGTTTGTCTAACAAAAACTTGTGTATATAAACACTGAGTCATCACATATGTGAAAACACAGGGCATGGGTATGTCCTGCTACTTTTCTCATGACCATTTACTTCAAACTGATAGCAACGCCTTCCTCTCATCTTCCATAATCTAAATCATCACCAATGCCTACCTGCCTACTACACCACTTAGACCGCTCTCAACTCTTTTAAATCCTATTCCCAACACCATTATCCTTTCTTCATTATCAAAACAGCCTCCTAACTGATCTTCCCACCAAATACTACACTTCAGCCAGATGACAGTTCTAAAATATCATCCTCCTCTATGGATTTCTTTAAAAAAAAAAAAAAGCCTACAGAAGCATCAGCTATAAAGAAAAAGATTGACAAACTCGACATTACAATCAGTAACTTCTGTTCAAAAGATGTCATAAATTGAACGGAAGAACAACCCAAGGTGGAAAGAGACTTCCACATCATACTTGACTTAACAAAGAACTAAAAAAAATAAGGCAAAACACTTAACACTTGAGCACAAGAGGAAATCTAAACATTAAAAGATGCTCAACTTCTAAAAAATAAATTAAAAAAATAAATTGGGGGTGGGGAGATGATAAACATCTTTTAAAGCTTTTAAATGACCCTCAAAGTCCAAAAGTCTCTGTGGCCCGTCGGCCTGTTCACGAATGGACCCCTACATACCATCTCCGAGGCTTCCACTTCCTTTCTTCTTTCTAGACACGATTTGCAGGACCTTCCCCTTCCTGAATCAACTTTCTAACACCCCATTTCACCCTCTGCATAGCCTGGCTAACTCTTATATGTCCCCCTAGGTCTCAGCGTAGAGAGCTGAAAGGCTATTCTGACCTATATATACCCTCCTCTCTTCCCCCAAGCACACAAAACTCATACTCTGCTTTTGCTTTAGAACTGCCTTTTTGTTTTTCCTATTCACTCTTCTATCCAGGATCCGCAACACCTAACACTGTGTGTGCCTGGCAGAGTAGATACATGAACAATTGTTGAATGAGGGTGAACTCTATATAATGGAGTTTCTTTAAAAGCCTAGTATCAAATGCCCATCTTTATTGAATACTCTAGAAATAGTCCCCATAGGAGGAGGTCAAGTGTAAACAATGTTATGCTTTTACAGGTCTCCTGAATTCAGACCTCAAAAAACAAATAGCATATACTTGCTATTCAATACTTAAAGCTAAACCATACAATAAAATGTGTCTGTTTAGCATGGATGCAGGAAGTCAACTCATTTTCAAATAAACATTATAATGGATCATGCATCTCATCATGAAAAATAGTTATAGAGGATGCATATGTAGGCTGATACCTCCCAGTAATAACATTAACAAGAGAAAAGAAGCTAACGTCTATTAACATGCATAGCTCCTGCATAACAGGAAAACAGTAACTCTCAGATAGCCCAAGTCACCACCTTAAATACCACCTGTAGCTGAGACAAAAGAAAGATAGAGGGGCAGTAATGGGAGCTTATCAGGAAAAGAAAAGTTAACTGGGGTAAGGCTGTTATGCAAATTGTAGTGCCTTCTCCATTTATAAGTTTCTCTGGTAACTCAGTATGGTACAGAAAGGAAGACACCCTTACAAATGGAGATTTTCTTTATAAATATAAATTTCCTATACAGAAGAGTAGCTTTTTTTCAGTTTCTCCTTTGCTATTTCTCAAAAACAATTAGCTCAAAATGATCTATATGCCACAGGCATAATCTAGGGAGTTATACCATGCTACTCTTCACACAGCTAAACTGTCTGAAAGGGTTGCTTAAATTAAGGTAACACTGAAATTACACTTAGACTTTGAAAAATCTGTATGACAACTAAACCTCGGGACATTTCGAATGAACTACTCAGAACCACTACAACTCTTTAATCTCAAATGAATTCTTTATATTTTCTGAACCTCTATTTCTTCATCCTTTCAATCGGCTACCATTACACTTTGTGCCTATTACAACACCTGGGATAAAGTAAATGCCGGCTCTTCAAAATGTCGCCCCATACTCTGACAAAAGGATAACCAAGCCCTGGAATAGCACTAAACTGCCCAGAAAACGAGGAGGACACTTCCAGGTAGGTTTCCCCATAATCGCGTTCGTACATCCCAACCCAGCGCCAGATCTAAGCCTTAGAGGCTCAACTCCGAAAAAAATCAAGGTGCCCCATCCTCCCGTGGAACCGTCCACAAAAGATGTACTATTTCACAAATTAGTACAAATTTTCAACTCCATACAATACGTCCATGTGTCGAAATTAATACACCTCAATTTTTCACTTGTTTCGGAGCATATGTTGTCTACCTACAGGATGATCCAGACAGATCCCAGCACTTTCTGCCCCCCCGCCCCCGCCCCTGGAATCTACACTAGGACCAATCAGGCCCCTTGGTTTTGAGGTATGACACACCCCCGGCGCTATTAGATTGCGATCCATTCCCCAACTTAGAACTCTTGCACAGCCCATAAATCCAGGTCGAAGGCCGATCGCCCTGCCCCCATAGCATTTTAGCGTCGTTGGCTTACATCCAAACATCAAGTGAGTTCCCTGAATGTCTCCTGGAGCCCTAATTCACTAGCCCAGATTTGAAATAGGAACCTTCTCGTACCCCACTCTGTCCAGGCTGCCGGCGTTCATTCTCCCCGCAGGCGTACCTTTTTCCCGCCACCCCTCCCCCGCCCAGATCAGGCACAAAAAAAAGCAAAGCTCCTTTCTCTTCCCACCCCACCCCCAGTGCTCCCATCTCCCCATTCTCCTCCCCACCCGGAGCAGCTTGCACTCCCTCCCTCTCCTCCACCCAACCCGGCGGAACACATCTCTTCCTCCAAACTCTGCGAGTCTCCCCTCCCTCCTTTCTTCTGCAGCCTGTTTCCTATCTTGTTTACAATCTACACCGCCCCCCAACTCTACAAAAACGGCTCCGGCATTCTTTCAAGCCGAGTGTGCAGCCCCACCTCCTCCGAGCCTAGGGCCTGACCGCACACTTCCCCCCACTCCAAGTCCCCGAGGCGAGCCTCCCTTCCCCGGCTTCCATGCGTCCCGCCACCGTGCCCCCACCCTCGACCCCCTACACCCCGCTACCTGGAGGGAACCGAAGGCGCTGCCGACCTCCGCAGCCCTCCGTTGAGGTTCCTCGCCTCGGGAGGCGACGCGGAGCTCTCCAAGGGACCGGGCCCAGGCCCGGCCTCGCTCCAGGCTGCATCCCCGCCGGGGGAAGGGGAGGCCCCAGTGGCAGCAGTGGCGCCGCCTTCACCTGAGGCCCTGACCGGGGCCTTGTTGGCTTTATTCAGCGCTGGAGACTTGGGGAAGAAGCTATACAGCGTGCTCTGTCGCGACATAGCGACAGTCGGCAAGGCCCAACCGTTCTATCAGGCGGAGCGACAAGAGATACAGCATCTACCGCGCGGCGCCTGCTGGCGGGAAATCAGGGGGGAGGTGCGCTGCGCCCAAAAAAACACTGGCCCCAGCCGCCAATCCGCAGGCGCCTCGGCGTGCGCAGGCGGCGTCTCGTCGGCGCGCGTCCGGCCCCGCCCCCTCGGAGCGCCAGGAGACGTGGGGAGGAGGGGGGAAGGGTGCAGCTGTCCGCACTGCCACCAGTCCGAGCCACCGAGGTGGGAACCGCTGTGGGCCTGGCTCGCTGGTGCGGGAGGCTGTTCAGGACCGGAACATCTCGGCCGGAAGCCGGGCTCAGCTGTGGAGCTACGGGCCTCGAAAAGCCGTCCCTCTCTGGAAGGGAAGCGGGCGGTCGTGGGGGCTGTGAGCACGCACCGCGTGGGCATGAGTGGCCGAGGTGCTAGGGGCCAACTGAAGGGTCGCAGAAAGAGGTGCCTTCCAGCTCCTGCTTGAAAAATCCTGCGGTAACGCGGCTTCCGTCAAGTTACCGGAAAATAATACAGACTTTTGTGAGCGGTAGATCAAGTCTCCTGTTGACGTTGTATTCTCAAAGCGTTGCACATAGTAGGCACTTGATAATTACTTGCTAAATGGATGCTGAGTGGCAGGTCCTTTACATGTTTATGATTAAAACCTGCCAGCTACATAGACCTTTCCTCTGCCAGACAACAATCCAATCATTTTACATAGGTCAGTTAAATCCTCTCAACCTACGAGGTAAATACTTCAGGGCCACAGTCCTTTCTCTGAACTGTTTGAGCCAGGTGTACCTCAAAATGCAGGATTTTTCAGATATTAGAAAAGTAACGGTGTGAATAAATTCCTATTCAACAAATTCAAATTAAAAGACTGACAATTCTTTGGCCCTAATCCCAATTTTAAGTAAATAATTATGGAATCTAGACTCCCAGAAACCAGCCCCAGTCAGCAACAGCTGTACTTTGATAAAAACCTATGTAAGATCAGCTGTTTGTTAGGGGAAGCTGTGTTCTGCCACACGGTTCTCCTTTGCTAGACAAGTAATAAAAATTAGCTTTGTTTTAGATATATTTGAGAAGTACTCTTTTCCCTTCATGAGTAGAAATGTGACACCCCCAGAGAATCTGGGCAGCACCCTGAAATCAACTTTTTTTTGCAGCAAAACATGCTTATTCACACTGAGTTGGATAAGTATTATTAAAAATTCAACCCAGTCAGTACATTTTAAAGGCTTAATTGGCTTTATTGAATGATTCATGAATTCCGGCAGCATCCCATCTAGAAAGGAGCTCCAGAGGGCGACTGAAAGGGAAAGGTTTTTAAAGGCAGAAAGGAGGGTGGGAAAAGAAAGTCATAAATGAAAAAAAAAAAAAAGGGATCATTCACCTTTTTTTTTTTTTACGGAACAATAGAGTCTCTTAGGAGGATTACCTCATTCATGCTCACCGGGAAATTCCAGCCTGGCTGGTTAAGATTACATTCCTGGGGAAAGATGAAATTGCAATTAGGTTGCTGAAGTGAGGCTTAACACAGTGACTGCATTTTGGGACCTGTTATTTCTTTTTTACAATATAGACTGTAAATAGCCTGAGGTCAGCTCAGGTCAAAATTTGCTATCAAATGCATTTGCCATAAAAGTTTTTCAGAGCTTTTTGGGTTTCAGAATTGCAGAATTCAGGGATGTTGGCTCATGTTATTTCTCCATTTTATGGCTGAAGAAACAAGCACAGATAGCTCAAGGAATTTGCCCAAGATCAACTAGAAAGTGATGGGAGTAGAGATTTAAGTCCTAGGAAGCTGTTTCTGGAGTCCTGTTTATTAACAGAAATTCAAACTGCCATTAATTTAACATCATTTTATTTAATTCTCACGACCTTGAATTAAATCGAACTGTATGAATTGCCAATATTTAACCTTTTTTGAGGTACAAAATTCTGCTTCATTTGTTTCACTTAGTATGATATTCTTGTTTTATAAGAAGGAAACGGAGACTTAGATGGAATGAGCCAGTTACGGGAGAGAAGTTGAGAGCCAGTGCTTTGGGGTGATGGAGGCCTGGGCTCTGATCCTAGCCCATCAGCCAGGTAACAGTAATTTTACTTGTCTGAACTTTTTTCTTCATCATTCATGAGAATGATACTAACTTTGGGCCACATTTGACTACAGTTAGATACCTTCCATAAACTTTATTAAAGAGACAAGAAGTTACACATCTTAGAATCACCTGATAAAGGAAAAAATAAAATGGAATAAATAAAACTAAGAGAGTCACTTAAAACAGGAACCTATTAGGGAAGTGGGGCCGATGTACATCTTGTGCCTCAGTTCTCAAAACTGCTATGAAGTTACTAAACCCATTGCTGAACTCAGCTCAACACTAAGTGGACATATAAGGACTTTACTTTCTTCCTCGTAGTTTTAGCCCCCTTTGCATATTGGCACTAACCAATCGTTGCTAACTTAGCCAGCAATCCTTCATTTGCATGAAAGGATTACATTTTGTGGTTTTTGCCTTTATAAACCCTGCCTTTGTCCTCTCCAGAATGCATTTGAGTTGCTACCTGAATGTGTCTCTTGGATTGCAATCCTTTTGCTCAAGTAAATGCTTTTAGTTCTTTATTACATCCTGAACCTCTTCTTTGGTTAACACATCAAACACACAACCTCCTGGTAGGTAAATCACCCAGCCATCTCCAAAAGGCATATATTGTGTATAGATAGAACAAAGAACATGCAACTAAGAATGAATAAAAAACAAGCTACTTATTCAGGGCTTGCTACAGCAAGGGAGTCAGCTACCATCACTTGTATTTGGCAGAGACTCAAAGCGTAGAAAGAAGCTGGAAAGCTTCATAGCGAACAAAGGGAAGGCTTCAGGTGTGTTCTAGTTGGAGGTAGTTGGCATGGGGAAGCTGGAAGTGGGCTAACTAGAAGGGGAGCATCCTTTATTGATACAGGACAGGGCAAGTACCCCTGAGTAGGGGGAGCTCAAGCCCTGCAGAGAGAGAATTTTGGCTGAGCACTAGAAATAATTTAAATGCACACCAGCGTTAAGAGTCAAACAGAAATTTTATTAGAGAAGTGGTAATGTTCCATAGGCAGAGAATGGTCTCATCTCAGAGGCAGAGTGAGAAAGACTCAAAGGGACAGAGACAATAGAGAGGGACAGAGGAAATGACACTGAGAAAAATTCTGAGAGGGACCCTGAGTGTTCGGAGAATTCAGTTTACATATCATTCTTAATTTCTGTGAATTAAAGTTTAAAGACTTTGTTTACCCATTTTCCTTTGACGATATGGGCATGCAGTGAGAAAGGATAAGAGTATGTAGTGTGAAAAGGTAACAGTATGTAGTATGAAAAGGCCTGCTGGTAATTCTCAGCCTTTAATCCATAGGTTCCCTATCGTTTTAGCCACAGGGAATGAATGATTTTATTTTGTGTAGGGTGAGACTTAAAGACTGTTTTCCTGTTTTTCCTTTCCTTTCCCACATTGTGATTTGTTAGCAATCCCAACAGAATCGTCCTTTGTTCTATAGCTTTCCTCCGTGTTCTGGCTACTAGGAGGGGAACATCTATGATTGGTTTGGGAGCATATTTAGCTTTCTCTGATTGGGCCTGAGTTGGATGTGGGGACAAAAAGTAGAGAAGTTGACGAGTCATTCTGAACTGGTTGCTGCAGAGGTTATGGTTTGGCTTCAGTCTACAGCAACCAGCTCAGGCAGTCAACCATGACTATAGCAGCCAGTCTAGGGAGCCAAACAACCCCTGTAGCAATGCCTTTGAGTCACTGCCAAACACAAATGATGGTGGCTGACTCCCTTGCTGTAGCAAGCTCTGAATAAATAGCCTTTGCTTGTTCCCATTTGGGTGGTCTTAACTATTTCCACATGTTGAGGGAAGAACCTTCCAGGCAGAAGAAACAGCTACTAAGTGAAGAACAAACATCCTGAGTTTGGGAACTGCAGGGAGGCCCAAATGGCTGAAAGAGAATGAGCATGGGACAGCAGCATGACATGAGTTTAGGAAAGAAAGGCAAAGGCAGATCATCTGAGCCCTTGCAGGACTTTTGGCTTTGGCTCTGCATGAGCCGGGGAGTGGTTGGAGCTTTTGAGCAGACAAGTGACCTGATCTGATGCAGGCTGCTCTGTTGAGAATAGACTGTAGTATAATAAACAGTAATCCAATTGAAATATATTGTTCTCTACTAAAAAAAGAGTGTGGAAAGTGAGAATATGGTGTGCATAAAGTCTAGGAAAAAAGAGCCAAGAGAGCAGGAATTAGTAGTATTTATATCCAAAAGTCTGGACACATTTACCTTGGGATGACTCATGAATGGGGGAGGGTAAAATGTCCCCCAAGAGTTAACAGTGTATGCTCTGCACCTGCGCTCCCCTGTCTCATGTGACACCTCCTTCAACTGAGTTTTAGTTGTGCCAGGCATTGATGTCGGCATAAGGGATACAGCCATGAACCAGACAGACACGTCCAGAGGATATGGAGACCACTGAGAAAACAAATAGTTACAGTATACCAGTCCCAGTGAGCTCATAGGTTATGCTAGATCACTTTAAAATTTTTTTAAATTTTCAATTAATATACAATATTATATATTGTAATATTATACTAGCATTCAATTGACATACATTATATCAGTTTCAGGTGTACAATAGTGATTAGACATTTATATAACTTATGATCACCCCAATAAATTTAGTACCTATCTGACATCATACATAATTATTACAATGTTATTGATTATATTCTCTGTGCTATACTTTATAACCCCATGACTATTTTGTAATTGCCAATTTGTACCTCTTAATCCCTTCCTTCATTTCATCTATCCCTCCAAACCCCCTTCCCATCTGGCAACTATCAAAGTATTCTCTGTAAAAAATAATCCTCTGAATCTATGAGTTTGTTTTGTTTGTTCATTTATTTTGTTTTTTAGATTCCACATGTAAACGAAATCATGGTATTTGTCTGTCTTTGATTTATTTTTCTCAGCATAATACCCTCTAGTCTAGGTCCATCCATGTTGTTGTAGATGGCAAGATTTCATTCTTTTTTATGGCTGAGCAATGCTATATTGTGTATATGGACCACTTCTTTTTTATTCATTCATCATGTTAGATCACTTTGATAGGGATTTTGGCCAGTACCATGGTTTCCATACTGAGCACCAAAGCACCCCAAGGAACAAGACTAAATTCACAGGGGCACCATAGGGTATATTTAAATTTCAAGGGAAATTCCAACATTTGTCAGACACTGCAGGAAACAACTAACTTCAGGTAGTTTACTGTTTTAATATTAAATCATGTTACATGGCTTTTGGTGACATTGTTGGGGAGGAAAAAACATTTCTTCTACCCTATTAGATTCAGTTTTGGGAGTCTACAAATTAAAACAACAAAAGAAGATTAGCAAGAAAAAAATTTATTTTTGCATGCAAAATACATACAGCAGTGCTCAGTGACAAGTACTCAAAGCAGTGGTTAGAATTGGGGGCTATGTGTCTAACAGTGCAGGACAGAAGAGAGAAGGATGAATAGATTTCTTTAGGAAAGACAAATGGGTTTCAGGAAAACAAACAGGAGACAAGAAAGTCTGTGATAATTGTTTATGCCTGTATGAGTTGGTCTACTTCTTCTTGGCCACGAAAATTCCCTGGAGAGGGGATTTATTGCAGTCTCATTTCTCAGAAGTTGCTGTTTTTAGTCCGTTAAAAGAAGCTCTGAAAAGGCTTCTTTCTGCATCTGTTGAATCTCAAATGTCTTCAGATTAATCTGTATACAAACTCTCGGGTTCTGAATGGGTCAACACAACATGATATCGTGAAGCTGAGCTTTTGGTGCTTCTGTGATAAAAAGCAAATACCATGAGAAAAATTAATGTGGAATAAGGGTGGTAATGTCTGAATCTGATTCCAAAGTTTGAGAAATTGTACGGTGCCCAACGAGCATACACATTCAATTACTATTATGGACCCTGAGAAAGAAGATACTTACCAAGAAGGGCTCCTGGTGGCTAACTGGGCTAAAATTTTATTTAATGTTTTTATTTTATTTTTTAAATGTTTTTTATTTTTTAAATGTATTTAAAGTTTTTATTTTATTTTTAAATTAATTAACTTTCTTGGAAACTAATTAACTTTTTAATTAATTTAAAAAATAAAATAAAAACATTAAAAAAATAAAATAAAAACTGCCTGCCTGCACTGTGTTCCTGCCATTTGAGCCAGCCCTTATAAAGGAGTTCAAGGAATTGTATTTCAACCAATAGAACTGAGACTCTCCCAGT
>NW_006434709.1:18664675-18700527 GCF_000325575.1 Pteropus alecto
GCTGAAGCTGAAATACTGAAGTAGTCTCACCAGAGTGGAGCAGAGCAGAGCAGACCAGTCTGGAGCAGAGAGCAGGGCAGAGTGGTGGAGCAGAGCTGCCTTACCCCAGGGCCACCGCATAGCCATGCTGATGTCAAAGCTGTGCTGTATCACAATTAAGCTGTTTGCACTGAATAAAGTTTCCTTTTCCACCACACCTTAAATTGGGGATTCCTGTTGGCATTGAATTGGTGTCAGTGACCATCAGTGTTAACACTATGTATGAAAAGAATAAAATTAAAATATTTTTTCTTTTATATGTATTTTTTTCCAAACTAAATTATTAGGACATAAATACTTATTAAGTTGTATGGACTTAAAACTTAATAACTGAAACTGTTAAGCATTTCTTTTGGCCTGGGGGTTGGATGAAGAAAGTACAGAGATATTAAGAGCACCAGACAGATTCTGGTTTAGGAACCTTTGGCCTAGTGGTTTAGAGCACTGTGCTCAAATCCTGCACTCAAGCTATGTATCTAAACTTGATGTGTTCAAATCTCAGCAGAACTGCTTACTAACTGGGTGAATTGTTGGGCAAATTATTTAGCCTCTCTCTGCGCCTCAGTTTTTTCTTCACTTAGTTGTGATGAGGATTGAGTGAAATGCTATTGTAAAGCCCCAGTGCCTGCTCAACCATGAACACCAGATAAATGCGCAGAATTATGTAAAGAGAACGCTGAGGCTTTCCAGAAGAGTGCCGTGCTCTGCGTCCCTCTCCACCGGTGCAAGGAACAGGCTCACTCACAACCCTTGCCCTTTTCTTAGGGCTTTGGAGATCAAGTCAAGTCTGGAAAAAGGGGAGTATTTTGGAGGCCCCTGTCCTAGCCCAATCAACACTTGGTCCCTGGGAAGGAGCTTATTGTCTGACAAAGTCTGGATTTTTCGGGCCATTTGCAAGAGAGGAGACTCCATAGCACAGTGAAGAGCCATGAGGCATCTAGACAAACAAAGAAAAAACAAACAAAGGAAAACAAAAAGTTGTTATGTGCTTTGGGGCAGGGTGGAGTAGGCTCAAAGCAAAGCTTTGAGTGTCAAATATAGATTGCCAAGTGGACCCAAGGTCCCATTTCCTTGTAAACTACAAAGCTAAGATCGATGTGGAATGGAGTGCCCCCAAATCCCTTATCTAATGCTGTCCACCTGGGTGTAATTTGAGCTGCTTCTCTGTGTCAAAGTGAATTAGGGGCTCCAGGCAAGTGTGGGACGTTTCACCACAATTTCAAACAGCAAAGTTTCTGTTGGTCTATGATTTTAGAGAACAACATTTCTCGGTGAGTAAGAAAGCAGTAGCCCTCATGCCATTTTGCAGCTGTGGCCTGTCCTTGGAAGAAATAGTGTTTCCTGTTTAACATTGCAGCTGGCTTTATCTTTGTTATCCCAGCCCAATGAATGGCAGGGCACATTTTTAACTTTTCAATCCTTGCTAATTTTTACTTTCTTAGTCCTAAGAGATAAGGAGGGGAGGAAGTTTGTGGCAGCCAGGTAGGAGACGCCAGCTGCAGCCTGCCTTTCTGGCAGCAAGGAGACAGAAATCAAAGGTGCCCGTGTACTCCCCCAAGTGCCCAAGGTGTGGTGGAGGCTCTGAGTGAGGGCTGGGGGAGGACAGAGCCTAGGCCACCTGGAGAGAGGGAAGAGAGACAGGAGGGCTTCCACAACCTGGAGGCACTCCCCTCTCCCACTCCCAGCTCTCTTCTCTGACTTGTGGCTAGCTTTCTTGGAAACTTCCATATTATCTCAGACCACAAACAGCACCACCAGGGGGAGGGCTAAAGGCATTTCTTTGGCTCCCAGAGACATCCTGGGTGTAATTGCCAGGTACTTTTCTAATTACTAGAGCAGCCCTTGCACACTGAATGTGGTCTTAGCCTCTAATCTCCAAAGTCTGGCCCGTTTCCCTTCCCAGCTGACTGCCTTTCTGCCCTCTACCTTCACTGTTCTGGAATCATCCCCACCCTTAAGCCACACAGACCTGGTTTCAATCCTGGCAATCTTGCCTACAAATTGTGGCAACCTGGGTAAATTACTTGTACTTGTGCCTTCGTTGCCCAAACTGATAAATGAGGACCAACTAATATCTATCTACCTCATAAGGTTATTGGTAGGATGGCATGAGACAGCTACCAGGCATATAATGTGTGCCCGATAAATATAAATGCCTTCCCTCCTCCATGCTGTCTCTGCCCTTACAGTGCTCTTCTCCACTCCCCTTCACCAACTCCAGTCCAAAAAGCCTTTGCCAGGCAAGAGTAGCAGAGCCACTCACCTGACCCACCGCTACCCCTCCTCTGAACACACAGGCCCCTCATCAGGAGAGCTTCGGTTTCAAAGAACAGCCTCTTCAGGTCGCAGACCCCCAAGCTGTGGTCGAAGAGCTGTGGCCCCAACAGTTGTGGCATGCATTTGGTCCTTGTGACATATCTCAGGTTGTCATTTGCCATTTCACAGTGAACCAAAAAATGATAGAACTGAGTAAGCCCTTTGGGGACCTACTTGCAACCTGACAACATCTGAGATTCAACAGAAACAAAATCCTTTTGGGAGCTTCTCTGATACGGCTAAAAGCAGAATCTTCTGAGAAGTGAGGACTACCATAAATTCCTTTGTTGGGGTGGGTCTGCTCCCACGAAAAAGACCTAGAGCAAATGTACTATAAATCCCCTCTCCAAAGTTATATGGCTCTGAAGACAGAAAGACCATATAAACAAACATTATCACAAACTTTCTTATTTCCTTTTTGTTCTCCAAAAAACCCATTTGTCTTTCCTAAAGAAACTTATTTGCTCTTCCTGTAGGAGCCTTTTCTTCCCCGCTCCCTTTTTCCTTAGATGGATAAGCCACAAGTTCTAACCTTCCCTTGGAGTTACTCATTGAGCCACTTCCAAGGGTATGTGTGATACACCTATAAGTAAACTGTCCTTTCCCTTGCAAATCTGTCTTTTGTCAGTTTGATTTGCAGTCCCATCCTCTTAACATAAAATAGTAGAGGAAAAGTTTTTCTTCCTAACAGAGAACCTCTCCTTGACCATACTCCGGTCAGGCTCCTCTGAAGTCTCTCCTATGACTTTTAGGCTTTCAGTTCATCTCTACATTGTCCACTTTTCGCGAGAATCCTGCTGAGGCAGTGCAGTGAAAACCCCCAGCTGGTGTCTGACCACCCTTGATATCTTTTCACCCTGGCCTGCCTTCAGCAAAAATCCTGTTAGGTCATTTTAGCAATGAATTACCCTGCCCCTTAGTAATTTTCTATCCTCTGACCCCCACCCCTAATCCCACTCTGCACCTTGGCTATAAATTCCCACTTTTCCTTGTTGTGTTCACAGTTGAGCATCATCTCTCTTTCCTACTACAAAGCCCCATTGTAATTGCTCTTCTTCTACAAAGTCTGCCTTATCATCTTTGACAAGTGTCATGAATGATTCTTTCTTTAACGTCGCACCACCACCTCCCAGCCCTTATCTTCTGGGCCAACCCCTCATCGTATATAAGAAAAATCTGAGAAGTTAACAAAGGAGGGATTAAGAGTTTGGATTCCCGCAGATTTACCATTAACCAGCTGTGTGACTTCAGACAGGTTACCTAATCTGTGTTTAAAAAAGGCACATCTAAAACACGGGGCAAATAACAGTATCCATCTCACTGGGCCATTCTGAAAATTAAATGAGTTAATACCCATAAAGCACTCAGAACTGTCCAGCACAGTAAACACTAAATAATAGTTTTTTTCTTTTTAAAGACACTTGTCTGAGGACACTCAGTTTGTTAATGATGAGAACTGAAGGAACACACTTTCCTGTCTCTGTGTTAAATAATACTAGGACCAGGCAGAAATAATTTAGCTGCTTGCTCCAGGAAATATCTGCCCTAAATGATAAGATTGTAAACTAAGCAGTCGACTTAACAATACTAACAGCTTGCTCGTCAAGACTTTCAAGACCCTTCCCTCCAGGTTCCACTAATCCATTAAGTCAGAAATTCTGCCCCACCCAACAGGCTTTCTCCCTTGCAAGACCCAACCTCAGGGCAAGTCTTCTTTCTGCAGTTCTAGACCCATATGTCCCATGGCTTGGTTGTCTCAGGCATTTTGCACTTAATAATACTCTCATGTGCCTGGTAACAACTGGGGTATGTTCTAAGAAAAGCATCATTTGGCAATTTCATCATCATGCGGATATCACAGAGTACACTTACACAAACCTAGATGTTAGAGCCTCCTACACACCTAGGCTCTATTATTATAGCCTCTAGCTCCTAGTCTATAAGCCTATATAGCATGTTACTGTACAAAACAACACAAGATTAAATCAGGCACTATAGAAAATGATGCAATCAAGAGACATGGTAAACACAAGCTATTAGAGGCTGCTGCTGGCAACACAGCACACTGTTTTATAGCAAACTTTTTTTATAAGTAGAAAGAGTACACTCTAATGATTAATAGTAAATACATAAACCAGTAACTGCTGTTTATTATCATTATCAAGTATTATGTACATAGTTGTATGTGCTCTACCTTTTTTTATACGACTGACAGCACAGTAGGTTTATTTATACAGGCATCACCACAAACACATGATAGGAATTTTTCAGCTCCATTGTAATCTTATGGGACCACTGTCTTCCTATATGTGGTCTGTTGTTGACCAGAACGTCATTATGCGGAGCATGACTATGTATTCAAAGCTGAACTCTTGATCCCTCCTCTCAACCTGTCCTCTGTCTCTTCTCCATCTTCGTAAGTGGCTCCTCTGTAGTCACCCCGTTGCTCAAACCAGAAACCTTGATATCTATGCCTCCCTTACTCTCCACCTCCAAAGCCTCAGCAATTTCTACCAGCTCCACCTTCAAGCACAGCGCAAACCTGGCCCCTCCCTTCACCCCACTACTCCTAGCATCCTCTTGCTAACTCATCTCCTTGCCTTCGCTCTCGTCTTCCCAACATTCAGCCAATTTCTGTAACAGCTCAAATCAGACCATATTTCACCTCACCCCCAATTAGAACTTTCCAGTGGACTCCCAATCACATTGGGAATACAATTCAAATTCCACACCACTGGAATTCCTGCCACTTCTCCAATCTTATTTTATGCTGTCCTTGCTTACTATACTTCAGCCATGCTTAGAGCCTCTTTCCCATCTCAGAGCTTCTGCATTGGCTGTGCCCTCTGTCTGATCTTTGCATTGCTGGCCCCTTCTCATCCTTCAGGTCTTCTGCAATCTAAAATAGGTCTCACTTGCTATTCTCATCCAAAGCACCAATCACACTGTTTTTTTGGTCATGGATCAATCACATTTTCTAATTGCATTTACTTATTTTTGATTTATTGCTTGTCTTCTCCACTGTACTTCAAGCTCTAAAAGCTTGTTCACTGTAGTCCAGTGAACACCCAGAACAATGCCTGTGTATATTTGGCCCTTGTGGCAAGGTGGTTTCATCAGTGACTTCTTTTCTTCCTATAATTTTTGGGCCACTTATACTTTGCCTCTGGGCTTACTATGTGCTTTGTTTTGGCCAATGGGATGTTAGCAAACATGACTGCAAGCAGAGGATGGAAAGCACATGTGCACTCGCACCTGCCCTCCTGCACAACTGAGCTTGTTCTTTCTTGGGTCTAGCCACTGCCAGGATAATATACCCTGCTAGTCTGCTGAAGGGATGTGAGAGGAATGTAGAGAAGCCCTGAGTCAGCCTAGCTGAGACCATCCACAGCCAGCTGACCCTCAGATATGCAAGGGAGCCAGCCAAGAGCAGCAGAGCCACTCACCTGATTCACAGCTAACTGCAGACTCCTAAGTAAGCCGCCTAAGACTAGAAAACAAAAAACAAAAAACACTCTACACTCATGATTAACAATAACTAGTTATTATCTTAGCTCCCCGTTTTCATGTAATTTATTACACAGCATTTCTGTGACAATAGATAACTGATAAAGCACTCAATGAATATTTATTGGCTACATGAGTATTGGTGAATTTTAGACATGAGGGCAGGTTAGGAGATATGGGAGATTTCTTTGGCCTTAGGGACCTCGCTTTCAGCACATCCCATGTTGGGTACTATCTGTGGGTTGTTAGCTCTCCTGCTCCTTTTGGCTAAGAAGGAAGCCAAGGGTTAGTGGGAGTGTTCCACAACAGAGGTACCTAGGATGAGGGTGAGGCCTATAGACACTGCCTATTAGTTTTCTGTTGCTGCATAACAAATTACCGCACACTTAGCAGCTTAAAACAACACAAACTTATTACCTTACAGTTTCTATGAGGAGTCTGGGTACAAGTTAGCCGTGGCCTCTGGGCAGGGTCTCACCCATCTGAAATCAAGGTGTTAGCCAGGGCTGTGATCTCACCTGTGATGCAGGGTCCTCTTCCAAGCTCAGATTGTTGGCAAAATTCAGTTCCCCACAGCTGTAGGATGAAAGTCCCTGCTTTCTCACTGGCTGAGAGTGGCCAGGGGTCACTCTCACCTCCTAGGAGCCGCCCTATGTCCTTGCCACACGGCCCCCTCCACTGGCCCTCTCACAACATGGCAGCTCACTGCCTTCTTGAGGCCAACAGGAGAGTGTCTCTCTGATACTTTGCCTTCTTTAAAAAGACTCACCTGATTAGGTCATGCCCACCACAGACCGGCTTCCTTTTGATTAATTCAAAGTCAGCTGAGTAGCAGCCTAATCACAGGAGTGACATCCCATCACATTCACAGATTCTGCCCACACTCAAAGGGAGGAAATAACACAGTGTGGGACATTCTGCTTACCACACTCCCTTGAAGCCTTCTGGGGTCTTACCTCCAACAAGAAAGCAGAAGGGGGAACAGATCTCTCCCTGCCCTCCCCCATTCTCTCCCAGGCTCCCTTTCCCTTTCTAAGCTGCTTTCTGTGAGGTTCTGACAAGGTTTCATCAGGTTTAGAGAAGAGGACAGATGGCACCAGCCCTGGGCCTCCAGTAGGGTAGATATGGTGCTCTCCCCATATCTCCTGCAGGGAGGCAGTTGGAAGGCTAAGGGTGGGAGTATAACAGGGGTCCAGTTGGCCTGAGCCAACCCCCTGGCCGTCCATTGCTTATGCCGTTCTCCAGGAAGCCATTCTTGGAAGCAGCCAGCCTGACCCCAAACTGAAACCAGCCACAGTCTCATGAGAGCAGCCTCTCAAGTCTGCTCTGATCCAATGACAAAAGGGACAGCTTCCTGCTGGTCCCCAGAGAACAAAGGTGGTAGAAGAAACTCACCTCTACAGCACGGAAGGGTGAGAAGAAGGGCATGGCCGGACCCCTTTCCCAAAATATACACACACACACTCACATATCTACACAGATGCATACACACTCACATACATCTCAGTACTTACTGCCCGGGCCTCATTTAGGCTCTTCAAGATAGACTCCTTCTGTATCATGGTTGCTACTGTTCCTCAATCAGACTGGAGGTGGCAGAGAACAGGACCCAGCACTGGGAAGAGCACACTGTCTGCTCGGAGCATGCTAAATGACCGGCCTTCATCCAGGCCAGTCCTCCCTGTGGCCATTTTGGTGCCAGATGCATGTGTGGGGTTCAAAAAAATAATTTTCCTCTCAACTTTCTAAGTTGTCTGGCTGGGCTAATAATCAAATTAATATGAGACAGATTAACAGGAGAAAATGTCCAATATGTATTATGGATGTACATGTGGGGGTGCCATAAGAATATAAGACCTGAGGACGCATTGGGAGTTGACGTTTATATGCCATTCTGGACAAAGGAGAGGAAGGCAGAGGTCCGAGGTTTCAAAGGGAGAGTAGGCACTTCACAAGTAGATGAGAAAGAGCAAACATGTGGTAAACGAATTCTTACTGGGCCACCTAGAAACGACGGGACACAGAGAGGAGACTGCTAGATTCCTCCCTATCTGGGCCACACTTATATTATGATGCTCAGATGGTGCTCCCTTCCTTTAAGCAGGTTTTCCTATCTGAATTCCTGTAGGCAGAAAAGGGAGTTCTTTTGAGTCTCTTAAAAATCACCATCTTAAAATCAATATCCCAAAAGGCATATTTTAGGGTGGCAAAATGGCACGTAAGCCCCTGAGTCTAACCACTTCTTCAAGTTGCACTTCTTTCCTGCGAACTCCTGTGCATATAAATATTAATTAAAAACTGCGTGGCTGTTTTCCCATCTTTTGTTAATTTAATTTGAAGGCCCCAGGTACTTAACCTAAGAAAGTATAAGAAATGTTTTTCCTCAAGCCACTACCTACCCCCTGTCAACCAAAAGAACCTGAATTTCTGAAAATATTAGAAAGATTTTTATTTGAGCCTATTTGAGGACGATAGCCAGAGAACAGAGCTTCAAGAAACTTTGAAATAGTGGCTCCAACATCAGAAAAGTTGGAGCGCTTACATAGGCAGAGGAGTAAACATAAAGTATGTCTGGTGTGTTAGAAGTTTCAATTAGAGTTTAATGATAAGCAGTTTTACTTCAAGTGGAAGGAATGTATAGGGAAGATAAGGTTGGGTCATTGTGCCCCTGACCGTCACGGAGTCTGGGGATAGAGTCTGGAAATAAATTACTTTGAAACTCTTTGAGGTGATTTTTATCAGGACATAGAAAGAACAGGCACTGTTTTGTATAGTTAGTGATCTTTAGTGTTGAAGCTACAAAGGACAGACATGACTATCCCCTTGGTTTGTCTTAGTAAGGTATTTTAGAAAGGCTCATTGTTCCCTCTTGATTACTGATTAACTAAGCACCCCCTCTAGCTTTCTTCACTCCTTAGGCTTAAGAGTCCTTACCAGAACTGGGGAAGACTGCAGCTGTAGGAGAAGGTCCTCCATAAAGCTGTGGCCTCAGGTAGAGAAACACAGTCACTGCCAACTCCCAAGCCAGCAGTAAGGAGGATGAGGGGCAACCCTCTTACCCCTCTGTCTCTTGCTGGTGACCCCCCATCCCCTTTGGTTGAACCCAGAGTGAATCCAGAGGACAAGGGAGGCCTGGTAAAGCAGTCAGTCAGCCTCCTGGCACAGAGCAGGGTAGAAGAAGGTGGCGAGAGAGTATGGAGTGAAGAGAGCAAGTAGCACAGGCACTGAGTGTGGGCCCTCCAGAGTTCCGCAGAACCTGGGCCAGTAACAGAGGGCGGAATGAGTCCTGGCCAAGCTGGCACTGCCCATGAGGCCTCCAGGGCCAAAGACACAAAGAGTGTGAAAGGTTAGCTGGGGCCAGACAGAGGAGAGGCCTCTGGGGAGACACTCCCATCCCCTTCCCAAGTGATTCTGGTCTCTGCATTCTCAGAGGAAAGGGCCAGCAGGGAGGTCTTCTTAGGACTTTGGGTGGGAAGCACCCTTTTGCTGTGTGACCGTGTGTCCAGGCCTGTCTCAGCAGCCAGAGAAAGCAAAGCCCCATGTGGATCATGTTTGCAACCTTCAGCACTTGACGTTCCTGGCACAGAGTAGGGCACAGAGAAAGTCTGGGGAAAGAATGAGACACCAAGGGGGACATGTGGAGTCCATATGGCACTAAAGGGGCCTACTAAAAAGTGGACTTACACAAAGGTAACTAGAGGACTCGACTCTAGACATGGAACTTCTGCTGCTGGTTTTAATGAGCTCCCCTCCACTGCTGCCCTCCGTTTGGATTTGACTCCCCACACGCTGGAGTGGGCAAAGTTGCCAGGAGGCCGTGTGGGTGGTAGGGAGGCACGGATTACAGCAGCCCCTACTTTGGTTCTTTAAGTTTTAGGGGTTTGAGGATCTGCTCTTTGAAAATCAGCCGCCTGGGGGCGACAGATTCGCTGACTCAGCCCAGGCATGGACCTGTAGCCCAGGAGCTGAGTTTTAAAAAGCTCCTAGTTGCGTCTGAGCCTGGCCTCCGCTCCTGGCTTTCTTCCTCGCAGTGCCGAGGCAGGCCACCGCTCTCGGTAGAGGTCAGTGAAGGGGCTGGACTGACTGTGGCTGCATGGAGCCGTGTGGCCACCAGAGGGCACTCCTCGCCAGGCGCTCAAATCAGAGACCGCCCGCTCACCTCTCTAGCCAACGCTCCCTGAGCAGCCCCCGCCTGTTCCCCAACCCAACAGTTCAGCGGCCAGCACCTCCACACCCCTTGCCTTGATCCCCTGGGATCAGAGAAGGGATATTGAAGTAGAGTTACCAGATAAAATACAAGATGCATAATTAAATTTGAATTTCAGATAAACAATGAATACTTTTTGAGCATAAATATGTCCCACACAATAGTTTAGCTAAATCTGGCAACCCATTTTGAAGGCAGATCCTTGCATTCACATTCCAACCTCACCATTCACTGAGTGACAGGAGCAAGTGTCTTCATTTTCTGAGCCTCAGTTTTTGTTTTTTTAAGTATAAAATGACAGTTCTTCATGGGGTAAGGTAAACCGGAACTCAGTTCACCTGTCATTCCTTAGACCTACTGATTCTGATTTTACAGATGTGGGATCTTCTAGCTAAAAACTGAATATGAACAGGAGGCCGTAAGAGGCTGGAGTCCTGGTGAGAAGCCAGACCTGCTGTGCCCCAGGCTTACAGTCTACACTAACGTGACTTTTCCACTGTCTTGATCATAGGAAACTTGCCAAGGAAGATAAAAGTTGCAAATAACTTTATTATTCATTCTAGGAACTTCTTGAAAAATATTTAAATTTAAATATCTCCTAGGAGACATTTAGCAATGCAAGAGACATTTTTTGGTTTTCACAGCTGTGGACTGTGGGCAGGGAGGGCTACTGGCATCTAGTGGGTAGAGGCCAAGGATTGTGTTAAATATCTTACAAAAACAAGGACTTATTGAGCCCAAATGTTAAAAGTGCTGAGGTTAAGAAACTCTGACTTAAATGAACATCAAACTGTTCTACCCTTCAATAGTGTTAAGTCAATTAACCGATTTGTTTGCCACGAGACTACTCTTGGCGGAGCTTGCAGCTGCAGCATTTACCCCGAGATAACTCACGGGTCACAGTCCTAACCCTACCCCCAAAGTTTGCCATGAAATAGCTCACTTTTTTAAAAAAAATTTTTTAGGCAAGGCAACGTTTGGTTGACTTCACAGATTGCAAGGACCTTGTCAGTTTACAATCCCTTATTTTTTAATTTTTTACACCTGCGGCTCCTGGTCTTCTTAGGTGGTCTCCCATCCAAGTACTAACCAGGCCCGACCCTGCTTAGCTTCACGAGATCAGATGGGATCAGGCTTGATCAGCATAGCATGGCTATAGACCTCATTTTTATTATTTTTGCATCTCTCTAGTATATATCAATAGTTTTTGGAAACAAATGACATCATTCTATTTATAGCATTCTGTTTTTAGTAGTGGCATTTCCATTTACAAAATATAGTAATTCTCAAGCGCTGCAAATCGAAAGAAAACCTAGAAAAATGTAGTATTTCTTCCCATGATGTTAACACTGTTCTTGAACGGTCGTTAGTCGAAGATCCATTTGATGAACCCGATTTGTATATACATTTCTGTTACATTAGGGTTAGAGACAAGTTCTGTTTAGAAATAACTCTAAGAATAGTTTTTATATTTTATTTTCACATGGAAAACCAGTCAGATTTGCTTCAGCCTCAAAGAGCGTGTTTATGTAAAATTAAATTGATGCCCGCAGTGAGTTGCACTTTTTTTTTCTGAATGGGAAATGGGTTAAAGAAAGAAGCCATTAGGCTGAGGTGGCTCTAATGCTGATGCAGCCTACTTAAGCAAACCAAAATCTAAGCCTGTAAATACCTCCAGGCTGCGAAATGTAAACCTAAGGACGACCAATTACAAACAGCCAACTAGGCTTTAAGTTATAGCCAATCAACAATTTACTTAGTTTGCTTCCACCTTTTCCTACAAAAGTTTTCCTCCAGCTCCCAGCCACGGAAGGCTTCTAACCACTGCTGACTTGGCTCTGCCCGATTCAAATCCGTTTTGTTCAAATAAATTAAAATTTTTGCAACATGCCTCATTTTATCTTCTAACAGTTTGAAACATCAAAAGACAGTTTACTCCCCAAGACTCTTCAAAGTCTTTGCCTTCAAACCCTTGACTTGCTGTGTCCATCAATTCTAAACTATTACATTATGATCCTCAATTCTATTCAAGTCCCTGCATGGAAATACCACTTCGACCAGCCTTTGCCCTCCCTCTTCCAAGGTGCTTCTAAAAGTCTGGTGGTGTTCTGCCTTGCTGTTGGGAGAACAAACTTAATTTGGTCTTAAAGATCGTTTTGGTGATCATTTCACAGAGCCAGTGTCCCTCAGGGGCTTTTCCTGCCTCACTTGGTTGTAAGGTTGGCTGCTCCTGGGTCTCTATTCCTGCGTGGGAGTGTGAAAGGATGGAAAGCAAGCCCAGGTCTCCAGGGACAGGTCCAGCACCCACCCCCACTCCACCCCCACCCCCAAATGAGCACACTGCATCATCACGGCCTCCTTTGTACTGCTTGGGTCTGCTCACATGTTCAGACTGTGCAGATCCATCAAGAGCCTGAGTAAGATGCAGGAGACTTGGATTCTATCTCTGACTTTACAGTTCACCCACTGGCAGACCCCTGGCAGGTCTCTCTGAGCCATGCCTGCAGGTGAGGATCCCTGCTCTGATGACAGACAAATTGCAGAGCACTCTGAAGATTACAGAGGCAAGACATTTACCCCATTGTTCACCTAGTGAGTTTCAACTCACTGGCCTGGCTCAATTAAAAATAATTGAAAGAGAAAAAAAGAGGAAGCACCCTGTTCCCAGCACTTGTTAACACTTGGTACTTTTTCTTCTAGGCTTTCACTTATGCATATAACCTAGAATCATAGCCTCCGCACAAAGTTGTACACCCCACATGTCAATTTTTTTTTCTCCGCTTATAATGAGAACATTTCCTTTTGATGATAAATTTCCTTGGAAAACTAAGCTTCATGGCTTCGAAATATTGCACTTAGTAGATAGAACCTAGTGTTTACTGAAGAATCCTATGACTGGACTGTTTTCGGTTTCCCACTATTGCAAATAATACTGTGATGAACATTTTTGAGCATAAGGCCCACTTTCCCCTTTCTCCAGTTATTGGTATATTGTGCAGTCTGTCAGCAAGTATTTTGCTCCTTAAGAACAGTGTAATTCATTTTTGTATCCTTTTCACCCCAGTACTTAGTCCAGAGTTTGGCACGGAGCAGGTATTCAGAACTGGCTGATCGGGTGACGGTGAGAGGCTCTCCTGCAGTTCTCCACCCTCCTCCTCTCTGTGTGAACTTTACCTCCATTTAGCTGCCACAGACCATATGATCCTGTTCCCATGAGGCTCTGGTTCGACTCACATCACCTCCACAGGTCGTCTTATCCTTGTTTAGAGAGTGTTGAACCAGATCATTGGTGCTTGATTCTGGTGGGACACTGGAGTCGCCTGGGGAGTTTAAGAAAAGGCAGCTCTGGTCCCACCTCCAGAGAGTCTGATATCTTTGGTCTGGGGGTGGGGCCCACGCAAGGTACTTTTTAAAATACTTTATAAGTGATTATAAGAACAGCTACAGTTGAGAACCCATGAATTAAATGGTCCTTGAGGTCTCTTCCAACTCTCGTGATCTGTGAGCTTTGATTGAGTCAGGTTAATGAAATAGAGACTCCATAATGTTGCTCTGGGAAAACAGAGTATATGGATAATTATTTCCAGGAGTATACAGTTAAATTCTCAGACCTCAAGGAAAAACATTCATAAAGAGTCTTTCTCCACCTTCTGGAAATATCCTGGCTCCCATCACCCCTCCAGTTAAAGGTCCTCCAAGGCCTGCAGGCCAGCCCACCCTTCGATTACTTCCGTGTCGCCGATGGAGAAACTGAGAATAGGAAACATCCTGACCACAACCAAGAGTCCAGCTGCTGGCGGAATCTGTAATAGGGAGCTCGGTGTTTTTAACAATTCTGTTCAGCAAATGTCTGTGTAGGAGAAATTTCTGGATGGGTGGAAAACCTCCCTGTTTAAAAGGAATTTTTGGCAGCCTTGTGTATCCAGAAAGTTAATGCCGAGCTCATGATTGGAAGCTGGGAAAGCAAACCAAAGAGAGACAGACAGACAGACAGACAGACACAGACTCTCCTGCTGCAGAGTATCAGCCCCACTGCCTGTAATTCTGGTGGGGTTCGGGACACACTACTTCAAAATATGGCATCTTGGTATATTGAATATTATAAGCTGATGGAATTACAGGAGGGACTCTGATGATCCCCTGAAGCAGGTCATAAAACCCTCACGTGAGAGTTGTCCTCCCTATGCCTGGAGGAAAGGAGCCTCCTTAAATCCTGAGGTGGGGAGTGGGGGTGGGGGAGGGGGACGGCTGAGAGGGATCCAAATGAACAGGCCTTGCCAAGTTTCCCCCAGTTTACAACTCTTAGCTCATACCTTTGTCCTCTTTCATTTTCCCACAACTTCCCACTCTTCATCGAACCTAGAATAAAAAACCCTGGATTGACTGCTTCTTCAGGTCATCATTTCCTTGTGAAGACTGCCTTGTCTTATAAAACTGACGCTACAGAGACCCAGAAGAGAACCTCGAAGGGCAGAAAGGAAAAGATATGTTTCCTCCTCTACGATCCACCACAATAACTTTGATTCTTGAAGGCTTTCCTTGTGTCTTTAATTGCAGAACCCACTGAAAGGGAGGGGTCGCAGGCTCCACTGTGGTCCTCCAGGCTGTTGGCTGTTAAGACAGTAGCAGGAATTGGGAGTCAGCCAGTGCACAGCACAAGTGGGGGATGCAATTGTTCAGAAGGCAGCAGGAGGCAGCTGTGCCTGTCAGCCAGGCCATTCAGCTCAGGGCCCTCTCTCCCTCTCTCCCTCTCTCTCTCTCTCCCTCTCTCGACATTCAAGTGAAAGAGCAAATGAGTTTTCCTAACAGCTCATTCTCTGATTCAGTAGTGAGATGTTGTCTGGATGTACTTGAATCACCTTCAGGGTCTTGTAAGACACCCCCAAAGAGAGTAAAGTGATTTCCCCCAGAGAATTCTATGACGTAATGATAGTTCAATAAAGAATGAAAAAGAAAAAACTACCATATAGGAGAAAATAATTATTTTTCTATTTTCTCGTGGTCATAGGCAGATATGGGACGTTACAGGCATAGCAGCTAGGAATACAGTCTGCAGGAGGATGGAAAATCACCATGGACTTCCATTCTGGGGCTTCTTTCCTGATCCACTGAGATCCTGAGTCAGGACGAGAAGGAAGAGTGGGCAGCGCCCCCTGCTGTGGGGTTCCGATTTGCTCTCAGCTCCAACTCAGGATGAAATGCAAACTTCCTTTCTAATGAAAGGATCCTAAATTCTTTCTGAATGACCCTGGGAACAGAAGACTGAAATGAAGCACATAGTCTGGACTATCCATTCTCATTTCTTGTATTTTCAACATTAGCCTAAATTCCAAACCTTTAATTATAACGAACAGAATAGCCTTGCATTTACATTCGAATGTGTTTTTATATGCTGCCACCTTCCCAAAGAGACATTTGCTTCCTGTTTCATAAAGGAAATGAAATAGGTTAAATGAGAAATACTTCCCCTATAAAAATAAAACACTACTTGCTCATTGCAAAGATCATTTTCGTGTCTTCCAAATAGCAGGAAACACTTGCTGAAACTAAACCCATAGACATCTCAACAGTTTTATTTGTTCACTCTATTTTGGGCTCCATTATTGGAGCAATTTCTGTTGGCAGACATTATTCTACCAATAATTTTTGAGCAGTTAATTTTTTTCTTCTCCTTAATGCAATAGAACTGAACACATCCCTCTTTCGGGATAATCTGGAGCCTGGGCAGGGGTGGGCGGGCAAGAGGTAGAGATCATATTTCTAAATGGATTTTGTGTTGATCCATAATGTATAATAGATTCACAGATTACTCTTCATCCACATTTCAGACGTAACCACGTTTCCATAAACATTTGAGATCTGAGGGGCACAGAAAGCTTCCCCATGGCCCTGCCGTCATTCTGTAATTCCACGGGGATCCTCCTTTTTGACTTAAGGCAGCATATCTCACACCTCACATAACTGTAGCCTATGGATTTATTAAGGATTTGGGCTTGTTTTAGGTGATTTTGAGGAATATTCAAAGAAGTGGTGTTTTGCCCTGAAGTAGATAACGTCAGAACATGGAGATAATTCAGTCATTAGGAATCTTAATATTTCTTAACTAGATGAGAGGAGGAATGAAGTGAGGTAAAAGCCGTAACTGGTAAAGAAGCAGCAGTCACTTGGATTAGACAAATAGGAATGTTTGCTCATTTTTGTGGTTTGGGACCATGTTTTTGTTTGGTCCGCGTTCAGACATGATTACGGGCGAGCAGTCCTGTTTGTGGTCAGGCTCTGACTTGGTTCGCAGAGTCATCTTGTCTGACGTGGGTGTCCTGTGAGAGCATTTATGCTCGACAGCAGAACTCCCCACCTCGCTCTGGGTGCCAGGCCAGCACCCGGCTCTCAGAGACAGCTTCTCTCTTTTTTGTTGTTACTGTCATTCACAATGGAATCTTGATGGTGTTTAGGTTCACGTCTCAGCTTAGGGAACCAAAGGGATGGGCCCTGAAATGGGTAAGCATTGACAGAAGAAGCCCAAATACTTAATCCATAAGAGGCATGGGAGATGCGAAGGCAGGGTAAACAACCTACGTGTCTTAAATGACCCCGGCCATGGTATCACTACTGTACAGCCAATATGGCTTTGAATTACCAAGGAAAGCTTAAATGATACCCAGTGAGTTCTTTTTTTTTTCTTTTTAGTAAAACTATTGTGGCGACATCAGTAAAATGAAATAAGTTTCAAGACCCAATGAGTTCTTTTAGAGAAAGCAGAGAAAAAGCAATCTATTTTAGAACTATGATTATAAAAATCATTGAAATATTCAATAAGAAAGTTCCCAGCATTGGAGCAGGTATAGCCCTTCAACCTTCAGACACCCTGTTCCAGTGGCAAAGGTACGAATACCCCTCTGGGAATCTGTGGTAGATCAGGGACATGGGGATTTCACCTCATGCAACTCCTGGTCCTGTGGGGAAAGCGGTTTTCACTATTGAGAAGTCCCTGATGGAACCAGACAGATCACGTTCCTGCCCCTGGGGATATGCTGGGCTGATGGAGGAAGAATGGAACCGATCCAAAAGGAGGCACAGGCCTCGCTTGCCGACAGCGGTGGGGGTCAGAACTGTGGCTTAGCCTTCAGCCTGGGTGGTGTGGGACATGGTAGGCAGCGCTCAGCCTGGCCTTTTACTACAAGCCAAAGAGTGTGGCTCACAAAGCAATTTTCTACAAGATGTCATAATGAGAGGAAACAGCTAAGGTGAAACAGCAAAGAATATCTGTATATTGAACTTCCGGGAGGGCCATGGCAATGTGATAAGCTGGCTCTTAAAAGACTTAAAAGCCTGAGAAGTGTCCTTGAAAGAAAAATCAGTATAGTTCGGTGGTTATGGAATGCTAGCAGGAGAGTGGCGAGAAGGGGAAAGATGAGATAAGTAAAATGATATAAATAATAGCTAACTTATCAAGGGCTTCCTACGTGCCAGGCACTGTTGTTTTCCACATGTTATTACAGACTTCACAAAAATCCTATGAAATAGGTATCGCCTTCTTCATTTTACAGAATTAAATGAGGCACAGAGATGTCAAGTAACTTTCCCACGCTCTAGTAAGAATTAGAGCTAGAATTTGATTCCGAGCAGTCTGGTCCCAGAGTCTTGCACTAACCATTCCCCTACACTAGAACCACTTCTCGATCGATCACGAACAGTGGTATGGATCCTGACCAGGCGGCCCCTGCAAGCCTCCAAGAAAAGTGGAGCCTGCAAGCTGATTCTAAAATGTACATGGAAAGGCAAAATAACTAGAATAGTCAAAACAATTTTGAAAAAGAACCATGTTGGAGAACTCATACTACCTGATATCTAGCTATACCATAAGCTGTAGTATTCAAGACACGGTGGTATTGGAGAAAGGAGAGACAAATAGATCAGTGGAACAGAATCAAGAGTACGGAAATAGATCCACATAAATATGGTCAATTGATTTTTGACAAAGATGCAAAGATAATTTAATAGAGAAAATATAGGCTTTTCAAGGACTAGTGCCGGGAATAATTAGATATCCATATACCAAAATAAAAAAAAAAAGTATCTTAATCTATACTTTATATGCCATAAAAATGAGCTCAAAATGAATCTCTACATAAATTTAAACTTTAAACTGTAAAACAAGGAGAAAACACTTGTGGCCTTGGGTTAGGCTGAGATTTCTTAGATATAACACTAAAAGCATAATCTATAAAAGACAAAATTAATGACTTGGACTCCATCAAAATTAAGAACTTCTGCTCTTCAAAAGACACTGTTAAAAGAATGAAAAGACAAGCCCCAAACTGGGAGATAATGATTGCAAAACGTATATCTGATAAGAGTCAATTCCAGAATACATAAAGAATTCACAAAACTCAATAAAATAATTAGTCAACCCAGCTTTTAAAAATGGGTAAAATATTTGAACAGACACTTCCCCAAAGACAATATATAGATGGCAAAAAAGCACATGCAAAAATGTTCAACATAGTCATTAGGGAAATGTAAATTTAAACCACAGTGAGCCCCACTTCACACCTATTAGAATGACTAAAATTAAAAGCCCAACGAACTCAAGTTCTGGTGAGTATGCAAAGCCACTGGAAGGCTCATACGTTGCTTGCAGGTATGCAGAACTGTACGGCCTCTTCGGAAAATGGTTTGGTAGTTTTGCAGAAAGTTAGACATTTACTATACAACCTGGAAAACCCACTCATAGGTATTTTACCCAAGAGAAATGAAAGCCTGTTTATAACAGCTTTATTCATAATTGCCCCAAGCTGGAAACAACCCAAGTGCCCCTCAAATGGAGCATAAATAAAATGTGGTGCTTCCATACAATGAACTGTTATTCAGCAATAAAAAGAAATGAACTATTGACGTATGAAAACAGCATGGGTGGAACTCAATTGCCTTATGCTAAGTGAAAGAAGCCAGACTCAAGGCTACATACTGTGTTTCCATTTATATGACATTTGGGAAAAGGCAAAACTTTAGGGACAGAAAATGGTTGCCAGAGACTGAGTTGAGGGAAAGATTAACTACAAACGGACACGGGGGCTTTTTTTGTGTGGCTGATGAAACTATTTTATAGCCTGATCATAGTAGATGACTGTAGTCAAAACTCACAGTACTGTATACTAAAAAGGGTGAATTTTACTATATGTAAATTATACCTTAAGTTTTAAAATGGAAGGAAAAAAGGGAGGTTGTGGGGCAGGGACCCTTGTAGAGTTGGCGAATTCTACAAGGGATCTTTTGGGTAATGCCAGTGTCCTTAGAAGTTCCATCAACTGTATTTCCAGGGCAGAAAAACCTTCTAAACACAAGGTGCTTTGCTGCATACCGATTGGTGGCTTGAAACCTGAGACTGGCTGGACTCTCCCGAGGGTCTGTTCTACATGGGAAAGTGCAAAGGGCAACGGGCAGCCAGGCCAGCTCGCCCTCCTGTTTCCCAGCATTGCTCCAACTCGTTCTTCTACTTCCTCCGAGTGACTCCTTCCTTCCCAAGAGGAGCTGTCAATCATGATGACCTTGTACCCTATCCCACCCCAACACCAGGAACAGATGCAGGAGCCAGAGTCATGTAGCCTAGTAACTACTCTTTCCGCAGGCCACCATGACTCATTTGGGGAGGGCAACGACCAAAGCAAGGTCAAACAGCTTCTTCCTGGAGATCGTTAAATGGATGTTAAGAGAGAGAGTTTCTCTCTTCATGGAGGTTGCAAAATTGGGGATATTTAGAACCAAGGGCATTGGTGGTGGTCATCTTGTGTAGAGAGAGAGTAATCAACAATGCTGAGAGATGGGAAGGGGGCCAGAACCCTGATAGCTTTGAGCCACTGGATCCAGTCATGCAGGAAGAAAGGACCACCCCTGAACTTCCCAATTACTGAACCATTAAGTCCCCTTTCCTCTTGACTAATTTCTCTCTACCTGAAAGTTGTCACTGACACAGCTAAATACTGCCCTGTGGTTGTGTACTGTTGAGAGGTCTGTTCAGATGTGTTCAGCCAATAGTAACAGACACCTGCTTTGTGCCAGGCACTGGGGACACAGGGCCAATTTCATAGAGGAGACAGATGTGATAGCAAATGGTAAGTGGTTAAGTGGAGATGAGCCAACTTGAAGAGCTATCAGAACCCAGAAGGCTAGCACTTTCCCCAGCCTAGGGCTTCAAACAAGGCTTCTTGGAGGTGACTGCTGAGCTGAGTCTTGAAGCATCACCCAGCTGGGAAATGGGGAGGAAGGGGCTCTTGGGCAGAGGCACGAGCAAACACCTGGCAGGGAGAAACAGCATGATGCGTACAGAGAAATAGAAACCTTTGAGTTTTTCTAGAGGAGTGCTGGCCAATAAAACTCCGTATTGATAGAAATATTCTATCTACGCCGTCTGTCTGTTATGTAACCTCTAGCTATTAAGCACTTGAAACATGGATAGTGCAACTGAGAAGCTAAATTTTAAATTTTATTTTATTTTAATTAAAATTTAAAGAGCTGCATGCAGCTAGAGGCTACCATATGCATGTGCAGTGGCTCTAGGCAGTGAAGTGCAAGGCGGAGAGTGGTAAGGGACAAAGCAAGATAGAAGAGCTCAGTGGAGGGCCACGGATGCCATTTTAAGGGTATTGAACTTTAACCTGTAGGCACTGGGAAGTCTTTGAAGGGTTACAGAACTGAAAAGTGACTTGGGTCATATCACTGGATCAGGGGCTAGATGGAGCAGAGGAAGACTGGAAATGGAAGGACATTGCTGTAGCCCGAGTGAGAAGTTATGAGGGTCTGAAATATGGCAAAGATAGAAGGGCTAGTGAGGAGGGGATTGATTCTTGAGACTTTAAGAGAATAGAATCAACAGGACCAAGTGTCTCTTGGTTTTGGAGGGTGGAGTTGTAATTCCTTCTTGGGAGGGTTTGTAAGAAAGATGGATTTTTGTGTGGTGGGTGTTGGACAGGGTGCTGCTCCTGGGCAGAGGGACTGGAGGTTGGTAAAGGGTACTGCAGCAGCTACTAAATTCCAGGGCCCTACTTCCCTGCAAGGCAGACTCTGTCAAGGTCAAAGATGCAGGTTGAAGAGACATCTTGCCTGGCTGCTGTTTTATGTTAACTTGAAAAGTCATGCTATCTTTGAAAACTGCTGAGTCAGACTGCACATATTGACACCAATTTCTACAGTACCAACTGCAGGAGTGGGAAGCTTCCCAAAAAGACAGAGAGGCAATTTAAAACCTTTGGTAATTAGGAAAACACCTGAACTATTTAGTAAAATCAGAGTATCATTGAGAGTCAGAGATTGACCCCTCACTGGGCCTCCTTGGACAGAGTGGATGGGGAGCAGCCTTTCCTTAGCTTCAAGACAGGACTATGGCTTGGATTTCACGGTGGGGATGGGAGGCTCCCAAGCCTAGGCCTTTTTTTTTTTTTTTTAAGTAATAAAAGAGATTATCTTTTGAGATGGACTGCCAAGATTACCTTGGTTTCCCATGATTCATTCATTCACTCATCAAATATTTACTGAACAACTACTAGGTGCCAAACCCTCTGTAGAAGCTCAGACTATTGGGACAAAAGCCACAGACCTTGCCTTGAAGGAGCTCTGAGTTTCATGGGATGATTATAAGACAGTGAATAGCATTCACTGAGACCCACTGTGTATCGGGCACTCTGCTGAGTGAACTTTATGTGGACTTAACCTCATAGGATCTCTGAGGTAGGAACTATCATGATTCCCAATTTACAGATGAGGAAACTAAGGCACAGAGACATCAAGTAACTTGCCCAAGAGCCAGAACCCACTCACTTAAATACTTACCCTAAAATCCAGAAATAGGCAAACTTTTTCTGTGAAGAGACTCAGTATACAAATGGACAATGGCCAGACCATACATAAAAGTAGAACCTTGATCCATTATCTGCAGCATCCAGCCCAGGAAACCAACCTATGATCTGTAGTAACCAGTCCAGGAAACCAGCTGGCTATCCATAAGTCAGACTTGCAAGAAGTTAGACCACTTTCTCTAAAAATCAGCTTAGGGAGCCAAACAATAACCCTGACAACAATGGCCCCAAACAGAAAAGATCTGATTGATTTTTGACAGCTTCCCTAATTTTCGTCCCTTCTTCCAACTTAGGGCCAATCAGAGAAAGCCAAATGTGGGTCCCTAACCAATCACATGGGTTGCTCGTTTCTAGTTAGCTCATCTTCAGCCTCCCCACACTAACAGCCTCCAAGTGATGGTAGCTGAGTCCCTTGTTTATTTCCACCCTGTAAAGGGCCAGACAGAAAATATTTTTGGCTTTTTGGGCCATACGGTATCTGTACTAACTACTCACTTCTGCTATTAGAATGTGAAAGCAGCCACAGACAAGGGTGTAGCTGTGTTCTACTAAAACTTCATTTGTAAGAACAACTCGTGAGAGGTATTTGGTCCATGGGCCTTGGTGTGCTGAATGTGACTTGGAGCTATGCTGCTCTTTTGTTAGGAATGTCACTACAAACTCCAAGCTTCCAGAAAAAGTATTGACACTTTTCTTTTGTAGAGAAGGGTTTCCTTTCTAAAGCACTTTCCCTTCTATTAGTTAATTTGGCCCTGCCAGATTATCCTGCCAGATTATCCTGCCAGATTATGGGCTGTTTGAGGTCAAAGACCAGGTTTTCTTCAGTTTTCTGTTCCCTAGGAGGCTTATCTAGCACCCTGCAGGGCACAAAGTAGGTTCTCAACAGATGTTTGTTAAAAATGAGTTAAATCATCACAATGATTTGGCAACAGTGGGAGCTTAACGGTTGTTATTTCCATTGCACAGAAGGTAACACAGAAGCACAGAGAGTTAAGAGACCGTGTTTGTCCCAAGGTTTTTGCAGAGCAGGAATTTGCACCCTGTCTCTGAGCCCCTCTGCCTCTTGGGCAGGATGGACTCCTCCCCTGCTGGGCTCGTTGGAGAACCCCACAGAGGCAAGCTGCTGCTGCTGCTGCTGCTCCTTTGTCTACTTGGTTGAATTCTGTGACCTTATAATTTTCTAAACACTGAACATGCCTCCACCCCCACCCCGTTCCCTCCCATTTATCTGACATGAAACCTCAGGGGAATGAGTCATTCTATAAAAGCCAAGATTTCTAGGCAGTGGAGTTTATTCCTTTAAGCTTCAGACCGTTTTAAAGGTTTTATAGAAATCTTCCTGAAGTGCACTGCTCTTGTCTCTGTCGCCTCCATCAGAGGTCTTCGAGGAGAATGTAGCTCTTGTGCTAAAGCAAGAGCCTTGGTTACAGACACCGGTGGCTGCGCTCAGGGGCGACCCCAGATGCCCTCATGACATCTGAGAAGCTATGTGGAGTGGCACATGACTTGGACCTCTTCGAGGTTATTTTGTTTTTGTTTTTAAATAGATGTTTCTGTCTCTTCCTCAACAGTTAGGCTGTCATCTGTCACTTCGTGAAGCAGAAGGAAGACTTCTACCTGAAATAACATCCCTCCCTGCTTGTAATTAGCTCTTCCCTACTTTGGGCTTGGAAACCTGTTTCACTAAGCTTGGTTAACACTCAACAAGGGTGTTGGGAGAAAAACTTTCTCTCTGCTGACTTAGATCCAGTGGTCAGGAGCCTGCAAACTAACTGCCAGTAGACAGATAACAGGAGAAAAGAAAACAAGTTTTATTCATATGCATGTGGGCTCACTGAACATCTAGAAACAGGGATTTATAGACAAACTTAATAGGGGAAACGGGGAGAAAGGGCTTCTAAGGGAAGAACAAATGAGTCTTTTTTAGGTAAGACAAATGGACTTTTAAGGAAACAAATGGAAGGCATGACAGTTTGTGATAATGTTCATTTTTGCAGAATCTCATTGGATGAGAGCGATTGGTCTTCTTCCTGGGGGTAAAGCTCCCCCAGAGAGGGGAATTATGACCGCTTCACTCTCCAAAAGTTCTGCCTTTCAGTCAGATAGAGAAGCTCCAAAAATGTTTCTTTCTGCATCTGTTCTATCTCAATTGTCTTCAGTTTAAAATAATCTTCATACCAACTCTAGGGAGCCAAGAGGGTCCCCACAAAGGGAAAATGGGCTCTGAGTGAGGATCAAAGAAATACATGAGTTTCAGTGACATCTGTGGTGATACTTGTCATTAAAAAAATATTCTGATTCTTAGCTGTGTTCTGGGTAGGCAGCATTACCAGGTAGGTGAGTAGTGGATAGGTTAGATGTCTACAGAGACAAGCTGTGGACCCCATTTCCAGAGGCGAGCCCTGTGAAGCCCAGTCATTTAGAACTGGGGACATGTCTTCTGTCAGCTCCAGAAGGTACTTAAAAGGTCAGCAGCACAATGACTACTGAGGGATCCTGGGAGGGTCAAGTCCTTAAATTCCACCATTAGAGCTTTATTGCTTAGGTTGAAATTTCCCTCATCCTCTAGACACTAACAAGTGACTCTCTCTCTCTCTCTCTCCCTTAGGTTGAAATTTCCCTCATTCTCTAGACACTAACAAGTGACTCTCTCATTCTCTCTCTCTCTCTCTCTCTCTCTCCCCCTCTCTCTCTCTCTCTCTCTCCCCACCGCCCCACCTCTCAACTTTAAGGCTAAAATGACACAACATCATAACAAATGTAAAATGCTGCAGACCTGCCCCAGGAATGACTAGTTTCCAATCTCTATATGTATATGTGTTTTTTATTAGTATTACTATTTTTATACAAATGATAAAATGCTATATACACTGTTCTATACCTTATTTTCATTTTCACTTTCAACAATCCATATTTGAAATTAGTTTATATCAATACCTAAAGACTTTTCCTGTTCTCGTTATGGATACAATGGTAATTCACTGCATGGAAGGACCATTGTTTATCTAATCAGCCTCCTGGTGACGTTATCCCTCCTACAGTTGCCATTACGAATGGCATTAAAATTAATATAGCCTTGTACAGAAGTTTTTGCACACATGTGCAAGCACACCAGTAAGAAAAAATTCTTCGAAGCGAAATTGCTGGCAAAAGTGTGTGAGAACTTGAATTTTGAGTATTTATGTTCTCCATTTAAAAATGCAGTGTGAAGTTGGCTGCCAAGGTGGGCAGATAGCTGTATGAATACAGCCTCTTGAGAGTTATCTTCTACTAGGTGGAGACAACCTACACACACTTCCCTTTACAAGACAGGCAGGATTGCTATACAATAGGCTTTCAAGAAATGTGTGGAATTCACTGAAATGAAGAGTGCCAACGAAATCATAAGTGCTTTGGCTATAATTGAAAGAGGAGCAGATCAGAGACCTTCAGCTCCAAATCCACCTCGACGTGAGCTCCCGCCCTCCAGCTCCCTCACCCGTTGCACCTGCCCCTCCAGCCTTCCATTTTCTCTATCTGCTCTCCTCCTGGCTTTGCTTCCGTCCCCTCCCAGCTGAGCCCCTGTGTATCATTTTAACTAATTTGTCAATGTCTTTAACTCTGACCATGTGTTCCTTCTAGGCCACTTACTCTAAAGACCCCAGACTTTGCACCCTCTCCCTGCCCCTTCCGCCAGGTTGTAGAGAATGCTGGAGAAATGCCACCTCGGGGAGATCGCAGAGCAGAGGTGGCCAGGCGCAGCTGGATCACGGCTTGATCTGACAATCCTTCCACCTGTTTCTCAACGGCTCTCTCTTCCATTGCCCTCCTTTTTGTGTCTCAGTGTGCACAGTGTTGGCCACACCTAACTCCCCCATCTGGGCTCTGGGTCTCCCTCCTTTCCATTTCTGTGGGGACCCTGTCTGTTATTCCTTTTCTTGTCTATCTTCAACAACTCCCTCTTTGTTCATTCTTTTTTCACAGTTTACAAACCTGGCATCTCAATAAATGTTTAATAAATCTTTTTATGAACTCAAATTTATTCAGGTATAATTTATAAATAATATGCACATTTAAAGTATGTACTCATTAAGTTTTGACAAAGGCGTACTCCCATGTCATCACCACCCCAGTCTAGATATAGAATTTTCCCATCACCCTAGAAAGTTACTCTCTGCTCCTCTGGAGTCAGTCTATAACACCCGCTTCTACGCAACCATCGAGCTGATTTCAATCATCTGGCCCAGTTTTTTTCTCTTTTAGAATTTCATAGAAATGGAATCATACAATATACTTTTTTATCTCCAGTTTCTTTCATGCGATATGTTTCCGAGATGTATCCATGTTGTTGCATATATTAACATTTTGTTCCTTTTTTAATGAATAATATTCCATTGGATGGATATACCACAATCTGTTTATCTATTTCCTTGTTTTGAAGGACAGCTGGTTGTTTCCAGGTTTGGGTTCTTTTGGCCACAAATCTTTTTATGAATGAACAGTTTTATTTATCTTGGAGTGGAATTGCTGGATCATAGAGTAGGTATTTGTTTAACTTTATAAGATCTTTGTCAAACTGTTTTCTAAAGCGGTTACATTCCCATGAGCAGTTATGAGAATTCCAGTTGCTGTACAGCTTTGCTAACACTTGTTATTGCCAATCTGTTTGAATTCTGGTTGATCTCAAATGGTATAATATCATTGTGGTTTTAATTTGTATTTCTCGATGGCTGATGATGCTATATACCAATGCTTATTGGCCATTTTTCTTTTTGAAATGTCTAAGTCTTTTCACTATTTTTATTGTTTTTTTTTTAATTGATGTATCAATTCTTTATATAATCTGGATACAAATCCTTTGTCAGAATATGAGTTACAAATATGGAATAGGATATAGACATTGCTAGTCTATGGCTTGCCTTAGACATCATTTACTTAATGATGTCTTTTGATAAACAAAGATGATACTACCTATCTGTAGGTTGCTCTAAGGATTAACATAGAAAGCCCTAGCATTTCTGGTCCTGACTGTAACCTGCATCCTGAGGCTCCTACAAATACCTGCTACCCTGGCTCAGTTATGCCTTTGGTCTTCAACAACTCTTTTACCTGATGAAGTTGGTAATCCACTCCATCCTTCATCCCCTGACTTCTCCAAACACCATTACCTGCCCAAACTCTTCTATGCAATAGGGGGAAAAAGACCAAACTTCCTCACCTTAAGCTCTTACCCAACCCCTTCAATTTCCTAGAAAAATTCTTTTACAGCCTCCAGTCCCACTACCTCCCACTTCTATACCATCAAAATGTGCTCTGTGTACATTTCTGTCATTGTATTTATCAAATTCTTTTAATCTCTTAAACTATTTTTATATCATTAAAGTAATATATATGTTATGAACTGAACATTTGTGTCCCTTCAAAACTGAGGTTGAAATCCTAACTCCCGAGGTGATGGTATTAAGTGATAGGGCCTTTGAAGAGTAGTTAATAAATGAGGATGGAGACTTCATGATTGAAATTAATGTCCTTATAAAAGAGGCCCCAGAGAGCTCTCTTGTCCCTTCTACCATGAGAAGACACAACAAGAAGCCAGTCATCTATGAACCAGGAAGCAGGTTCTCACCAGACACTCTTCGCTGGTGCCTTGATCTTGGACTTCCCAGCCTCCAGAAAAGTGAAAAATAAATGTGTTGTTTATAAGCCACCTAGTCTGCAATAACTTATTATAGCAGCGCAAGCAGATGAAGACAATATGTTGATGATGAAAACATTCATGCAATGAAAGAGAGTACAAGTGAGAAGTTATCGTCTTCTTCCTTAGTGAGCCTGACACCATCCCAGAGATAACCATTTTAATTTCTTTGCAATTCTTCCAAGAAATATTATATGCCTAGGAAAGTATGCGTGTGTGCGCACGCACCCGCACGCGCACACACACACACACCAAACGTATATTCTTTTTTGTTTTACATTGTGGAACCATGCTCTACAAATCATTGCATCCATTGCTTTTTCCACTTCATGAGCCTTGTAAAACTTTGCAGATCAGTACTGGAAGCGATACCTCGTTCTTTTCGATATTTGCCTGGTGTTCTTCTGTGTGGGTGCATCGGGGTTATTACTTTAGTCCTCTCTTGCTGAACATCTAGTTTGGTGCTGCCTTTTACCACTGGGCTAAGTCGTATCTTACTTGTCTGTCCAGGGCTGTGTTTCCAATCTAACTGGGTAGGACAGGGCTGCATTTTATTTTTGGTTGTATATCCAGCAACTGGTTGTATATCTGTTCTTGGCATATTTAAAAAGTAATAAACTGGATTCTGTTCCACAAAGTGGCTTCTACAAAGGCCTGGCCCAAGACCCTTCTCCAACGGGGCCACCAGCAAAGAAAAGTCTCTCCAAATTTAATTAAATATATTACTTAATGCTTGCCTCCTCTGGTTCAGCCAGCAGGTTGACCCCTTCAGAGACAGCCACTTCCCACTTATCTCCTGGATCCTCCAGGTCGCAATGAAATGTGGTCTCAGAAGACCCCTTGATTAGGGGCCACAGCTCCTTCCTGTGACCCTCAGTCAGCTTTTTCCTCAGGGAACCACTGATCAGAGTTCTCTGGGGCATCAGTGTGTCTTCCTGAGAGTCATGTCCTGCTTCTCCCAGCACCGTTTCTCAGAGAAAGATGCAGTTCATTTTCCCCCCGAATTCAAGCCCCTGGCACAAATAAACTCCTGGGAAGCATTTACTAAAGCTTTCCAAGCCTTTCGCAGCATGAATATTTTACACTTCTGCAGTAAACTAGATTGTTAAAGCAAGGGAAAGGAGTCGTCTGTGCCACACTGCTACATGCTGGCAAGGAGCTGGGTATGGAGGTGGTGGGAGAGGAGCAGGCTTCTCATCTCTTCCAATCCAATGCAGAAATTAGGTCCCTCACCTGAGCACCCAGCCTTCCCCAAGAGTGTGAATGGGTAGCTGTCACCAGGCCAGCACTATTTCTGCTCACTGGTCCACCTTTGGGGTACTCCAAAAAGTCACCTTGGATTTCTGCTTTGTCATTTTAGTGCCGACCTCTGCTACTGTCCCAGTCATTGAACACAAGAGCCTCTGAGAATCTCTCATTCAGCCTCCACTTTTACAAAAGGGGAAATGAGACCAGGGAGATGAAGGGGCTGCTCAAGGTCACAGCCTGGATGGCAGATGGGAATATTTACTTAGGGATCCTGACTCACAGCAGGGGGCACTGTCCCCACCCCCTCCACCTCAGCCAGAAAGGGTATGTCAACCTGCTGCCGCTGCCAACTTACTTCCCCTCCCCTGAGCGCAGGGTGGTGGGAATGGCTAAAATTTACATAAAACTTCCTGTGTGCACGTCCTGTTTGAAATGTTTTATATATATTCATTTTTTAAATAACTCAATGCCTTATTAAGTATATTTCCTGTTTTACAGATGAATAAACTGAGGCCCCAAGAAGTTAACTAATTTGCCCAGCATTACATGACGACAGAGCTGAGATTTAGTCCCAGGCAATGTGGCTCCAAAGTCCAGGTTCTCAACTTCTACATCATCCTTCCCTTCAGTTTAACAAACTATATTAGGCTCTGGTCTACGACTTTACGTGCAGTATTTCAGCTCATCACAGCTCTATGAAGAAAGTATTTGAATTGAACCCATTTTATAAGCCTCCCTGGAGCTTAGATAGACCAGGTAAACTGGTGAAGATCACTTAGCTGGTGGATTCAGAATATGCCACCTCGAAAAATGTCAGTTCGGAATAAGGACTATTTTGAGTTGAAAGCAATTAAGAAACAGCAGATGCAGCGGGGAAAAGCTCTCCACCCTCCTCCTATCTGGCTAAAAGCAAGATATTAATTTCCATTTGTAAAGGTATCTCCCTCTTCCATAGAAGGAAGAGGAGGACAACTCTTAGACTCCTCGCCAGAGGCAATTCCAGACCCTTATCAGCCAAGAGACAACATCGAGAGGAATCTATGTAAGAAATCTTACTTAAGTAATCCTCATCTTTTATTAGTTTCCTCCCATGTATTTACCTTCCCACAGTTTGCCACCTCTAAAAGCTTAAACTTCTTTTCTTTTGTCTTGTTACTTCTCTGCAAATGTATTGTTCTTTGTTAAGATCCTATATAAATCCCAAATTCTAATCATCCCTTTGAGTTTGTCACCACTGAGTTTCTCCAATGTATAGACACACTGCATGCATTAACGAACTCTGTTTTTCTCTTGTTAAACTGTCTTTCGTCAGTTTGATTTTTAGGGCTCCAGCCACAGAACCTAGGAGGGTAAGTTCCTCTCCTACAGAAGTGGATCCAGATCTGCTGACTGCTAGGCTAGATCTTATGCGCCTCATAAGAGATGCTCAGGAAATGGAGAATGAATGAATAAATGGTCCTGTATTAATTTTCTCAGGCTGCCATAACAAGATACCATAGTCTGGGTGGCTTAAACAACAGAAATTAATTTTCCCTCAGTCTGGAGTCTGGGAAGTCCAAGATCAAGGAACTGGCTGATTTGGTTCCTGATGAGAGGTCTCTACCTGGCTCGTAGATGGTTTCCTCCTTGCTGTGCCCGCACATGGTGGAGAGAAAGTACTCTGGTGTCAGGACAGCAGCCCTTTTGGATTAGGGCCCACCCTTATGACTTCACTGCACCTTAATTACTTCACAAAGGCTCTATCTACAAATACGGTCACATCGAGGGTTAAGGCTTCAACATATGAATTTGAGGGGCGGGGGCGGGGGGACAAAATTTAGTACATAGTAGATCCTTTTCCTTTTCCCTGGGCAAAGGAACTAATAAAGTCAATATAACAATAAAAGGGAAGGTCAATCTGTGGGCATTGAGAATGGTCATTGGGTCCTTTCTTGGTTGGTCATGGGAAACCACCAAAGGGGAGAAAACCACCTGAAAACAGCCTGTTTCTGTGAGTACTGATGGTGTTGTGATTTCTGGATATAGTGAGGCATTGGCAGTGGCCACGACAGGCTCTCAGAAGAGAGGAAGCCCAGAAGGGTGGTGAGTTGCCATAGAAAATAGAATGGCCACAGACTAATATCTGAGCAATTATGCTAGTTGCACCCCATCTGTCTGCACACTTTCAACATCAGCAGATCTGTCCACAGCTCTACTTTTCCCAGCAGTGGAACATGTCTTAGGCCTGAGGGAGTCACCTGCCAGAATTCCGTGAGTGTCCTGCCCGAATCCTGCCTGAATCCAGTGTCTTTGCTCTTTGCACACAGGGCAAGCTACAGGGAGGTTGAGATTCTCTGATGTAGGTGCCTTGCTAAAACTAGACTTTTGATTATGGAATCATAATTCCCTTTCTGCTTTTATCTAAAATTATACATGGATCTTGCTGGGAGAGATAATTGGCTACAAAAGTCAGTCAAAAACATTTGTACAATAACCAATCTTTTAAAGGCTCATAACACTTTTAAAAGGTAATTCCTGCAGAAATACTAATTACTTGGAACATTTCACTGCATAGCATCTGGGATTTACTGGAATAACTACAGGTCCAGAGGCAGCAATGATGGATGGAGCCACCAGACAGAACGGATGCTCTCCACCCCAAGTTCCAGAGCAAAAGACTGGTCCCAGTCACTCAGAATTCATTTGCTGGCACACTGTGGAAGCTTCCAGCATTCATGAACCCACAGGTGAATCACGGCTGATAACTTGAAGGGGTGCGGGTGAGTTTCAGCCAGAGGATAGAAGCAAGAGTCCAAAAGAGGCTGCACACAGGAATTAGCGTCTTCACCGAACCAGGAAAGAGGAAAGGGAGAAGCCCGAATGATGAACTAGGAAGGTGACCTGATGCCCTACAAATTCTTAGTGCTGCCATGGGATAGATACTCCTGCTCACCTCTCCAGCCCCCTCTCCCACCACTGAATTTTAAGCTCCAATGACTAAACGACTTGTGATTCCATCCCACACCAAGCTGTGCCTGGCTTCTGTGTTTGCTCAAGCTGTTCCCACCACCTGGAATGCCTTCCTTCTCCCACTTCTCTTCAGCTGACTGACTCCCACCTACCCCAGAAGACACAGCACAGGTGGTCCCTCCTCTAGGAAACCTTCCCTGACCTCCAGCCCATGCTTGGTCTCCACTGCTTTATTTCTCAAGCATAGAACTCCTACCAGATTATCTACCTTGCATTACAGTTGTCTGGGGGTGGATGTCCTATGAATGGATGAGTGCTCAAGCCGACCAAAGAGTCCTCATCTTTGTATCCCAGTGCCTGGCACATATTCAGCATCAATGTAAGTTGGTTGGGTTAATGTTGATGGAAGGAGAGGGAATGATGTGGGCAAAAACATGGCTGCAAGAGCAACCTCTCCTGATGAGACGCAGCAAGTCTAAAAGTCACAATCGATTCTGGCCCAAGGATAGAGGGTCAGGCCAGATGTACCTGCTGTGGTTGCTCTTCTAAATAAAGAAGATAAAGTCACCAAATAGTAATAACAATGTAATAAAAGCCCCTTTCTCTCCTTATCCTCAGGCAAATAGAAGCCCTAGAGCTATAATGGATTTTTGCATGGATCTCACTCAGGCTGTATTATTCAGGTAGTGGGGTTGGTGGGCGGAGTCCAGGGAGCTTAAAGGACTTGCCCTAGTCCCAAAGAAAGTCAGTGATGTCAGGGAGGAAAAACTCTCTTTTTCCTTTACTCATCTTATTTATAAGGCCACAGCCAATGAATGAACTTGAGACTGATAAAATATAGATTAACAAGAGAAAAACAAGCAGTTTATTAACACATACAGCGCACCCCAGTGATGAGGGACTCAAAAGGGTGGTTAGAATTTGGGCTTATTTAGCATCCTAACAAAAGAACAATAAGTTTGTAGAGAAGTGACAAAGACAAAAGACTTTGTGTTTCTAGGTGTGGCAAGTTTGGGGAAGGTAAAGATATAGAGTAACTAAGGGATGGTGAGGGCTAGTTAGTAATATATATTAATTCCTCTGGTGCCATCTCTAGGCTGATAAGGGTCTAGAATCATCTCAGTGATTAATTTCAATTCTTCCTGGTTGACAGGGGAGGGAAGACACCTTTACAAATTTATGTTCTGCTTTTAGGCAAATAGTGGGAGGGCAGGGAGTTTTTCTTATATCTGCTTCTTCTCAATTTCCTTAAGCTAAAAAAAAAAATCCCTATGTCAAAGTGGCATATTTTGGGGTGGCATATTCTGCTACCTTTCACTGGCAATGCTGGTTCTACATTGCAAGTCTCATGATTCCCCAGCCCTAGACTGTGGCCCTGTATCATTGATTACAGGAAGCATGAATGGAATAACTCTACTTGTGGACAAGAGTCCTCCATCTTGTGAATGAGCACAAGAGAGGACCTACAAACTCCTGTCAAGAGAGGTGGGAGGAATGACAGCCTGAGGAGTGGCCACTTCTCAGGGACTGTGTGGGAAGGCAAAGGATAGAGTAGCTCAGCACTGTCCAATAGAGTATAATATGAGCCATTTGTGTACTTTTAAATTTTCTAGTAGACACATTTTAAAAGTAAAAAGATACAGAGGAATTTATTTTTAATAATCTAGTTCACTCGCTGTATCAAAATACCATTTCAACATGTGACTGATATAACAATAATTAATGTTTTACATACCTTTTTTGCTAATAAGTCTTTGAATTGGATGTGCATTTTACACGTCGAGCCCATCTCAGTTTGGACCAGCCACATTTCAAGTGTTCAGTAGCTACACAGGGTGGGGGGCTACTATATTGAACAGCATAGGAATAGCAACAGGCCACCCACTGTTCCACTCAGTAATATCAGTACTACTGGCCTGATGCAGTAGTATTGTCTGAAATCCCACCATGACCCTTCTGTGGATGGAAACATTATCTTCAGAAGGTAATGTGCTGTCTAGAGTGTTAAAACATTGAGCAAGTAGACTATGCCATTAACATACCACCCACTTGGACTCATAATGACTTGGATGCAGAGTAGGAGTGCTATGACTTTTTCCTCTCTGCCATCAGTGATCTAGGAAGGACTAGCTCCTTAAATTAAATGCTTTTCTTTTAAATTTTCTAAGCACAGTTGGCTGCTTTGAAAACACCATGCTTCTGGTACCATAAAATTTTTTCCCGCTCTCTGAAGGACCTTGCTTGAGCAGTCTTGGACTTTGGCCTGGGCCTCTGCAAAATTACGACACCACAAACTCCACCTTCCTTTCTGGGCTCTTCCTCTGCTTGCTCCCCAGCCCTTATCCCATCATCAGCCTCTTGGGGTCCCATTCCTGTCGGGTTTGCAAGTAAATCCCTTCAACAGGGGATTTAAATGAGCTGCCTGAGCAGGATAAACTGAGTGCAGAAATCACAGTTCAAGATGAAGATTAGAAACATGCTTTTTGAAAAGGCTCAGCTGTTAAAAGCAGATTCATTTCCCATTAATATCTCTCTAGCCCAGAAAGCAGGTTATCAAAGTGGTAAGAATGTATGTCGTTTCCACGGGATACAGGAAGGCTATCTTCGCACTGAATGAGTGGTAAATGCCACTTGCAAACATTTAAAGTTTTCTTGAATTAGCCCTTACATTAAAAAAAAAAAAAAGAAAAAGATTCTGCAGAGCCAGCAGTTGTAAAGTTCTGGGGAGGATCAGTAAAATTTTTAAATAAAACAAAAGAAATAAATAAAACTTTAGGTGACCAAAGGCATGCTTAGTGAAATATTCCAAAACTTGGAAATAGGAAAAAGGGATTGTTACTATCTTTCCTTTTAGGATCGTGCTGAGCTAATATTGAATAGACACTAGTTTTGTATCTAAATTAGCAAACTTTGACAAAGTTTTTTAGCCACTATAATGAATTCGCTCTCTCTGATTCTCTTTGAACTGGCCTTACCATCTTGCTGATTGCCTCATAATGAGTTAAATAAATATTTGACATGTGCTCATTTTTTTATTTGCTTAAGGTTCGTGTTTTTAACTTTTTGACAATTATACTTTCTCAGTACAGTTGGCAAATTTTATGTTGAATAAACACATCAAAAGAAAATTTATGCTGCCTACTATGTCTATGAAAGTAAAAACATTTAATACCAAAAAGCAGGAAAGCTGTAATGGGGCGGGGAGAAGGACAATGTTTAAGTGGGTAGCATCAAGGCTGTTGGTTTCTTTAAGGGTAACTAATAAATGCAGTAAAATCTTTAGGAACTTACTTTTTTAAAGACAGCTTTGGACAATAATCAGAACAGCCTGGTATTGGCAGAAAAGACACGTGAACCAGTGGAATAGAATCAAGAGTCCAGAAGTAAACTCATATTTATATGGGCAAATAATTTTTGACAAAAATGCCAAAAACGTACAGTAGAGAAAGGAAAGCCTCTTCAATAAATGGTGCTGGGAAAACTGGAAAGCCACCTGCAAAAGAATGAAACTAGACTGTTGTCTATCACCACACACCAAAATTAACTCAAAATGGATTAAGGACCTGAATATAAGACCTGAAACAATAAAATGCACAGAGGAAAACATAAGAACTAAACTCAAGGACCTTGGACTTAAAGAAGATTTATGAATTTGACACAAAGGCAAGAGAAGTAAAAGCAAAAATAAATGAATATCAAACTAAAAAGCTTCTGCTCAGCAAACGAAACCATCAACAAGGTAAAGAGACAACTATCCAAATGGGAAAATATATTGGCAAGCAATGCCTCTGATAAGGGCCTAATATCCAAAATATACAAAGAACTCATACGACTCAATAACAACACAAAAACCAAATGATTCAATAAAAAAATGGGCAGAGGACCTGAACAGATACTTCTCCCTAGAGGACATACACATGGCCAACAACTATAAGAAAAGATGCTCAACATTGCTAGATATAAGGAAAATGCAAATCAAACCACAATGAGATATCACCTCACATCTGTTAGAATCGCTATAATCAACAGGACAAGTAATACCAAATGTTGGAGAGGATGC
>NW_006434709.1:18700582-18723931 GCF_000325575.1 Pteropus alecto
ATTGAATCCTCACTGATTTTCACAGCCAGATGTTGTGGAGACTCCTCTTCCTAGTACTGGTGGTCTGGGCTAGGGAGTCCAGTGTGGGCTGGGACCCCTTGCTCCTCAGGAGGGACTTTTGCAGCCAAAATATCCCTCCCAATTCTCAATCATCACACATCGGTATAGGACCAGTCTGTTTTGTGTCTCCACACCTCCTATCAGTCTCCACATGGCTTCATCATATCCTTAGTTATAGTTCTGTTCAGCTAGTCTTAAAGTGGTTCTGAAGGATGGTCGCTCTGTAATTTAGTTGTAATTCTGATGTTGTCGCAGGAGGAGGCAAGCACAGCATTTACCTCCTCTGTCATCTTGTCTAAAACTTCTGCAATATTTTAAATTTTCTTTCTCTTTGGTAGTTTTACATTTAGGTTTAATGTGTGTTGTAGATTTCTCTCTCTCCCTTTTCTCTTTGTGCATCCTTTTTTACCTGAAAATACTCATCCATCCCTCCCTCCTTCTCTCTATATGTAATTCTGGAAAACTCATTCCCTTATTTCTTCAACACACATACACACACACATGTGTATGCCTTACTGTTAAAGTATACAACTGAAACTTACTGCATTTCGTTAACCAATGTCACCATAAAAAATTAATTAATAAAAAAATAAAGATGGCTATGTTGAGGTATAAATGACATACAATAAACTGAATATATTTAAAGTGTTCAGACTGATAACTTTCACACATATATTCCCCTGAAGCCAGTGATGGGCTTCAGGACGCTCGACCCCAGAATATGGTACCTTGGCATACTGAACATGTTAAGCTGGAGCTTGTGAAAACGCCACCCTTTTCCCTGAAGCAGGTCACAAGACCCTTATGTGAGGGTTTCTTCCATATCCTAGAGGAAAGAAACATCTTTATCTCTGAAGACAAAGAGACGTAGAGAAGAATCCTAACGTCTTGCTTGATTTCCCTCAATTTTCTATACTTATCTCATACTTCTATCATATTTCTTTGAGGGTGGTGAGTGAATGCAGAAAAATCTTAACTGCTCACTCTTGATCAAATCTGGCTTAAAAACACTCAGGTCTGTTTTTCGGGGGGTGGGGGTGGGTCTTCATTTTCTTATGAAGGCTCCCATGTCACATAAAACTTATATTAAATAAATTTGTATGCTTTTCTCCAATTAATCTCTTTGTCAGTTAAATTTTCAGACCGAGCCAGGCACACTAAGAGTATTTGAGGAAAACCGTTTCCTCTCCTACACCATCGTCATAATCAAATAATGAAAATACACATCACCCCATAAATTTCTTCATAATACAATAGAACCCCCCCCCGCCCCCGCCAAAGAGAAGAGTCATTTGTTTTGGGGGGATGTCACAGAAGGTAGATGCTGAGAGTCAGAAAAATCTGAGCATTCATTAGTGAGTGCCTACTGTTTACCATGCCCTAAGCAAAATCTAGGGCAGCAGATGCTGTGCCCTTGAATGCACAGAATGCAGGCTGGTGGCTCAGGACTCATCAAGCAAGAGGCTAGCCCTTCTGTCTCCCATCCATGCTCCTCCTCCTTCTGAAGTCTGAGGGGGTCAGATGTGGGGTCCCTGGGACCTTCTGGATACCAGTGGTGCTGAAGGAAGAAATCACTACTGGAATAACCCTTTTCTAATTAGGAGGCCACTTTAATTCCAGAACAAGATGGAAACAGTATGCTTGTGTGGAAAAGCTGCCCACAGGGACAGCTTCTGCACTCCTGAGCAAGTTTGTTCTAATAAAAATAGAGGCAGCAGTTATTGGACGCATTAATTTTTCTAACAGATTCTCTTTGCTCTCAGACCTGGGATGCCCCAGGGGCCAGCGTGCCATGCTGCCATGGATGCTCGGGAGAGCCGGCTGTGTGGGCAAGCCTGGGAGAAGTGACGAGGGTGCAAGGGGTCCCACAGGGCAGAAAAGAGAGCCCAGTGAACTTTCCTGAACGGGGCAAGGAGGGGAGGGACGGGAGAGGGCAGAATGAGGAAGTGATTTCTGTGTAGTGATCTTCCCGAAGGAAGTTGGCGGTACATATCTTGCTGCACTGATATTACCTGCCTTATGAAAGACCAAGAGAAAAGTGTTTCAGTTTCTCCTTCCTGAGCACACAAGGTCTGCAGAGAGGACTGTTGGTACCCAGCCCCCCCACCAGATAGACTTCAAATGAGGAGGGTAACCTGTGGGTTTTTATAACAAAAGGATGTATTTTCTTCAGACATTTGAGACAAGACAGGCCGCTCCAAGTACATGCACCTCCCGGGAGTGTGGACACAGGGGTCCAGAGCCATAATTCGCATGCTCCCTTTTCATCCAAGAGACGCAGGGACTCCTTCCTCAGGCCTCTGCTTCTTCTTGCTTTCTCAATTTGAAATCAGAATTCAGGACTGGAGCAGACACCTCCTTCATTCTCAACTTTCTGCAAGGACCGGTCGTAAGGGTCCCTGTATACGCATTGAAAATGAAGAAAACAAAGGATCAGAGAGGTGATCACACACCTAAAAAGTGACAGAGTCAGAAGTCAGACCCACAGGGGTCTGAAGTCGCCCCCAAATTATGTCTTTACGCCCGGTGAAGGCAGTCATTTTGGCTTCTTCCTCGACAAAGATGGAGGGACGAATGGGATGATAGAAGGGTGGGCCTAAGCATCCCTGGGCACGCTGTCTGTGGGTGGCCCTGAACTCTGCATGAGCATACAGAGAGGAATGAGACGTAGTTGGTACCCCAAGGAGCTCATTGTAACAGTGAGTGCTTCTCAAACTTCTGTACCCAAGTACCCGCAGATGCTGAACAGCGCCTACAGAGCCCCAAGGAGCTGGGAAGGCTGTGCATTTGCCGCAAGTGAGCAATTTCTCGGAAGTCTGCAATTTTGGCTCAAAATGCATATCTGTATCTGTATCTGTATCTGTATCTGTATCTGTATCTGTATCTGTATCTGTATCTATATCTACATCTATATCTATATCTATATCTATATCTATATCTATATCTATATCTATCTATCTATCTATCTATCTGTCTATCTATCTATCTATTTCTCTCTCTGTTTCTATATATATATTTATATATATATGGTGTGGGGAATGGAGGTGGGAGGGAGTGCTGAGTATCCTGGGGGCTAGAGTTAGGCCTATAATAACTAGGCAATGTGAGGGAGGTGGGCAGTCCTGGAAGCTGGAATTTCAGGAAATCCAAATGCACTTGGTGTTTAAAAAATAGACACACACACAGTAGTCCCCCCGCTTCTCTGCAGGAGACATGTTCCAACACCTGCAGTGGGTGCCTGAAACTACAGATAGTACCAAACTCTATATATACTGTTTTCTCCTATACACAGATACACGTCAGGGCTTCTCTTTGGCATATTGGAATTGCCAGCATCACTACTCTTGCACTTTGGGGCCATTATTAAGTAAAATAAGGGTACGTGAACACAAGCAGTGGGATACCCTGAGAGCTGTGATCTGACAACCGAGATGGTTACTAAGTGACTACCGGGCGGGGAGAGTACACTGTGGAGTTGCTGGGCAAAGGGATAATCCACATCCTGGGCAGGATGGGGTAGGATGAAGCAACATTTCATAAGGCTACTCCAAATGGTGCACAATTTAAAACTTCTGAATTATTTATTTGTGGAATTTTCCATTTAATATTTTTGCATTGTACAGTACTGAAACTCTGCAGTTTCAGGGGGGATTACTGTGTATGTGTGTGTGGACATGTGTGTGTGTACATGTGTGTGTATGAGTGTGTATTGTGTGTATGTGTGTATGTGTGTGGACGTGTGTGGACGTGTGTGTGTTTTAAATATTAGAAAGGTGAAGATAGCTGTGAAAGGATCTAGACTATCTAGACTGAAATTATTTTTCTCTCAACTCCCCTAATCTGCGTAAAAGCAGAGCCTCGCAAAAGAATTCAATTGTTATAAATCCCCTCCTCCAGGAGTCTTGCAATCAGGGATAAGAAATCACCCAGACAGACATTGTCACAAAGCTTTCATATATTCTATGTACACTTTTGTAGGCCTATTTATCTTTCTTAACAGTCATTTGTTTTCCCATAAGCCCCCTTTTCCTCATACCCTTCCCTAGTAAGGTAGTGTATAAGCCCCAAATTCTAACCACATCTTTGAGTTACATTTTTCTACAAACTCCCACATATATAAATAAAAAAGTTTTTTTTCCCCGCAACCTGCCATTTATCAGTTTATTTCACAGGCCTCCAAAGAGTGAGCCTAAGAGTGTAGAGGAAAAGTTTTTCCTTCCTGACCATTGCATGTTCTTTTAAAGATTACTTTTTAAGAAAATATACGATTGTTTGGCTTTGCTATTTACTATTAATTAAGAGCTCATATTCTGTGAAGTTGCATGTTAACCTGAAGATTTATGTCAATTAGAAATGCGTATGATTTACATATAGGAGAAAAGATAATTCCAAAGATTATCATTTATTGCCCCATAGGACATTAACCAATTTTTATATATAACTCAGCAAACTTATTCTAACATTTCTTTATTAAGTTACTTATAAATACCTAACTTTAGATTCACATGCCATTGTAAGAAATAATAGTGATTCCATGTAATCTTTAGTTTCCCCCAATAGTAGCACCTTGCAAAATGATAGTGCCCCGTGGCAACGAGGATATTGACATGGGGACAGTCATGATGCAGAACAAAGCCATCACCACAAAAGTCCCTTGTGTTGCCTGTTTATAGCCACACTCACCTCTCTTCCCCTTTCTACCTGCCCTGCCCTGCCCTGCCCATTAGAATGTTCTTTTTTATCAGCCTTACCATCTCATTTCTTTCTCATTAAAAACTTGAATAAAATCTTTAGCATATGTCCATTTTATATTGGCATGAATCTTGTTTTTAAATCTTTAAATCTTGTTTTGACACTAGAAAGACTCGAAGTTTTCAGGCTGGGAGTTAAAGGCCTTGAGCGCTTCCCCTCTTCAGTGCCCCTCTTCCTCCCTAAGCACAGCCGAGTCCACCCATCACTGGCCTGCGAGCTCCAGTCCGGCTCCTTCCAGGAACTCGACTTAGTCTGACCTCCCTGGCCCAGCGGCCACAGCTTTGAGACTGCTTACAGTTCCGATGGCACTCACCACAGTTCCGACAACTCATCTCCCTTCAACAAACAGAACGAGATCCTCTTCTGTGACTTATCACAAGCTGTCTTTTACTGCAGTTCTTCAGGGGCTAATTTCCTGTCCATCTCTGCTCCCCTCCAGTACCAAGGCCTTGCCTGTACAAGGCTTAACATAAAAGGAGCTCTAGTAGTAGAATTTCTGGGCAGGGAAGTGGAAAAATTTTGTATGCAAGGTTCCTAGTGCTCTCAAAGTACACATGGGAGACTGCCAGCCTGGAGCTGGCAGAGGATCTGTCCCAAATCCAGATCACTGGTTCTGGAAAGAGAATCTACCTGTGGATACAGAGTTCCCCAAGCAGAAGGCGGATTTGCCTCTCTCAGGAGCTGCTCCCGCTCACAGGCCATGTTAAGTCACATACAATGCGAGGTCACTGGTAAGCAGAGAAACGATGGGGGAGCTGAGAGCTGAAGGATGGTTCAGGCTCTCCAAGTCCACACAGCTCCCTGGGAGACGGCAGGGGGAAAGCCTTGGTTCCTAACCTCCCTGTTCCAGTCCCCAGGGTTTTCTGGCTGCATGTTTTCCAGTCCCAAGATGCCTGTGAGGTTGACAGCTCCATGTATTTACCTTTCAGGTGGGTTTCTGTCTTCTGAGACCAAACACATCTTAAACTCCTCATCCATCTAGAATGCATCTATGTGGTGTCTATGAGAACTTCTTTAACTGTTCCAAACTCACAGAACTAGGTGACTAGATTGTTTGGGGTGGCCGGAATGGCAGATTCTGGTCCAGAACGATCATTCTAAGCCTGTTTATTTGCGACTCTGACTGAACCTGAAGAAACTCCACATGGAATTCTGAACAAGCTGGAGAGAGAAAAAACAATAGACAGAGGCAACACCCCGCAGATGGTCAGGAAGGGAAAAGAGAATCCCATTCTGAGACTGTTTAAAATTATTGTGATTTTCAAGAGATGCCGAACTTAGGGTTGTGGTGAATAGAGACCGTCCCTCATAGGTCCAATTTTAGACTCTTTTGAAACCGATTTGATCTGTTTTATGAGTGTGAAGTACGAATACGATTCTATCTCTTTGGTCTCTTTTTCAAATCAATCTTCCTAGCTCTCACTGGCCCTTATTAGCAGAAAATCCATTATCTTCCTCTAGCGTCTTCTCTGTCTTAAATTATTTCAAATGTTACTTGGTGTCGCTGTCAAAGGCAGTCCTGCCCAGACCAACAGAGCTTGCCTGCTGCCATTGGCCCACACCTTACAACACCCCACACCCGGCTTCCCAGGTCGAGTTCTGCCCATTATAGAATCTCTAGAATGAATCTCTTCATTTTTCCTAAAGTACATTGTTACACAAGCCTGTCTGGGTCCAGAGGGTCTTTCAGCCTCAGTCCCTCTGGCCCTGGTTGACTCTCACAGAGGCTATGGTGTCCTTCACAGCCAGCAGCCCTTGATCTTTATTTGTTTGAGTCAGAGAAGGGAAATTCAGAAACAAGTTCAAATGTTTTCACTTTAAAATTATCATGTATCGATCATATATATATACATATACACTTACACAGCAGAAAAGAAAAGCTTTATTAGAAGGGAAAGTGCACTTCCGGACGTGGAAGCAGGCCTGAGCAAGAGAAGCGTGGCTCAAAAGGCCACTTTAAACTTATCTTTAGGCCCAAATTGTGATTTCTTTACTCTTGTACTCCCTACCAGCAAATGCTGTCAGCATTATCTGCAAAATATATGCAGAATCCATCACTTTTCACCATCACCTATTATCCTGGCCCAAGCCCCACCATCTCTCGATGGCCTCGGAACAGCTTTCTGGCACCGCCTTGTCCTGCTGCAGTTTGCTCGCGACATGCAGTTAAACTCTTCATTTTAAATGTAAGTCACAGAACAACCAAATCTATTGGGTGAATCTTGTTTGGATCTTGATTAAAACATCAGATGTTAAGCATATGTTTCAGACGATCTGGGAAATTTTATCACAGACTGGATATTATATGATACCAAAGAATCACTGTCATCTTTGATACAGATGAAATAATGGTATTGTGGTTATGTAAGAAAATGACCACTTTTTTTTTTTTTTTTGAGATGCACATTGAAGTATGTAGGAGTAAAAGAACGTGATGTCTGAAATTTCCCTTCGAAATACTTCGGCAAAGAAAAGAGATCAATGAAGAAACTGACGAAATCTTGTTAGCTGTTGAATCGGAGTAATAGTTCATGGGAGTTCATTTTACTATTTACTTTCGAGTAGTTTGAAATCTTAATAAAAATTTGAAATGATTATAAACATCAGTTAGATTAACTTACTTTTCTGCTTGAACTTCTGATAAGTACTGACAGAACATGCTCCTCCCAAATACAGCACCTTGGTACATTCAGTATTTTAAGCTAATGGAATTTGAGAAAAAGGGCTAATTCATTCCTCCGCCCTTCTCCGCTGAAGCAGGTTATAAGACCCTCATGTGAGAGGTGCCTCCCTACACCTGAAGGAAAGGAGCATCTATCTCCAAGACAGAGGGACACCCAGAAAGGTCCTAACAAACAGGCCTTGCTAAGTTTTCCCCCATAAACCTTAGCTCATACCTCTTTCGTCCTATCGCACCTGTACATGACTTTCTAGTCTTCATCAAACCTAGCAGAAAAACACGGAGGTTAAACTACCACTTTGGGTCTTCATTTCCTTATGAAGGCTCCTGTGTTATATAAACGTACATTAAATAAATTTGTAACTTTTGTGTGTCTTAATCTCTTCTGTTACAGGGGCCCCAGCTGAGAACTTGGATAGAGTGAAGAGATGTTTTTCCTCCCCTACGGTATGAAGAGAAACCTTCCCTTCCCTTCCCGCCCTTCCTCTTTGGCTGCTTCCCTTTCCCTTTCCCCGCCCCTCCTCCCAGTCCCTGTGACGAGATAAGCCTGTCGTGACTCTGGGCCTCTGCACGTGCTGTTCCTTCTACCTGGAACTCTTCCCCGTTACCCATGATTTGCTCTTTCACTTCCCTCAGGTCTCTGCTCAAAGTCACCTGGTCAGTAAGGCTTTCCCTGACCACTGCAAATAAAACAACTGCCCCCTCTCATTCTCTTTACTCTGACTCATTTTCCTCAGTGGTACTTAATGCCACAGAACATTTTACTTACTCCTTTTTTAAAGGACTGTCTTTCTAACCCCACTAGAAAATAAGCTCCAGTAAGGTAAGGTATACATTTTTCACCGCTGTATCCCACAGTGACATTAGAGCCTAGCATAGGACAGGTACAATAAACATGCCTGAATGAATGAATGAATGAATGAGTAGAAACATAGCTGTGCACACATGTGTACAGAGCTGGGGACTGGGGGCTACAAGAGGTTTGCAGCACCAGGACCACATCATGCCCAGAGCCTGTCCCGTCCACGCCCATGTCGGGCGCGGTTCCTGGTCCAGCCTCCCCATTTCCTTCTGGGATCCCCTGTGTTGTCTTCTAATCTCAGTCAGGGTACCCTCAAAAGGAAAGGGGTCAGAATCTTTACTCTGCTCCCCAAGAGGCTCCTGCAATGGTGACCTTAGAATTTGTTGTCCAAATGAGCACACGAGTGGAAAGGAGACATTATCCATCTATCATTAGCACAGCGGCACAAACGGGAAGGTCCAGGCCAAACCCAGAAGTACAGCCACCCTCCCCAGACTCCCCATGCAAACAGGCTCACTCCATACCCGCCAGCGGTCAAGCTTAGAACACCTAAGCACAGGGGTAGAGCCAACTCTGGTCTAACAAAACAAAAAAGACAAAAATCAAAACATACTGGTTTACATCCTTCACCTAGAACAAAGTGCACCTACTACCTACCTACACAGCAGAGGGAACAGTAGAGCTCTGTATGGGGTGACCAAGGGACTCCTACTGAGACACTGACGGGGGAGCATTGGGCAGCTTTACCATGGGAGGCCTTCTAGCTAATGAGATTTAAAAAAATTTTTAAATGTCCTCACCAGATATAGCTAAATTGAATTGACCTCTGATGCTAAACTATAAATATTTACTGCATCAGAGCAGAGCTATACAAATTTTTGTAGAGATTCAAGAGCTCCCTGGTTCCTAAAATGCCCTCATTGAAAGAATTAACATGTCTAAAGAAGGACTCCAGATCAGAAGGACTGTGTGTGGAGTAAGAATCACAAAAGCATTCAGTGACAGCTTGTTTCCTGCAGGTGTATCCCTGGAGCTGAGGCCCTCAGACTTCCCTGGGCTTCACAGGAATCACCTGGAGACTTGGTTAAACCTGCAGTTACCTGAGTCCAATGCCAGAGATGACGAATTCTTAGGTTTGGAGTGGTGTCCAAAAATCCACATTTGTAACTGACACACCTCCAGATGATTATGGTCCTGGAATGGTTGTGCATTGCACAACTTCGGTAGGGGTCGGGGGGAGGGGCTACTTTAGCGTAGTCAACATACATAATGGCCTTCTATTGTTACTACTTGCGGGTCCCAGCCATTAGGATCATCAAACACTGTCTACCTACTCAGAGTCCAATATTCACGAAGCAACCTCTGGTGACCGCTTGGCTTTCCTGTGCTGGCCTTATCCATCAGTCTTTGTGGGCTTGGCTACTATCAGATGCTCTGTAGAAATCAATCGCCACTGGGTGGGTGCACAAGCAAATGCATTTCTGAGCCTAGAAAACGAAGCACCAGCTGGGAACGTGATGTGCTCACGAAGGTCTTGCCTCCCCTTGCCCTTTCCCTGGGCAACTTCTCTCGGTTGGAATTGCTTGCCTTTTTCAATCCACCACAGCCTTAAAGGTTCCTGGAGGAAAACCCCGATGCTGTTACATAAGGTATCAGCCAGTAAGTCAGCCAGTGAGTCCTCACTGTCAGGGAGGAAACACTTTTCCTCTACCCGCTTATGTTCTATAGATGGGGGCCTGTAAATTAAACTGACAAGAGAAAGAATAGCAAGAGAAGAGGCAAATTTTTCTTCACTTACCCTACATAAGGAAGTCCACAGAAAAGTCTGACTCAAGGAGATGGTTAAAATCTGGGGCTTATATACCATCTTAATAGGGGATGAGAGGGACAGAGGGGCACTGCTGAGAAAACAAATGACTTTTAGGAAAAACAAATGGGGCTTTGGGAGACTAGACGGGAGCCGTGATAGTTTTAGGACAGTATCTGCTTAGACGATTTCTTATCTGGGTGGCGACTTTTGCTGACGTCTTGTCATCACTAATAAAAGTCCATCTTCCCTGTTGTGAAGCTCCCGGGGAGGGGATTTTTGACAATGGAATTCTTTGGGGAAACTGCTTTTAGGAAGGTAAAGAAAGGTCAGTTAAAGCTTCTTCCTGCAGCTGTTAATTCTCAAATGTCTTCAGCTCAAAATAATCCTCACTGTGGTGAAGGGTAGCAGATCACACCACCCCAAAATATGCCATTTGGGGACATTGATTATTTTGAGTGATAGACCCTTGAAAACCAGCAAAGACAGGAAGAGGCATTCTCTTAATTCCTTTATATACGTAAAGACAGATCCTCCAGGAGGAACTCAATCGTCAGATCTCCTCCCCAGGAGTTTCGTCAATCAGGGAAGACTGACCCTCAACCAGGAGAGAAGACTAGAAGTCAACACCACACCCAGACAAACTTTGTCACAAACTATCATACTTCCCATCTATTCTTCTAAGAGTCCATCCATCTCCCCCTAAAAATCACTTACTCTTCCCTCAGATGCCTAGTAAGATGACATTTAAGCTTGAATTCTAAGCCACCTCAGGGAGTTACTCATTTTCCCCTGGGTATCTCCCATGTACAGATGAGGTAAACATGTTAATAAACTTCTGTTTGTTTCTCTCTTTTTAATCTGTCTTTCATTACAGAGGTCTCAGCCAAGAACTTGAGGGTAGAGGGAAAATTATTTTTCTTTCTGTACAGTGGTATATTCTGGACCCCTTCATCATCATGCGGAGTCCGGCACTGGGCCTAGAGCGGAGGAGTGGGGATAGGTGGCACAGAGGAAGGAGAGGACATCTCAGCCCGGCAGGAGTCCCTGCTCCGGTGGGGAAGGCACTGACCCCATGTGGAGGGAGCTCCTGGCCAGACCCAGGAGTCACAAGTCAACCTCTTAGGAGGAGATGGGGTGAGGGATGCAACGAAGGCAGATAATATATGTAACAAACATACAGGAACAGGCTAACACCGCTTGGGTGTTTACTACATCTCAGAGACATTAAATGCTCTACGTGAACTTTTCATTTGATTTTCAGAACATTGTTTTTCAGGTAAGAAAACGAGGCTCTGAGAGGTCAACTAACGTGCTCAAAGTCACGCAGTAAGTAAGGGAGGGACAGGGACTTGAGGAAAGCCAAGCATCCTTACTCCCTCTCACTGAAGGAAAAAGTCTCAAGCCTGCTTTGCTCCTCTTCCTATAAAAACAACACTCTGGGTAACCCAAACGTGTGCCAGGATTGCTATATCTTTTTGGATTTAAATAGTCATAAAATTAAGAAACCCGAGCCCCTCTCCCTGCCCTTCAACTGCACACACACCTACTTTTTCCACTGTGAGTATCAGGGGCTATGAAGAACCCACTGGAATTTCTAGGAATGAGCCGCCCCCAGGTCAGGACTCACCCTGAGACACTACGGAAGGTTGGAGGACCTGATGACACCCTGAATGTTCAAAGGGTTGCAGTACAAGAGGCATTTCTTAAACACAAGTCACTGGCTCTCAAGCTGGGCCCTGGGCAAGAGTTGGGGTGGGGCTGTGGTGAGGGTGGGTAATGTGGATAAGCTGGGCCACTTACAATATTTCAAAAAGCCTAAGTGAAAACTTAAAATTCCCTGAGATAAGGCTCCACTGCTAACTAAAGCCCCAGTGTCTTTATTTTCAGCTGGAATGACATCATCTGTGTGACAATCTTGCTTTTATCATACTCACCAGAATCTCAGACCAGTGACTAGAATGACTTCTGAGTAATCGAAACTTGGAAGCAAATTGAGTATTAGAAAAAAAAATCCAATTTGCCTTCTAGAGGCTTCCTTGGTAGAAGAAAGGCTGGGAACGACACTTGTCTTGGGAATCACAGATTTCTGGGTGGAGGGCAGCAGCCCCCAATCCTTCCTCCTTCCTTCCTCTCTGCCTTCCACCATCTCCCTACTGAACAGAACCAGCACCCAGGGGCCTTTGGCCAGTGTTCAAGGCACATCAATCAACCTCAAGGAAAAAGTTCTTTGTTTTCAGTAACACTCTTGCAAAGCCCCAGTGCAACGCATGCAGAGTGTGGCCATGTAGTTCACATGAAAACGAGAACACTTTTGTTTTGCACTTTCAGGTACAGAAAATCCCCTGCAGCTGGCTTCGGGATCTGGGCATCTCGGGAGGGCTAAGATATTCCCTGGACTCTGGGACTGGGTGTTCCGGTGGCTTATGGTCCTGTGTCTCAGATCACTGATAACAGGGAGATTTCTGGGAAGCAGGAAGGAGAAGGCATGAGACCCCCTTGGGCTGTTCTGCCACATATCCAGCCTGGCTCAGCTGCTGGAGGCCTTTGTGCTTGGTGCTTGGCTCCTCTGCTGCACAGCAAAGGGAAGAAAAGGTCTGGGAGCTGTCTCGGAGGGAAGATGGGCTGTTCAGCAAGGGAGAGCCCAGTGGGCCAGGCCCTGGCAGGTGCTGAGGCAAGAGATGGGCTTCCTGTCCTGGCCGGCTCATTCGGTCTGGTCTGGGAGGTGGACTTTGGGGAAAACGAGAACACGTTTAGAGAACCAGAGGGGCCGGTTGGTATTGGTGATTTAAGCATTTTAAGGAACGAGCTCTGCCTGCCTGTGTGGCAATAGGGAGCGGAATTGAATAATGTCTGGGGGCACAGAGGCTCAATTTTCCATCGGTGAAGACAGGCTTATTCCCCGGTGAATAAGGAAAGGGAGGCTTAAAGCGTAAAACCGTACATTTAAGTAAAACACAGGGGTACGCATTCTGCAGGGGCCATTCTAAACAGTGTGGATTCTCTTGGCGTAGAAGCACCAGCCCAGTCTCACTGGGGTGATCAAAGTCTTCTGGGCCCCCTAGCCCTCCACAGTCTCACCCCCGAGCCAGGTTACTTCTTATCCTGCCTCAGACGAGAATGCTCACCATCTTGGCTTCTGATTCTCTAAATCCTATCCATCCAGAGGCTAAGTTTATGTGCCCATTTCTCCAAAAAGCTCTTGACAGCAGACACTGTTGGTTGCCTGTCATATCAGCCAGATTAGGATCACTGAGACTAGCAACAAAATACTAATGGTTAAAGCCAACTAAAAATTTATTTCCCTCCCTCTCTCACTCAGGAGGTCAGGAGGTGACAGTCTAGGGCCGACAGAGCACTCCACAGTGCCTGGGGCTCAGGGTCCTGGCTCTGGCATCTACCACCCTGAGAATACATCGCTGATGGTTTTCATGCCCAGGCAAAGGCTAAAGGGACAGGACGTCTAGAAGAGGCAACGAGTAAGTGCCAGCTGCCCTTTAAAGAAGGCTTTGGGAGCTGCCTTCAATGGTTCCGTCCACATCTCGTGGATCAGAACTTAGTCACATGGTCTCTCCCAGCGGCAAGAGAGGCTGGCAAGTGCTGTCTCCATTTTTGGATAGCTATGTGCCCAGCCCAAATCAGGGTTCTGCCACCTCAGCAGGGGAAGCGGACATTAGAGACAATTCTGGCAGAGATCTAATCTGGATGTGGTTCCTTCTCCCACAGGACTCAGGAAGGATGCCAGCTCTAAAGCCCATTGGCTCCCATCCGAAGTACATCACCCCCCTCCTCTTTCCAGATCACTTTATCCAGAATCATTTCTACTGCCACCACCCTGCTCCAAAGCACTGTCAACTTTCTACTGCAAACACATGAAAAGATGCTCAACATCATTAGTCACCCGGGAAATAAAAATTTTAATCACAATGAGATATTACTATATACCCACTTGAATGGCTAAAATTAAAAAGACTGATAATACCAGGTATGGACAAGAATGTGGAACAAGTGGACTCTCACACATTGCTGGTGGGAATGCAAAATATTTAGCCACTTTGGAAACTGGTTTAGCAGTTTCTTTTAAATAAAGCATCCACTTAGCAACTCTATTGTACTGTTGTCCCCCTGCCTCCATTCTTGGCCCCCATAGACTATTCTTAAAACATGGTAATCTCTTTAGAACCAACATGTGATTACATTTTTCCTTACCTTTCACTGGTGGCCCTTGAAGAGCAAAATGGCTGCGAAGACGTGGAGGAGATTTGTCCCTCCTCACCTCTGTGACCTATCACCTACCACCCCCACATACAACACACCGTCCTTCCAGCACACTGGCAAGCACGTGGGGAACTGAAGTGAAGGTTCAGAGATGCTTGCCTGTTGCCCAGAGGAACTTTTTTTTAAAAAGGACACTTCTCCAGTCATAACCTCTGGCCAAGAAAGAGTCCATCTCCAACCTTGCCATTTCTCAGAAACTCTAGGCATGCTTCTGTTATCAGCCCAAAGCCCGGATACCCAACACTTCCAAAAGCCAAAAGTCAAAATGTCAGAGTTTGGAGTAAGCAAAGGTTCATTGATCAAGAAATTGCCAACTGAGAAATGGGAGACCTACTGGTTCCTCAAATCCACCTTGCGGGCTGGGCCGGGCCAAGAGTTTTTAAGGGGTTAGAGAGAACAGGTATATGGAGTGCTGGTGGGCAAGTTTTAATGGGAGGACCTTGAAACTTGGCCACGTATGGTAAAGGGGCATCCCGTGGGAGAGGGAACCACATCCAGATTAGATCTCTGCCAGAATTGTCTCTAATGTCCGCTTCCCCTGCTGAGGTGGCAGAACCCTGATTTGGGCTGGGCACATAGCTATCCAAAAATGGAGACAGCACTTGCCAGCCTCTCTTGCCGCTGGGAGAGACCATGTGACTAAGTTCTGATCCACGAGATGTGGACGGAACCATTGAAGGCAGCTCCCAAAGCCTTCTTTAAAGGGCAGCTGGCCCTTACTCGTTGCTCCTTCTTAATGTCCTCTCGCTTTGGCCTAGATCTTCCTGGACAATGGACCCTTGGCTTCTGTAAGGTTCAGGTGTTCAAGTTTTGGTTATGTCTGGTCCTTTAGTTATGTGGGGCGGGGGGAGTGGGGACGAGACTTTGGTTCCAGGTACAGCTGGAAGTCAAAGTTCTCTCCTCTGGGCATGCTTCGGCTGCATGACTTAGGGTTTTCATCTGTTGTCTCTGAAAAACAATTCAGTATCTCAGCTTGTTCTGCAGTTATACTCCCAGCTCAGTTCTTTTAGTCTCTGTTCCTTTATCCCAGAAGGCCTCCCCCAGATAGCCTAGGGACTCACTCCCTCACCTCCCTTTGAGCTTGACTAAAACAGCCGTTTAAATCACAAGACTTTCCTACCCCACTCCCCATGTCTTGCTAGATTCTACTCCCCCATCCCCGCCACCCCTATCTAATTGGCTCTATAGTGCAGTTATTGTCTCTGCTCCAGGATGGCAGGGATTTTTATCTGTCCCATCCACTGCTATTTTCCCATCCATCGACTCCCACCCAGGGCATGAACGTGGAGTGCACTGGGGAACTCTCTTGAACAAATGAGGAAACCTTCAGAGTTCAGCGAATGTTTCATCTCCTCCATGGAGCCTACCTATACTCCATCCTTCCTTAACTCCCTTCTTGGAGCCCCAGGCACTGGTTTTCTTGCTTTTCTTCCTGGTGTTCGTTCTCTCTCCCCACCCCCTCCACCCCCTGCTTGCCTGTGAGATCCTTGAGGGCAGGGACCGTGTCTTGGCCTCCACTGGCATCAAGCTGGGCTTGAAGCATGCCATGGGAACAAGTAAGTGCTCAATCCAGGTTTCGTAAGAGAGGGCAGCACAGCTTGTGACAGACGGACAGCTGCCCTTCACTCTCAGCCTTGTATGCATTTACTGAGAAAGTCCCAGCATACAGGACGGTAACATCAGTCAGTTACTTCCATGGAAGAGGTTCTTAAGTAAAAGAGAAATTGGAAAGGAAGTCAGTCAGGATCAGGGAGATTGCTGCTCCATTGCATTCATTTCTCCCTTAGCCGAAGTGGTTTTTGATTAGACTGGCCTCTCTCTCGAGTAAGCTAATCGAAGGCGGTTTTTATTTGCAAGGAGCTACAGTTTAATGTTTAATCAGAACAGTGAGAGCTCGACCTTCTGCTCTGCATTTATGGAAAAGCGGCCTTGGGGATGAATATGCAACAATTACCCTAACCGGAGTCCTTTTTGGGAAGGACAAACCCAAGATTACACAGTGGTTAATGCCTGATCAGAGGAGCCCTGCCCAAAGCAGAGGAAATCATCCCGACTGTGCTATTTCCAGCTCAAGGCCATCTGCAAATCGGGCAGCACTTTCAAAATGGAAAGAAAATTGGACAGTGGGCTCTTTTTTGAGGGGGTAGTGCTACTGCTTTTTAAAGTAGTTAACCTGATGAGGAAGCACAGTGGGGTAGAAAGAAAAAAAATCTCACATTCCAGTTCAGAATTCTGCCACTCACCAGCTAAATGACCCATGCAAGCCACATGGCTTCTGTAAGGCCCAATTTCCTCATCCATAAACGGGGGCAGTAATTTCTGTCTACTTCCTGGGACAATTGTGTTGATTGAATTAGATTATACATGGGAAAGTGCACAGAGAAAGCATAGGTCTCTCTACAAATGTTGGGGGTAGTATTATTTTGCAAAGCCACATTGTGCCACTCCACCCTCCAGGAAGCCCAGCCTGGCTGGGGAGAGGGTACAGGACAAGATACAGGCCAGGTATGAAATGGGTCACCCTACCCACTAAGGATCCATCTTGCGATGGCCTTGAACTTTCATTCCACAGCTGGCCCTGCCAGGGTTTCTCTGTATTCTTGAGGGAAAGGGCAGACTTTACAGTTTCATTGCAGTAAGTCGGGGAGTAGGAGGCAGTATGGCTCAGTGGTTAAGAACAGGGGCTCTGGAGTCAGACTGCCTGCGTCGAAGTGCTAATTCACCAGCTAAGAGATCTTAAGCAACTGATGTGACCTCTCTGTGCCTTGGTTTCCTCATCAGTAAAATAAAGATAATGGCACACACTTCAGTGGATTGTTGTGATGAGGATTAACAGATTCTTTCCTTGACCAAACTTCAGTTAGGCTCCCGAACCTTCTCCTAGGTCCCTCTGTGCACCTCCTTCCTAAAATCCAGTTTTAGCAAGAACTCTGCTAAGTCAGTCTAACCCAAACTCCTCACCTTGATATCTGATCACCCTCAGGATCGGAACAGGTCCCTCATCCTCCAGCATCCCTAGATATTATCTCATCACCCCGGTCTACCTTCAGCAAGAATCAGGTCAGTTAAGCCAGAAACCTACCTTAGCCCTAATGTTTTCTCTTCATGATTTTCCATCCGCCAACCCCCACCCAGCTCCTGGGCTATAAATTCTCGCTTGCCTTGGCTGTATAAGGAATTGAGCCCAGTTCTATACCGAGGTTACTTTCCCCTTATTGCGATAGTCCTAAAAATAATGTTTGTACCATTTTAACTACTGTCCAGTTCTAGGTTTTCTGTGGCGATAACGCAGGGAGGAGGCAAGAGAACTAAATGTTAAATCAAGCTGTATTCAGAGACTGCAATATGCTGATCAGCCCTGCAGCCAGGCCACAGGGAAACCTGTAGAACAAAGGAAGATTACTATGGGGATTGCTAACAAACCACTTCCTCACTCCGTAAAAGGAAAACAGAGTCTTTAAGTCGGCTCATACACAAAATAAAATCATTCATTCCCCATAGCTAAAATCATGGGGAACCTATGGATCAAAAGTTGGGAATTGCCAGCAGGCCTTTCATGCTCCATATTCAGGCTACATACTCTTATCCTTTCTCACAGTGTGCCCATGTCAAAGGAAAATGGATAAACAAAGTCTTTAAACTGTAATTCATAGAAACTAAGAATGACATATAAACTGAATTCCCCAAACACTCAGGATCCCTCTCAAGTGTCTTTTTCTCAGTCCTCTCAATTTCTTTACTTCGTCTCTCACTGTCTCTGTCCCTCTCTCTGTCTGTCCCTCTGAGTCTCTCTAAGGCTCTCTCACTCTCTGCCTCTGAGAAGAGACCATGCTCTGTCTATGGAGCGTTAGTTACCCTTCTCTAATAAACTTTCCTTTTGACTCTAACTCTGGCATGCGTTTTAATTCTTTCTTGTGCTCAGAGAACCCTCTCTCTTGGTGCAGGGGCACTGGGGAAAATTCCCTTTAAACAGAGGTTCAGCTTATAGAGCATGGCCCCTTGGCTTATTTTAACCCAAATAAAGGCAAAAATGAAAGTAAAAAGGCACATGCACATAAAGGCCATTTGGTCACAGAAAACATCGCTGAAGTACTGACAGAGGCGAAGGAAATGTATACATACACAAACTTCGAAGTTAGACAGCCTGTATTTGAACGTATACGTCCCAATTGTGCATCCACCAACCTGGCTCCTGTCATGTCATTGGGTCTCCATCTCTTCCTTTGGGTGAGCAAATGCCAATTGCCTTGTGAAAAGTAAGTCAGCCCTCGCTTCCTTCAGTTCGTCCTTCCAGATCCTGCCTAAAGTCTATCTTCTCACAGCCAAATGGCCCACAACAGTATTTTCCTGGACAAAGACAATTCCCTCCCTCAGCAGGATTCTGGTACTGCCTTTTAAGATGATCCTTACTGTTTTCTCAGCTTTCTACAAACCCAAGAAGAATGAGACTGGAATCTGGGTTTTGAGTGGTTGATGGTTAGAGGAGAAAGGAAGAACTCTGATGGAGGCCACGTTGAGGATAGAGAGGCTGATGCAGAACATTTCAGGGGGCCGGGAAGGAGGAGGAGAGCACAAAGGGGCCCCAGGGCGAGGATGGACACGTGCATTATTGCTGTAAGGGAATATGCCAGGAGGCCCGAAGCCACCCAGTGATTAGGAGAAAGGCCGCTTTGCTTCTGTTTGGGCCTCCCCTGAGCCTCCACGGCAGGCATGGTAGGGGAAACCAGAGGCATCTTCTCTTTTTAGAGCTGGCCTTACCTACAAGGAAAGTGGGTGGCTACTCATGCTATGTGGTTTGAACACCCCTAGAAGAATCCTATATTAGTTTCCTAGGGCTGCTGTAACCAATTACCACAGACGTGGTGGCTTAACACAACACAAGTGTCTTTTTTTACAGTTCTGTTGGCTAGAAGTCCAAAATGACTCTTAAAGGGCTGAAATCAAGGTGTTAGCGAGGCTCTAGGGGAGAAACCTTTTCTTACCTCTTCCAGCTTCCGGAAGCCACTCGTATTCCTTGGCTCATGACTCCTTCCTTGCTTCACTCCAACCTCTTCCTTCTGTAGTCATGTCTCCTTCTCCTCCATCATCACATCTCCCTCTGCCTCCCTCTTATAAGAACACTTGTGATTATTCTTAGGGTGCACTCAGATAACCCAGGATAACCTCCCCATCTCAAGATCTTTAAATCACATCTGCAAAGTTTCTTTTCCCGTATAAAGTAATATATTCAAAGGTTTAGGAATGAGGACATCTTCAGGGGCTATTAATCACCCTACCACAGATCCCCTTCCTAGAAACAGTCTCAAACCCATTTCTGGCCCTTCAACATCCCAACTAGTTTTGGGGTCTCAGTGTGTATATATATATAGACCCTACTATGCAGTTATGGGGCTGGGAGATGCCAGGCAGCTTACGTATGTGAGCCGAACTGGCAAACTAGAAGGAAGGCTTTTCTCCAAACCCTGAGAACTGGTTGGGAGGAGTGAGTTGAGGAATGACCAGAAGAAAGTCCTATCCCAGCTGTGGATCCAAGGGCCAGGAAGTAACTTGTAAGGTGAGGAGTTACATCTCTTCTTGAGGTGTCTTCCCCACTCTCACCGCTCACCCCTGCCCTATGGAGGACCTATTTTGCTGTGTGACCTTGGACACGTTGCTAACTCTCATGAGTCTGATGCAACTTCTGAAAAGTAGAGCCCAGACCCCATCATCTCTCGGGAACCCTTTTAGAAGCTCTAGGGTTTAGGTCTGTTACACAGGATCCAGCCCCAGGCTGACGCCAGACAGGGAGAGAACACTGTCACAACTTTCAGACCCTGATTTCAGGAGCAGAAGTTGCCCATCTGGCTGGGCTGGGTCTAGTTTTCAAGCTGGAGACAGAGATTAGCCTTAGAAGTTATAGGAATCAGAAAACCCAGGCTCTAATCTCAAGTCCACTCACACCTGTTTTGTGACCTTGTGAAAGTTGCTTTTAACATTCCAGAGTCTCATTTTTTATCTCTAAAAAATAAAATAGGAATAAAAAATATCTTTCTCACCCACCTCCTAGGAGTGAAGATAAAATGATAGGAAGTTGGAAAAAGCTTACCGTAAGGGTCAAAGACAAAAAGCAGACAAGTAAGGAGATTAATTTTATTCAGGCTATTGTAATAAGATAGATGCAAAGATCAGAGTGTCTCAGTGGTCTGCCTTAGACTTTTACAGGAAGGAGTAGACCAGTTACAGGTGGAACAATTTATAGTTGGAACTGTGTTTGCAGTCAGGGGAAGTCTCAGCTGAACAGTTAATATTGGTCTGTGTCTAGCTAGTTTCAGGGGCACAAACAGTTCTAATCTTAGCTAATCATTCATGAGACAAAGAACTGGGAAGCTGGTGAGGGGCAAAGGGAAAAAGGTCTATGTTTGATCTTGGCATGGCTACAAGATAAGGGCAAAGCCCCTTGTGGGGCACTCAAGGCCCTTTGCATCTGGTGTTGCCCAGCATTTCTAGTCTCATCTCCACCATCCCACCCAACCCGTCCATATGCACACATAGTGCAGCATCCCAGGACCCCTAACAGTGACTGTTCCCCACATCGGATGTGTTTTCTATTCCTTCCTTTGCGTAGGATAACTACTCGTTCTTCAAGACTCAGTTCAGGTGACCCAAGCTCTGAGCAACCAGGCTGAGTTTGGGGCTCCCTCCTTTGTGCTCCCAGCAACTTGTCTTGTGCACCTACTAGACCACATTAAAGGGTGTTTGTTGTCTATTGATCTCTCCAGCCAGATGTGAGCTTCTAGAAGGTGGGTCTGGGTCTCAATGTGATTTTTGCAACCTCCATCAAGACTGATTTTCAGTAGCTGTTTTCAGTGGGAAGAAGCAATGAAAGGAGGGAAAAAAGTAGGAAGGCAGGCAGGTCCGAAAACACCTAAAACACTGATGACATCACACGTCTCTACGGTGCAGTGTTTCCTCATGCCCCAAGATCCAAGTAGACCCCCCTTAGCCTGGCATCAGAACGCCTCCGAAAGGTAACCCCCAAGCTACTCTCACCCTGCCCTTCCTCTTGGCCCCTACGAACTGGCACCTTCGATCAAATTGCTTTTTCTCAGCCCTGAACACATAAAGTGCTGGCCGCCTCTCCATCTTTGCTCCACAGTTCCCCACGTGCCCCCTCCCCCGTCTCCCTCTGAGGCAGGCTCCACCCATCTTAACCCCCAGAAGCCTCTGCTGTACTTTTACCTTGAAGTCAGACTCACCATTAAAGAATCATCAGTCTGGCATCCAAAAGTAACTGTAACACAATGTAAATATTTATTACAGTCATCAGATAAGATAGATACCAAAGGTACGTTATAATCATAGGCTGGTTGATGAATGTGTCTCCCACCCATCAGCTACCCTAGGTCAGTGCCCTACTCTATACACTCTCAAAACCCAGATGGCAGGGGGCTCCCCCCGGTCATTTGCCTTTTCAATATACATCAATTTCCACCTCACTCTACACCAATTTACACTGCAAGAGCCCAGAAACTGCCACAGGATGTGAAACGAAGTCTGTCTTCCTTTAGGTACCTGCCCATTTCCCCTACTCTCCAGGAGGTCTGCCCCTTGCCCTCCAGTGTCACCCTTCCTGGCTGTGCTCTGCCCTGGCTGCATATCAGGACTCCCTGGTTCTACTCCAGGGGCCCCGGTGATTCGTCTGGGGTGCGGGCTACTGATCCTGATGTGCAGCCGACGCTGGGAGAGGGGCCCCTTTCCCATTGCCATCTCGTAAGGACTCCTTTCACCCTGAGTGTCTGTCTAGCTCTCCTCACTAGACCGCACACAGTCCAGGGCAGATCTGGTGTTTCATTTACTTTTGAATCCCATGCAGACTTTGGTGCTGGAATTGAACTTGGGGGAATTAAATGCAAAGCTTTCATTTTTCAGGGGAAACAGACACAAAGAGAGAGTGACAAGGATTAAGGTACCCACTGTCTCAGGCAGGGCGAGTGACTTGCCAGGGTCACACGGAACAGAGCTGGAGGTAGGACCCAGACCTGCAGTCCCTGGCCCCAGTCCACCCTGAATGACCTCTTCAGCTTGTGGCAGATTTAATACACTATAAAAATTATATGGTCTTGAATCGCATCAGAATTAAAATGCAAAGCTTTCATTTTTCAGGGGAAACAGACACAGAAAAGTCTCAACGATGTGCTAGTGGTCACCCAGCCCATAAGGTCTGGCACAGCCCGGCCGCAGGTGTCCAGGCTCCTGGAGGTTGCCATTCATTTGGAGCCTCCTCTCTCCCCACCTCCAGGGACAGTGTGCAGGGAGGGGCGGTGGCTTCCAGAGCAGATTCACTTTTGCAGTGCCCCTTCCAATGACTTTGCCTGAGGCCCAGCCTGCCCCCAGCTTCAAGGACCCATCTGAGGACCCGGGCACCTAACCTTAGGAGCTGTAACCTGGAGGACACCGGCAGCTGGTAGATGGAGGAAATCCCAGCCCCATGGCTCACAGAGATCCATTTACAGGCTAGGCTTACAGCTTTGATTTTCCCACTGGGTGGCAGCCACTGCAATGCCTGGACAGTCACAAAGAGCTCTTTTTTCCAAGATCTGTGCCAGGGGTCAGCAGCACTGACCAAGGAAGGACAGGGACCCAGATAGGCATGGGTGCTAGGGACCCAAGAGCCCAGGGGGAAAGGAAGAAACCCAGGGGGCATGGCCTGGAACCTGCCCCCAGCTGCCAGCCCCCCACCCGAGGAGTGTGCTTAGTGAGGAGATTCTGCTGGGAGGGGCAGCCTGGAGAGGTTTGCAAGATTCAGGCCCTTAAGGACACAGCACATTATCTGTATTAATTTCCAATGGCTGTCACAACAAATTACTATAGACTTAGTGGCTTAAAATAACAGAAATATATTGTCTCAATTCTGAAAGCCAGAAGTTCAAAATCAATACGTTGGCTGAACTATGCTCCCTCCAAAGGCTCCAGGAGTACTCTTTGGACTGC
>NW_006434709.1:18723953-18736298 GCF_000325575.1 Pteropus alecto
GCCTCCGGCTGTCCCTGCTTCTTCAGATCTGAGGCATTTAAGTACCAGTTCTGTCCTGGAGCCTCCAAGAAAGGAGTCCCAACCCCATAATGGGCCCTGAAGAACATTAGTAGTTTTTCTGCAATAAAAGCGTTCCAAGGGCAAATGAGCTTAGAAACGCTAGATTAAACATAAGTAGTCAGGCTTATTTCCCACAGGGCTTCTCAGAACCTTCGTTTGCCCCTGGGTCTCATCAATCTGTAAGAGGGTGCGGTGTGCTCTCTGACCACCAGAGCCTGTCCGGGAGCCCCAGGCAGAGCTGGCAGTCCCTGGAGGAGCCGATCGGATCCGAGGCAGTGTACACAAAGCCACGCTTTTTCCTTTGCACTCTTCATTTCCTCGTTTCTGCCTCTGAATGAAATGACATCCCTCAGGTGTCCTGGGGTAGGAGGTTTACCTTAAGGCTAGAGTGAAAGTCTTAAAGTGAACCCAGGCCCCCTGGGAGAAGGGGGTGACATGGTGGCAGCAGTGGCCAGAGAAGGGCCCTTCAGGAACAGGTGGAGCTCAAGGGGATAGAGGCAGGACTATTCGGCGGGCTAGCGACCTGACCTGGGGAGTCTCCTTCATTGCAGACCTCCCTCAGCCTCCCGTGTGAGACCTAAGCCAGGCCACTTCCTACGTGTGCTCATCACGGTCTTCTCTCACCAAAACTGGTGGTCCCTTAGCCAGCTGCAAAACTGTGCAGTCGTGGAGTCCGCCTCCTTGCTGCAGCCTCCCCTTGTTGCACACCCTCCCTCCTTCCCGGCTTTTCCCTCTGGATGCACCAGGTCCTCAGCACCTCCGAGATGACCCTGCTGCAAGGAGCCACGCTTTAGGAAAGAGTACACCTTTGCGGGAGGGACTGCGGGAGGTGTTTTAGGAGGAACAGCTGGAAGGAGAGGAGGTTTGCTTATGCTCCTAAAACCCCTTCTCACAGACAGCCCCTAAGAGCTCTTCTCAACCTGGCTGCACAGAAGACTCACTATCCACCTCTAATTAAATGAGACTCTCTGGTCCCAAGCATCAGTACTTTGTAAAACTCCCCAAGCGAGTCTAATGCACTGCCAGGGGTACAAACCACTGCTCCAAAGCCTTGCTCACTCCACCAGTGTGGCCCTCGGGACAAGCAGCATGGGCATCAGCAGCCCCCAGGCACTAGTGAATCAGAGTCTGCATTTCCACAAGATCCCCTAGGGATCCATATTCCCATTAAAGTTCAAGGGACCAATTACCATTTCCTGTGTCAGCATTCTACCAGGGTGACAAGAGCCCTGAGGCACTCTGCCTCCACTAGAGTCACCCTGGACAACTCACTGCCCTTCTCTCTGCACCTGGTTTTTCTCGTCTGTAATACGGAGAAGTGGGACAAAGCCACCAACGACACCACCTCTTTGGGGGGCCTACGATGTGCAGCCAGAGCTGTGCCCCTCATCTGCACAGTGATGCACAGGTACGCCTCCCTCACAGGTCCCTGTAGAGCAACTCCCTGTGGTTCCAAGGAGCACCAGGTAGAGCAACCACCTCCCCCTGTCAGTGGCTGAGCCCCCAGCAGCCAGCCTGGCTCACGGCCCTCTGCTACATCTCCCAGCTGTCTAACATCCTATTTTTCTACTGAAGGTTTTTATTTTTTTTCTTGCAAAAGACAAACAGCATTATTTTCCTGGTTAAAAGGGGCTATTATGGGAGCTTAAGGTGCATAGGTTTCAAATAGATGTGGGGTGTGCTCCAGGCAACACCTATCATTAGCACCATTGGCAAAGATGGTGAGAAGATGGGGCATCAGCCAATAATCCCTTAAGGGCATACTGACTATGAGTGATAAACTGCTATTTCAGGCTAGATCTGCACAGAAATCTCAATATGAGGATCAATATGATCCAGGTGAAGCGCCCATCCCCAGCATCTCTCAACAAGTAGTATGTGCTTACACTCATCCAAGCCCGAAGACTGTAGTGAAAATGGTCATGAACGCTTGCCCTCCTGCTGCCCTACAAGGGGCTTCCCCTCCTCAGTATTGAGGGTTCTGCCTCTATGTCTTTATGGCTTTGGGCTGGCTTCCCTCTTGGGAAGCTAAAAAGTCTACCCACTTTCTTCCACCTCCCTGGCGGTCAGAGTGAGGGCCGACTCATTAGACATCCCGATGTTAATTCTGCAGGAAGTGGCAAAAGAGCTAGCACAGAGGCGACCTTCAATGGGCCTACCACTGTGGCTGAGGCGGGCAATGGGGATGATGATTTGTGATAGCAGGTCACTTTAGCCTCTGTGTCCTGTGTCCAGCCTGGGCAGTGGCCATGCTGCCTGTGAAATCTAGTGTCTGAGGCTGTGGGGTCCTCACCTCCTCATTCCCAGTGAGCGAGCTGAGCTTCTGGCTGCTTTGTCTTTCATTAGTTCCCGCCTGATTTCTGAGCTACCTCTAAAAATAGTCACTAGATTCTTTTCCTGCTTAAATCTGTTGTTACTAAGAATCTGACTGAATCACACATTAACTGAGAAAGCACTTTGTAAAGTATAAAGTACCAGGAAAATGTTAGTTGTCAATATTCAAGACCTCCAGGCAGATAATTCTCATGCACACCCCAAACCCCTCACCTGCCCTGGGCACTCTGACACAAGTCTCCATGCCTCAGGGTCTGCAGGACCAGACCCCACAGACCTGCCCGTCCCCCGCCCCCCGCCGCCCCCCAGCCTGCACTACCCCAGCAGGCCAGGTAATCCCAAAATGGAAGGTGGTCCCTCAACCATTTCTGTCTTTCGGAGAGCCAAGGACATAAAATTGGAAATAAATATACAGTGGAAGGACGAAATGGGGTTCACTCTATTTCATGGCCACTGTAGTTATTAATAAATAGGATGTGATTGCTGTTGGTGCGGCTTGCAATGAACTCTGGAACACATTTTCCTATCCATTCTCAAGTCTAGAAAAGAGGGAGTGACAAGGATTAAGGTACCCACTGTCTCAGGCAGGGCGAGTGACTTGCCAGGGTCACACGGAACAGAGCTGGAGGTAGGACCCAGACCTGCAGTCCCTGGCCCCAGTCCACCCTGAATGACCTCTTCAGCTTGTGGCAGATTTAATACACTATAAAAATTATATGGTCTTGAATCGCATCAGAATTAATATGCTGTGTACATCAAGGCAGATTTCACATATCCACCTGCAGAGTGTGTACTATCTTAAAATAAACCAGCTGGGCCCTTAGAGGTTGTGCCATTCAGTTCAGGGCCTGAGAACCTGGAAGGTTTATGGCAGAGGGACGGGGAGCCCAGCACTGCTGCTTCTAACAGTTTGCCCTAGAGATTTATTCCCATACGTGTGACACGATGAACACACAAGGTTATTCACTGTGGCCTTGCTCGTCATAGCAGGAAACATAGGCAACAGCTCATGTGTCCATCAACAGGGCACTGGCTAATGCATTATGATACTTCTATACTGAGGGTCCTTCTGCCATTTAAAATATGAGCAGGTTCTCTATGACTAATAGGTAAAGATCCCCAAAATGTACTGTGAGCGAAGACAGCAAGTTACAAAACTAGGTGTTATAGCTGCCACTTATGCAGAAAAGAAGGGGAAAAGATCCGTGACTACATGTATCTCTGGAGAATACATAAGACTGAAACATCGGCAGCTTCTGGAGAGGTGAACTGGGTGGTTGGGAGACGGGAGTGGGAGGGAGAATTTTCACAGAATATTTTTTGTTCCTTTGGAATCTGAAACTATGAGAATGTATTATCTAGTCGAAAAAATCACACGTGATACTTTTTTTGTTGTTGCACATGATGTTTTAAAAAATAAAAATAAGAACTAAAAGGAATAGATTTCAGGTGGTCAGGTTTCAGGCATCAGTGAGAAGGATCTTGGGGAACCGGAAACCCTCCCAGATCTGCAGGTGTCTGTTTTATTTTTGAATGGTAGGTAAACAGGGAGGGTCCGAGAGCCTGGCAGGGGAGCCCCTTCCAGAGTGGACGAGAACCACCAGTGGGGCGCTCCACTGATTCCTCTACCCTGCTCCGCCCTTTGTCAATAGCTCTGCCAGAAGCAAGAGGTGATACAGTAGCCCCTTCTGCTAGGAGGAAAAGTGCAGGTGTGACTCTCCTATTTGCACAGCTGCAAAGGCAGGGCTACTGCCCCGTGCTGAGCAGAGTCACCAGGAAGACACCTTGTGGGAAACCATTTCCTAGGGGATCACTGTAACAGATGTGCCACCATGAGCACTGATCCTCTTTAATTAAGGCGTTGCCCTGTCCCAAGTTTCATTTTCAAAATAAATACCCCCTGGCTGTGGATCGAGGGACATCCCATATACTATCCCTAACAGTAGTTTACCAAACCCAGATGGGAAAAGCCCAGGTGACATAATCGCCTCTGCAGTGGGTTGAATCGTGGCCCCCTAAAAAAATATCTGTCTACCTGGAACCTCAGAATGTGATCTTATTTAGAAAGATAGTCTCTGCAGATATAACTAAGGTAAGGATCCTGATCAGGGTGGGCCCTCAATCTAATGACAAGTGCCCTTATTAGAGACAGAAAAGAAGATCAGAGACAGAGAAGGGAATGCCACATGAGCATGGGGTAGAGAGTGATTTATCGACAAGCCAGAGAACATCAAAGGGTTGCCAGAGCCACTGGAACCTAGAGACAGGCTTGGAGCGGGTTCTCCCTCAGGGCCTCTGGAAGAGACCAACCCTGCTGACACCTTGATTTTGAATTTCAACCTCCAGAACTGTGAGAAAATAAAATTCTGCTGTTGTAAGCCGCTCCATTTGTGGTATTTTGTCATGGCAGCCACAGGAAACTAGGATAGCCGTGGAGTTTTGCTGAGGAAGAGGAGGGGGCTTGGGGCACTGAGTGTATCCTCAAGGGCGTCACAAATAAAGGGCTGGCTCTGCTGCGGTGTGACCCTGGGAAGGAGGAAGAGGGTGGCCTGTTTGAAGACAAATGTCCAGGGAAGGACCTCTCCTGGTCTGGGGTGTCTCATTCACAGTTGCCTGGGGCAGGAGCAATCCCTAGAGTGGGTGTTTTTCTCTCATGGGGAAGGTGTGTCTGCCCTGTCGCTAGGAAACAGGGATGGGCCTGTGGGCTCCCAGCCTGGAGGGAAGGCAGATGGTGACAAGATTAAATAGTACCTTTCATTTCAACATAGGAAATGTTTTCAATTCTCTTCTCTTCTTGTCTCTAAAAAAAGGCAAGTGGCGGAAACGTCCTATTGGAAATTTATTAACAAAAGCCTAGGCAGCCCCCCAGAGTTTTTTCCCATGTCACTCCAACCAGCCTGCAGTCACTTTGAGTGCGAGCTCTGCCCTACGGCCATGACCTTCCAGGCATCCCAGCCTCATTCAATCCTCATAATCACTGGATGAGGTAGGTTCGGTTGATACCTCATTTCACAGATGGGCAAACCAAGGCCTACAGAACAAAAGCAACCAACTGGTAAGTTACGAAGCTGGCACTTAGTACACAATAGTGCTATTCCTTATGACAATGTTTGTGAAAGTACTTGGAAATGATATGCACAATACAAATCCAGAATGTCATCATTATTAACAGAATGAAAATAAGTAACTATAGGGCTGTGTACCATGAGCGCAGCAAGGAGCAAACAGCTTAGTTTTCTCTGCGAATTGATTTGGGGCAAGGAACTAAGAGACCCAGGAGAGATTAGACAGATGTGAAGGTGAGGTCACTGCAGGTCAGAGTCTGCTGGCTGGGCCAGCCTGTCTCTCTAAGCAGGCCGTTTTAGGTATAGCTTCAGGCTCCCCAAGACCCAGTCTCTCGATCTGCTCAGGGGCTGGCCAGGGTATGTGCTTCCCTGGCACATTCTCCTATTGCTGTGTGCTTGTAGTGGGGTAAAGGAGAAGGGGAAGATTTCGGGTCCCCCAGGACACATGAAGTCAAGAGCCCAGATGGAAGCTGGGTGACTGGGAGAACAGTGGGGCACAGACAAAGCGAGGGGAAGGGAGATGTGTTGGGTTTTAGATCTGTCCCGGTGGAGAAGGTAGAGGGAGGGGGAGTTTGGCAGACATGTCCCCAAATAGTCTCTATCTTTTTCCCAGCCTTATCTCCCTCTGTCTTAAAATAAACACTGCTTACCAAGTGAATTGCTCCTACAACAATAGTAATCCTTTCAGTGCGGCTGACAACTTCTATTGAAGTAGTTTCATATCCATCACATCACATGATGCTCAGCTCAGTCCTGGGGGACAGGCGGGACAGGTGCTAACCCTCCCATTTTGTACATGAAAAGCGAGGCCCACAGCCCTCTCCTTATCTCATCCTCCACTCCCCAGGCATTCTGTGTAGTGCTGATCCTTCCTTTGTAATACTTAAAACTGCCTCCTTTTCCACTCCTGAAGCTAACATCTTAATTCAGCCTCTCCCTAGACCAAGCCATTTAACATGCTGCCCCTCGATTAAGCTTCCTAAAGTTCTGCTTTCATCATAGTTGGTCATCATGACACTCACCCTTGTTCCTCATTAACAGCCCATAAAAATGAATGCCACAGCTTGGTTTCCAAAGCCCTTTTAATCCAATGTCACCTAACTACCTTGTATTATCTCTACATCATTACATGCACTCTCTGCTCCAACCAGACCACTCTCCTCTCTGATTAACACAGCCTGTCACCCATCTCCTGCTCATGCTGTGCTCCCACCTGGCCTGCCTTCCCTCCACTCGTGGACAACTCTCCAGTGGTTAGTTATTCTTTAGGGTACAGAGCAAGTCAACCTTTTTCGTAAAACCAACCCTAGTTATCCCGGAGACTGTTCCCTTCTCTGAATTCACACTTACGTACAGGGCGCTACACTTCAGCACTTGGTAGCTGGCCTCCGAGATGACCCCCAGTGATCCTCACCTTATGGCGTTGATGCCCCCATAAAGTCTCCCTCAATGAGTGGAGCCAACCTGTGTAACCAACAGGATGTGGCAGGAATGACGTGGTGTGAATCCCAAGGTGGGGCATAAAAGTCATTGTAACTTCTGGTTCCTGCTCTCTTGGATCACCTGCTCTGAAGGAATTTAGCTACCACGTCAGGGTCAGGAGGACACTTAAGCAGCCACGGAAGAGGTTCATGTGGTGATGAACTGAAGTTTCTAGTCGAGAATGACAGGCATGTGAGGGAACCATCTTGAAAGTGGATCCTCCTTCCCCCGTCAAGCTTTCAGATGACTGCAGCCTCGGCCAATGTGCTAATGATCTCATGAGAGACCCAGAGCCACACCACTCAGATAAATTGCTTTTGAATACCTGACCTACCAAAATAGTGTGAGGTGACACATGCTTATTGTTTTAAGCTGCTAAATTTGGGGGTAATTTGTTATTCAGTTAGATAACTAACAAATGTCTTGTTCAATAAATATCTTCTCAAATATATTAAAATGTAAGGACTATGATTTTTCCCCTCTTCCTTGCATTCCCCATGACTCTTGACACAAAAATGGACACTTGAGAGCATGCATAGCATGAAGATGTTTCTGCTGTTCATTCATTCATTCGACAAATATTTATTGAGTACCAATGTGCTAGGTACTGTATTTACCATGAGACAAGACAGATAAGGTCTCTCTCTGCCTAGAGGAGCTTACGAATCATTCATTAAACACATAATATATATCGTTACCACGTAAATGCTATGAATACAAAGTAAAGGTAAAAGAGACAAGGAACCTCATCTATCTTTGGGGTGTGGAGTGGTCAAGAAAGGCTTCTTTATGGAAGTGACATTCAAGAAGAAGCCTAAAGGATAGGTAACAATCACTCAAGCAACAAGAAAGGAAGCAAGGGATGACGTTCCAGGTGTGTGTGTGTCATCCGGGCCAACAGACTTTGGCAGGAATCAGCATGAGCCTGAGGGACATTGGCATGGGACAGGATCCATGAGGATGCCCTGGGCCAGTTCATCTTATGAATGATGTGAGGCAGTTTGGATTTTATTCTAAATGTGCAGGAAAGTCATGGGAGGTGCTTTAAGCAGGGGATCCATGTCACTGGTAGGAAGCTATGAGGATGATGTTTTAGAGATGGTTAAGAATGGGGCTGTGATGACAGTGGTCAGTGGCTCCTGCCATCCTCCTAGAGGGAGATGACAGTGGCTTGGGCTTGAAATAGTAGCAGTGAGAACGAAGAGGAGCAGACAGTTGCAAGAGATATTTTGGAAGTAGAATGGACAGGAATTGGAGGTGGATGGAAGAGGGGAAAGAGGCAAGTGTTAAGACTTACTAGTTGATTGCAAAACCCTTCGACAGGCGTTCCACACAGGCTGCCTTGGCTGGGGCCTTTTCTAACTTGGAGTGAAATGGAACCCTTCCTCTGGTCACCTTCACTTTTCACTAGCTCTCACCAGGCCCAAGCAGCCCTGTTAGCATCTGCCCTGCAGCCGTGCCAGATCAGTGTGCCCTACGAGGCCAGTAACAATATTCACTTTTGCTCACTGCTGTATGGCCAGGGCCTAGCCCAGTGTCTGATGCAGAATTGGTGTTCAGTTACTATTGTATAAATGAATGTGCACCAAATACATGAACAAATGAGTACATGTTTGTTCTCCCCACTCCTCACCCCCCATATCTATCCTATACCTTTGATCCTGCTCAGGATATTTAATCCTGCCAGAGCCCGAACCCTGAACCCTGTAGACTGGCTTAGAGCAGGTGGAAGAATTCAGGACCCAGAAGGGGCACAAGTATTGGTCTTACTTGGTGTCCCTTCCAGCCCTAGACTTCTTCCCTGGTCTTGGCTCTGGCCCCGGCCCTCCACCACAGAACCTCAGAGGGTCCGTCCTAGTACACATATCCCGAGACTGCCTTCTCACCAATTCTGCTCAGCTCTTTGCCAAATGGGAAGCAGATCCTCTAGAGCAGGGGTCCCCATCCACCGGGCCACAGACCGGTACCAGTCTGTGGCCTGTTAGGAACCAGGCCGCACAACAGCAAGTGAGCGAGTGAAGCGTCATCTGTATTTGCAGCTGCTCCCCAGCACTAGCATCACCAGCTCAGCTCCACCTCAGATCATCAGGCCTTAGATTCTCATGAGAGGACTGATCCCTGGTGCCAAAAAGGCTGGAGACCACTGCTCTATATCTCTGGTTCCTATACCTTCTTGTGTATCAGAATCACCGGGGAGCTTGTTGAAAATACAGCCGCCTGGGGCCCTGTCCCTGATCCATAGGGTTTGAGGCCCAGAAGACTGCATTGTTAACAAGCATGTCCAATGCTGCAGGTGGTTCATAGATGACACTGTGAGAAGTGCTGATGTAGAGCCTTGGGGCTTGGGTGATGGCTGGATCACGCTCAGCGTCCTCAGAAATGTGGCAGTAGGTAGGGTGGGATCTTCGTGGCCAGGGTCTTCATGGTCATTAGAGGACACACCTGGGCCAGGCCCTGGATGTGCTGATCTTAGGGGACCTCCCACATCACATCAAACATTCAAACGAACCCGTAACTGATATTAACTATATCTCTTTGCTTGAGAAAATTTGAAAGAACTTCTCTACTTTCGAGCTTTTTAAGATAAATGATCCATATATTTCTTATCATATGTAAATATTATAAGTCATATTTATTAGACATATATACCAAAAGAGGTGAATTGTAGGTGCCATTGACATTTTACAGGCATTTAATGAACATTTACTAATTTCGATTTAGAAATTTTGTCTCTTGGAGCTGATACATTTTAAATTCAAGTTTCAAATATTTCCTATAGACTCATAAGAAGTCAGCAGGCCCAGGGCACGGTACCCGTAAAGAGGCCCTGTGCCACGAAGGCAGCATTTCCAGAGCCACCTGGGGGCAGGGAGGTGAGTGTCTGGATGAGTGCAGGGTGTGAGGAACCTCCACGTTGCCACACAAGCCTTTGGGAGTCATCCTGACACCACTTGGGTGGCGAGCACAGTAGTGTTGGGCTCAGCATGGCAGACGTCCACCTGCCACCTGGGCACTAAATATAGCCCATACACAAAGCCCTCTGCCTGAAAACCTGCAGAGTTGGCTTAATTGGCTGGAATTGCCACAGAGAGAAGCTCTGTTAAAACAAATTGAAAACAGGCTTCGCCCCACCATTCTAGGATGCCAAGGTTCAGAATTAGACAACGGATTTTTTTTTTTTCTGCCAGCAACACAATATTGCTGGCTTTGGTCACTGATGAATCCTTCGGCTTGGTTGCTTAAGGTGCTGAGATCAGGCTTGGTGTAGATGTCTGGGGAATACTTCTTTCCCCAGTGACCTGACAAAGTGGAACATTTCCCCCGCAGTGTTCTGTTCCTTAGTGTCATGGACTGAATGTTTGCGTCCCCCTAAAATTTATATATTGAAGCCCTAACCCCCAGTGTAGCTGTATTTGGAGATGGAGCCTCCGATGAAGTAATTAAGCTTAAATGAGGTCAAATTCGATAGAATTTCTGTCCTTATAAGAAGAGACACCAGAGAGCTCCCACTCTGCCTTCACAGGAAGGCAGTTCCCGTCAGTGAGCATATAAGTGAGACAGCAGCAGCCTACCAGCGAAGAGAAGGGTCCTCAGAATGAAACCTAACTTGCTGGTACCTTGATCTTGGACTTCCCAGCCTCTAGAACTGTGAGAAATACATTTCTGTTGTTCACTCAGTCTGTGGTATTTTATTACGGTAACCTGAGCTAATAAACTTAGCACCTTGCTTCTCTAGTCTGAATCAGCACCACCCACACCAACCCCAGGCCCACCCAATCAGAGCCTGCATCGTAACAGGGTGCCCAGATAATTCTGAAGCACTACTTAGAATAAGGTGTTGGGCTCCAGGGGGGCATGGAGAGGGCTTGAGGATCTGATTGGAATAGTAGTCATTTATTCCTGAGTGTGAATGAAGAATTCTATGGAGGCTACTAAAATACCTTAGTGAGGGAAAAAGAAAACTTTGAAACTAAAAGTAGCTGCTGACCTCTCAGTTTTACCAAAGATTTATCTTACACAATTCTATTCATGGGTAGCCTAATCTGTCTGAATTCAGCTGGCCTGGCGTTGGTGAAGTCTCTATATATCCTTCAACTAATACAAAGATATGATTTTTCCCAAAGGAAAGGTAGTGATGTTTGAGTGTGCCTCCTGCCTTGTTGAAGAATTGATAACAGATTTAGACTTTTTTGCCCTTTCGCCTCCATATGCCCTGATTGACTATTGGTTTGGGAGGATTTAATCATACCTACTGACTCTAATCAACTGCTAATGGCCACTTGGAATGTTGTGTTGAGAAGATTTTAAGGCCTCCTCTGGGATCCGTGAAAAATAGGACCTTGATGGATTAGCAATGTCTGCCAAGAGTATGGCATGGGAGTGATTGGACCTTGATGGATTAGCAATGTCTGCCAAGAGCATGGCATGGGCCTCAGGTATTTGTTGATTCCATTCTAATGCAAAAGGCACAATTGAGACATTAAACAAATAACCAAGTGATTAGAGCTGGTCCTGCTTGTGCTGCTATTATCATTTTTTGAAGTATATTGTTCATTTATTTGTATAAATAAGATTTCCTGACTTTAACTACTCATAAAGGAAATACACTCAAGAATAATTAGGAAAAAACTTTGGAAAAAAGAAAGTAGAGGAAATTAGTCCTACCAGACAGTACCATAAGTAATTGATCCTGTTTTCTGTCTGTTGTTGTCATTAAGTGACACTCAGGATGTACTTTTCAATACCTGTCAGTATACATCAACTGGCTGAGACTGTCAGCAACTTAGAAGAAAATCTTGTGGCGATAAAAGTGCAATATTCTTTTAAGAAATGCTACATCATCAAACTTGCACTTTTGAAAGCACAGAGGACAATATTGGTTGGAAAAACAAAGACATTAATGGTCAGAATCAAAATATGAATATGAAGACATTTTAGAACTACCTTAGCCAATTTATTTGTGTATATTTTCTTTCTTATGTATGTCCAAGTGTGATATATGATAAGCTATGTTTGTATAAGTCTAAAAATGCTCTCTCAATAACTGTAAATTAAAATTTTAAGTGATAAGAAAGCATCGTGTCATGTTTTTTTAAATTTATTTATTTTAATTAGTTTCAAGTATACAGTACATTGGTCAGACATCTATATAGTTTATAAAACGATCCCCCCAATTTCTTCCTCCCTCCCCTGACCCTCCACCTAGCCATCATATTAATGCTAACTGCACTCCCTCTGCCATGCTCCCCATCCCCGTGACCATCCATCAGCTATTAATTTGTGCTTCTTTAACACTTCACCCCATTCTCCCAGCCCCCTAAACCTCCCTCCCCGCTGTCCATCACCAAATTGTCCACTATATTTGTGAGTCTGTTTTTGATTAGTTTGTTCTTTTTATTCCTTA
>NW_006434709.1:18737489-18750666 GCF_000325575.1 Pteropus alecto
TTATGATTCAGCAAGCAATCCACAGATGCTGTGCTTATAGTTGCCTCAAAAGGCCACACCAGAAACCAAGGCCAGCTGATTCCAGTGTGAATCTAGGCACTGCTGAGCAAGGAGCACCTGATTCGCTGAGGATATACCTGGATGTGGCTTGGGTGAGGGCCCGGATTGGGGAGACAGGGTTTCAGAAAATCCTCTGGGCAGAGCAACCTCAGTTATCCAGTTTGATGACTTCACGGCTGTGGTGGGGCTGTGCCCACACACTGGGAGGAGGGAGAGCTCAACACGAAACAATGGATACCACCGGCACTTCTGGACAGAGCAAGTCTCACCTCAGTCCTCACTCTAACATGCCTCCCTGTAAGTCCCTGGTACCCTTGCGTGCAGCCAAATCAGCACTGGTGCTCAGAGGGAGCAGGTCTGTCACTGCAAAAATCAGCTCACGGACGAGGCCCCTTTCAGAGGCTTCTGCTGCTGCCGCTGCCTCTGTCTCACTCAGCCATTCCAGACTGGGCAGCCCCACGTCCTCACCCCATCCTACTTTCTGCCATTGTAGGGTGATTTCCTGGATTTCTCCCTAGTTGTATGGCTTGTTCATCTAGATCCCAGGCGATTTTTCCTTGCTGCTACTCCTTGTTTCCTTTACAGTTTTGATTTGGTTGCCAGAGGGATGAACAGAACCTCTATCATCTACACCATTTTTTTTCCTCCCTCACATTGTGTCATGTTTTAATTGTCAGTCATTGTTTTTATTCTTGGTGGTACATAAAATAGTAGTGGACTTTGCAATTTATGGCCTCTCAGATTAAGTGAAAAGTAGATATTATAAAGCAACAATAATTAAAACATTGTATTACTGGAGCACAAGAGATTCATTCATTCATTCATTTAGTCAACAAGTATTTATGGAGTACTTAGTATATGCCAAGCATCCTTCTAGATGCAGAAGAGTGTCAGTAAAAGAAAATAAGTCCCTGTCCTATTGGGAACTTCCACGCTAGCAACAGTAGATAGATAATAAATAAATATATAAACAAACATATAACATTTCGGGGTTGGTAAGTATAGGGTGAGGAGAGAAGGTGAGGGAAGGGGAGTGGGGGGATTCTATTTCATATAGAGTTGCCAAGGAAGATCTTCCCAAAAGGTGGCATTTGAGTAGAGACCTGGAGAAGACAAGAAAAGAGCCATGCATGTAGCTGAGGGAAAAGGATTGTAAGAAGAAGAAATTGCATGTGCTAAGGCCCTGAGGCAGGAGTCCTCTTGGCATATAAAGGAGACCAGTATGGCTGGAGATCAGCAAGGGAAAAGGTGCACGGAAGAGGATAAAGGTCTGAGAGGTAGCTGGCGTCCAGGTCAGGTAGGCCTTGGGGACTTCTGCGGGACTTTGAGAGCCACTTGAGGGTTTGAGCAAAGGAGGACACGATCTGACTTAAATGTTAACAAGATCCCTCTGGCTGCTGAAGGGAGTGAAACTGAGGCTGCTACGGAAAGATCAGTTAGGAAGCAACTCCATTATATCCATAACCCAGGTGAGAGATGATGGTGCAGCGGTGGAGGTGGCGGGGGCTGGTTGGATTCTGGATCTATTTGAGGGTAGAGCTGACAGGACTTGATAGAGATTGTGGTTGTAGAGAAGAGTCAAGACTTGAAGATTTTCGACTTGAGCTACAGAAAGAATGGAGCTGCTGTTTCCTGAGTGGGGAACGTTGTGGGAGAAGCAGATTCTGGGGAAGATTAGGAGTTTGGGTTTAGAAATGTTAAGTTGGAATACAGATTAAGCCTCCAAGTAGAGACTGCAAACCGAGGTTTAGAAATAACTTCACCTAGAGTCATTGACCCCTCTTGGGGTCCCCAACGGCTTCATACTGATTTCCTTTTCTGTCAGGGTACTCCATTCTTGGGGCCCCAGGTGACTCTGTCCCCAGGCCTTAGCTGATTGATTGATCAGGAATTTGATACTGGAACCAAAATGGGTCAAACAGAATCTTGAGAGACATGAGACTTGAAATTAAAGCCTGAGACACAAAGGTAAAGAATCGCTGAGGTTGAGACAGGTCAGAGCAGCACTCTGGAGAAAGGGCCACTGACTCCTACTGTTGGGTTGGGGATGTCAACCCTGCGATACGATCCTTCCAGGAAATTCCCCTTTTTTATTGCTAGCAACCAAAAAAAGCCTTAGTTAATAAGCAAGCATCGCAAATGGTAAAGGCGGTATATGAACTTCAGGTTCCAAAGTGCTGTTCTTTTCCACTGTACCACACCACCACTCCTGAGAACTATTTATTCACACTAACATACATACCCATGGCTTTCTATTCTAACAAAGTCCCCCCAACCCCTACCCCCGGTCTAAAATAAACTCTTTTAATTGCACATTTGTGTCTTGGTCCATCTATGGGGTGAGAAATGCCCTCCTCACTCCCAGCTACATGGGTACAATCTGATGTCACTGGATGGAGGTGAGTGCAGGGCCAGCCCAGAAATCTGCTCCAGTCTGCCCCAGTCTGCCCTGGCTGCTTCAGGGTAGGGAGCTTAGGATTGTACTTGCACTGATTTGGGGCCTCGCTGAGGTCCTCTCATGGGGACAGGGCACTTTGAGTGGTGGGACAGTCCAGGAACTGCTTGATCTCATAGGTGCACAGCCCCATCTGCAGGATCAGGGGTGGGCGGGGCAGCACAGGCAGGGTCACGCTGAGCAGCAGCCTGAGCAGGCTCTGAGCTCCCCTCACTGCCTGTGACATGTCCCACGGCCTTAACCCATGGCTATCCTGGCAGAAGTGGACACCATCAGGCCTGGCTGGCCCAACGGGGCAGGGCCCCAGGCAGCGATCGAGGGTGGTGGGTGAGTGGCTGGGTGGGCAGAAGGTGCGCTGGTGCGGCTGGTTGGCTGGCTGGCTGGGCGACAGGCTGTGGCACCCTGGGGCATGGTCGCAGAGGTGGGAATCAGCTGAGCTGAGTCAGAAACAGCGACTGTGGCGGCGGTTCTGTCTCAGGGAAAAATGCCCTAACAAGACTCTTAATGGGATCATTCTAAGTCCAAATCAGTCTGGCCAGCCTGATAGAAAGACCATGTGGGGAGGCTGCACAAGCCCCTGGGATAAAGAGTCCCCGCCATCCCAGGGTCCCAGCTGAGATGTTCCTGCCAACATGCCAGACCGATGAGTCAAGGCAGCTTGACTGTCTCAGCCCCAGCTGCCACCTGACTGTGGTCACCTGAGAGATCCCCAAGCAAGACCAGCAGAGGAACCACCCGGCTAAGCCTGGGTCACCTCATAGAACTCTGAGATATAACAGGATAGCGTTTGTTGTAAGCCACCAGGTTTGGGAATGGTTTGTTATGCAGCAGTAGATAACTAAAATAGATGGCTTCTTCGTAAAGGTGGCATGCAAGATGAGAATAAACAGACTGAGTGGGAGTGGGGGGCGGGCGCTGGTGGAAGGCAAGCCAAGTCAGAGGGGTCGGGAAAAAACTTGTGCATTTGAGGAACTAACTGCAAGAGGCTAGTGTGGCTCAGTGCACAGTGATGGGGAGGGTGGTATTAGTGAGGTGAGAGGTGGAGGCCAGGGCCAGACCACATAGGGCCTCGTAGGTCTTAGAGGGAGCCTGGACTTTATTCTAACTGCAATGGACACCACTGAAGAATTTTAAGCAAAGGCATGACATGATCAGATGTGCAGCTTTCAGTTGTCTCTAAGGCTGTTGTGTGAGAGGATGGGTAGGGCAGGAAAGACCAGTTGCTGAGCCATGTGAGAGGCCATGGTGGCTTGAATGAGGGTGGTGGATACGAAGGTGGGAAGCCGAGGAGGTAGGTGCATATTTTGGAGGGAGAATGAACAGAACTTGGTGATGGACTGGAGGTGGAGTATGAATGAGAAGGAGGTGCCAAAGATGACTGACTCCCAGATTCCTGACTTGACAACTGGATGGAGGCTGGTGCCATTTACTGAGATGTGGAAAACTGTGGGAGGACAAGATTTGGGCTAGGGGGTGCAGATCACAAGTTCACTTTTGCACATATTATGTTGGAGATGTCAGGGACGTATCAAGTGGAGATGTGTGTTGGCAGTTGAATATACAAGTTTACATTTTAGAAAAGTAATCTGGGCTAAGGATAGACATTTAGGAGTCATCAGCCTAAAGATGACATTTAAAGCCATGAGAAGAAATGAGATGGCCTAGAGAGGGAGGAAGGAGAGGGAGAAGGGTCCAAGGGACACTAACTTTAGACCCAGAGAAGAGGAAATCCTGGCAAACAGGCTGACAACTTAGGACTTTCCTTTAAAGCACAGGAAGCAAGTTTGAGATGTTTCTATCTACTAGTTGTTTGGACATTTGAAGACAGGGTAATTTCTGCCTGGACTCCTCCTCTGGATTATAACTTCCAAGTTCCTTATGTCTTTCCTTGTAAGGCGTAATTTAGAGTCCATCACCAAATATTCACGTGTGACCAGCCCAGAGTAGAGACTAGCTGAGCAACGTAAAAGATACTAAACAATGTGCGACATGGGGATGCCGAGGACTGATGAGCCACTCATGGTTATTGCTAAGAGATATTCCATTGCTTTTCCAATCTGTGGGAAGGGGCTGAAAATTTCAGAGAAAGCCACATAAAGCATCAAGTGAGCTCAGGCACTCTGTTACATCCTGGCAACCTCAGTAGCAAACTAGATTGTTTCCTAGGGCAAAAAATAAATAGTGTAAAACCTCTCACAAGATGTGAATGTCAGGGCCGCTTGCTGGATTTATGGGGAGAACTCAAGATGGATTGTTTGGGAAAAGCCTAAACCTGTAAACACAGCAAAAAAGCCCTTCATCTTTTGCTCATTTACTCCACAAACTTATTGCTGAGACGCCAAGCCCTGAATAAATATGCAAGCTATGCAGTTGCTCCATTCTGAGTCCTGGCTGGAAGAGGGGGCCTGCATTCTCCATCAAAGCCATTCAGACTCACTGTATAAGTTTTCTATTTGGTTACTACACTCTGTGCCCAGAAATCTAAAGAATAATAAACATGCACGTGCGCGCACACACACACACACACACACACACACACACCATATACTGTTAACACGGTCCCCCTAAACCTCTTGGATGTGGAGTTTGGAAACCTGTGTTTCATATTACTTTTGCAAGAGAGGGTTCTTCTTCCTTCCTCACCTCCTTTCCTTTTTCCCCTCATGGCTGGCCAGGGTGGATGAAGCCATTGTGGAGGCAGAGATAACAGTGCAGCTTCACTGCAGAGGCCATCAGCGTTACTGAGAATGGGCTGATCTGTCTTACAGACGCTCCACTCAGAAGAGGGAGGGACACCAGAGACAGAAGCAAACTCGCAGAATTATCTGTGTGTTTGAAAGAAAAGCTGGCTTGGCCTTTCCTCAGGCTCCAGGGAGGGTGTATATGAGGAAAATCATCCTAGATCAGTAATTCTCAAAGTGTGATTCCCCCGGCCAGCAGCATCAGCGTCACCAGGAAACTTGTTAGAAGAGCAAATTCACAGACCCTACCCCAGACTTCAGAAACTCGGGAGTGGGGCCCAGCCGCCTGTGTCCAACAAGCCCTTTGGGGGATTCAGACACTCACTCATGCTAGACTCCGCTCGAGCAGTACGATTTTCTTTCCAGTAATGAACTATACCTTCATAATCCGTTCACTATTAGGTGCATGTAATTTTACATTTAGAAAACGAGGGGAAATATTACTTTTATAACACAAACTACAGGATATTTGGGGGGGGGGCGCATTAGAATCCCAGAGTTTTATGTTCATCAAAGTGGGGCAATGGCCAATAAAGACTGTGAAACCCTGATTTAGAGAAAAGAAAGGTCTCTGTGAGGCAGGCCCAGGGTCCCAGGGGGCCCATGCAGCAGGGCCTGTGAGAGAAGGCCAGGAACTCATCCCTGCCCCCCAAAGGCCAGGCCTCGAATGGGCTTCTCAAAGTCTGTTACTTATCCAGTCTGTTACTTAACCTTATGGGGTGAGTAGTGTGCATGCATGAGGGGCGGGGGAGTGGGGGCAGGAGGACAAGCGGGGGTGGGAAACGTGTCATCCCACCAGCACTACCAGCCCCCAGCCTCTGGCCCTCAGCCCCAGCAGTGTGGTCTACAGTATACCAGGGCCTCCAGATGCAAGGAGGGCTGGTTTCTGGTTTCCAGGGACTTCGAAGCTGATGTTTGAGTTACCTTCTCACTAGCAGTGGTTCCCAAATTCAGTGGCCCCACCCCAGAGATTCCGATTCCATTGGATTGGTGCGAGGCCAAGAAGTCTGTGTTTTAACCAAGGCTCTCCTCACCAATTTTAACATAAGGGCTTCGTCAACTACACCTAGGGTATTAAGACATTTTTATTTGGGGTGACAGTGATGCTTGGGGGAACAGAGGGGTGACACTGAGGGTCTCAGAAGAGAATATCCTCAGACACTGGAGTGTCTGATGGGTCTCATCATCCAGTGTTAACCAGTTAGTACTAAGTAGCAGTGAGGCAAGACAGCCTAGTGAGAAGTGTCACTGCTGGACACAGAAGGTATTCGTCTGGGCAGTAAATGTTGGGTTGTTAGTTATCTTTGGGATTCCCGAGGCTTGCCTCTTGTTCTTTCTAGAAGGGAGACCTCACGAGGCCACGTAGGCAGTTCTCTGGATTGAGTAAGAAGTTCGAGAGAGTTTGCAAAGCAAATGAAGCCTCTGAACATCCACCGAAAGGCCGAAAAGGCATGTATGCAACATCAATTCTATAGACGAGTCAGTGTAAAAGAGATTTGATCGGTTCTGTCAAGCCTCTCTCCAAAACACCCACAATGCTCTCCAAGAAGGCCTTCTGTAGTGACAGAAATGTTCCATATCTGCACTGTCCAATGAGGCAGCCACTGGCCACATGTGGCTATGGAGAACTCAAAATGTGGCTAGTGCGACTGGAACAGATTTTTAAACTTTACTTAATTTTAACTTACTTAAATTTAGGTTTAAACAGCCTCACACAGTTATGACTTCTGTATTGGATAGCCAACCCTAGCAAGAATCTCAAACTACCAAGCACATCTCCATGCTGGGAGGCAGGCAGCTCACCAAGTGGTCCTGCTTGGGTGAAATGGCTGCTTTTCCCCATCCCAGGAGGTCTAGGTGCTTTTTTAGCCAGAGGCTGTGCATGTGAAGCATCCTGTCTCCTTCCAGCCTCTTCCCTGCTCTGAGAAGGAGGACGGTCTCTGCTCTGGTATGACGTCTCCGAGTTATTTCACAGTATCCACTCCTATTCCAGGGCTGTCAGCCTCACCTGGTTCAAGGTCAAGAGGCTCATTCATGGCTGAGATACAAACTGCTCTGTAGTTGTGGAAGGAACGTGCAAGGGCAAACTGGGGGAAAGGGGATCTTGTGTCCCTTGCTCAGAGCATGGGCAAGCCTCACAGTTGCTTCCTCACACTGTCTCCCCACTTCCCCCTAAAAAGATAAAAAGGAAGATCAAACATAAAGTAAAAGAGAGCTATTCTAGATGATGACATTTTAAAAAGGCAAGTCCATAGCCACTGTAAACATCCTGCTGTGGAAAAAAAATATGAACCTTTAGCTAGCCAAGTGGGGTTGCCCCAAGGAGTCAAGCAGAATCCCTAGGAACAAAAATCTCTCCCACAGGCAGAAGATGGCCTTCAATTACTTCAGACACTCAGCACTTCTCTGCCAAGGTCAGCAAAGACTTCCAACTTCAGCTACCACCAGGCTGCCCTGGCCACAGGCAGCACTTGGCCCCAGTCTCACCCTGCCTGAGGCCAGGCACAGAGCAGCGTGCAGACGTAGACCTAGGTGAGGGAGAGGGGCTGGGCTGGGTGGGGGTGAAGTTGTGACCCAGGAAGTCACAGAACACAGAGCTGAGAAAAACAAAAGGGTCACTCACTCCACACTGGGAGGATCTGAAAGGGTAGAAGGAGACCAAAAGTTACTGGTCTGGGACTCCCTGGGAAGGGGGTCCCAGAGGGCCGTGTTCCCAGCTGGAGTGGCCCTGGCCCTCCCAGCAGGACATGGTACCTGGCAATGCCTCTTAGCAACAGCTAGCTTTCCAGCTGTCCTAAGGAACTGCTCACACTTTCCAGGTGCGTGGGGGTCTAGAATGTCTCCTTAGAACATTAAAGAAGTCCTCCTCTCTGGGAAAGACACCTCCTGCAGGGGCCGGGGTCACACATGAGAAGGAAATGAGTGCAAACCTAGGCCCGGGGGAGAAATAGGCTGCTGAGAAGATAGTAACAAAAGTCATTCCTCCCTCCCATCTTCACAAAACATCCCCTACTGTGTAAAACAGAACAGTCCCGTGGAGCAGCTCCGAAGGCACAAATGCCCTGGGACGACAGCCTAGAACAAGGACTGGGTGGTTATAACTCTTAAGGTAAAAAGTAGAGCTTCTGATGGTTTAAGGATAAAGAGCAGCAGAACTAAGAACACAGGTCAGCCAGCCAGGCAGCTTTGCAAAAGTCGAGGATGAGGGATGACGAAGATCTCAAGCCCAAGGCTATCGCCGGAGGCAAAGCCTGACATTTGGAACTTCTAGCGCCTGCCTCCTCTCTCCTCCTCCTAGAGAGGCTGGGTGCTGGCAGGTCAGCGTCTCAGGGTGTGACTCATGTCTCCTTGCCTGGGACACTGGCAGCCATCGTCCGCCCTTGCAGGCCTGCTTGAAAAACAACTGCTCACTCCTTTTATTTATTCCCTGTTCCCCAACCGCCTCTCCCGCCTCTCTCCCCGCCCCAACCCGTGACTAATGTGCTCCCCGCCCCCAGGGCATGCTGGGAGAGCACCACCACAACTGCAATTATCTGGATCATTTAGTCCCCAAAAAAGTCTCCAACCCCCAGAATCAGCTTTTTCTGAAATTATCTGCATAACCCCAATGTTTCAGACGTAGGGTCTACACAGTGAGATTGAATCCCACTGATTGTGAAGGTCAGCTCTGAGCTGGCCAGCAATTCCTCCATGTTGGCCATTTTGTTGTGGGGGGCTACTTGGAACCCCAGAATTGGTATAAAGATTATTTTCAGCTGAAGACATTTGAGATTCAGCAGATGCAGAAAGAAGCCTTTTTGGAGCTGCCCTTATGTGACTAAAAGCAGAAACTCCTGCGAAATCAGGACTGCCGTAAATGCCCTCTTTGGAGTGGGTCTGCTTCTAAAAGAGAGACCAAGAGCAAATTTACCATAAATTCCCTTTCTGGGGGAGTTTTATGGCCCTTAAGAAGAGGAAAAGGCCACTCATACCTGTATGGACAAACATTTTCACAAACTTTATCTCCGATTTATTCTCTTAAAGAAACCTATTTGTTCTTCCTACAAAAGCCTGTTCTCGCCCACCTCCACTTCTCTTATTAAGTTAGGTACAGAAGCCCCAAATTCTAACCACCCTTTTGAGTTAGTCAACACTGAGCATGCCCTACATTTATGTGCGATGCATATGTAAATAAACATTTTCTTCCTGTTAATGTCTGTTGTCATTTTAATATGCAGTTCCCAGCAACTGCGGGTAGAGGAAAAGTTTTCCCTCCACTACATCACCATCCTCTCATATCTTAGGAAACATGGTCATTTTGTTACCGGAGAGTGGGGATCCTCTTCTGGCACATTGTGCAGGTTCTTGATGTCTCGAATAAAGAATTGAGCAAGATACTGAAATACAGTAGAAAAGAAAAGCTTTATTAGAAGAGAAAGTATACTTCCAGATGTAGAAGCAGAACTGAACAAGAAAAGCGTGGCTCAAGAGGCCTGGTAACAAACCTTTGGGGTTTTTATCCCTATTTGCTATGGGTGGTTACTTTTCTTAGAGGGGTGGGCTTTCTTGATTGACAATTAAGATCGACAAGACTCAGTGATTCATCATTTGCTTTCTGTGCATGCTCGTTCCCAGAATTGAATCTATGATAATGATATTAATGAACTTCTTGGCATATGCATCATATTATAATGATGACATAATGAGCCTCAGGTGAGTTGAAGGTTGTTGGGGTCTTCATTGCGCAGGTGCGAGTGACTGGCTCAAACTGGTCCCAAATTCTCTGCTTACTTGTTTCTTTGTGTGAGTTAAAAAAAAAAATGCCTTCTGGCTTTCTTAATTGTGGGCGGATTAGGGCGGACCCCTTCTAGGATAGGATTACTTCAGTGTCTGCAGGTAGACCCCAAACCCCCTCACTTTTCTGCCTAACTCTTTTCTAAGAGCCATGAACCCCGTTATTAGTATGGATGTTGAGGGACAGGAGGTTTCCTGTATCTGCTTCCTGCCGAGAAGGGTTGGTGTCCCTGCCTACTGGGATTTCTTGGAGCTCTTTCTCTTTCTGCCTGAAGGTAGGGTTTTGGGTTTCCTGATGAAGTGCCACCTCAGTCCCTAGTCAAGGAAAAGAAGATATAAACTTTTTATTTAAATCATATATCTATTAATTTCTATTATTGATTTGCCTATTAAGCGAGTAAAGAGAAACAGGCTTGGTTAATATATTTCTTAAAGAGTTTAAAAAGACCTTTGGCCTAAAGTCCCTCCCCTCTCAGACTCTGTCTGAATGCTCTGTCTGGCCTAACACCATTTCTGCTAACAATGGGCAATAACCCTCATCAATAGCCAAAGGATCTGAGTCACCAGTTTCAGGGCAATTATTGAGATTTGAGGGAGAAGGCCTTTTTCCTAATGAAAGGAGGGAAGAAAACTTAGCTAGGTTTACTAAAGAGATTAAGAACTCTGCAAGAGATGTTCCGTATCATTTCCTGCTAACAGATTAAAAACTTTACAAGTGATGTCCTGTATCAATTTTACAGCTAATGGGATCTTACACGTGAATTTGTCCAGTGATACACAGAAGAAGCACTAGCACCTTTTAAAATGCAGACAGGTCCAAGTCATGCTGCAGATATATCTACCAATAGGATTACTACTAGATGTGTGTATTTTTCAAAGTGCACCCCTCTCCTCTTGGTTGGGAACCTCTGCTCTGACCCACCCCTCTCACCTGGCCCACAGGGAGAAGTAACTCACCCACTGCTCAAGCTGACTCATGGCAGGGCCAGAAACCCATGCCTCCTCTTTTGCACACAGAAGGGCCCAACTCCTGGATGCACACTCAAGGCTCCAACATCCCCAGGCCCTCCACCCATGTCCCTGAGCTCTCCTTTCAGCTTTTTGGTTGTACCGTTACTGCAGCCTGACATGTCCTCACCACTCTTCATGTCTCCCTCCCCTTGGAAGCATCTCAGTCCATTCCCCACCCCAGTTCCCAGCCCAGTTCCCAGTGAGCTCTTCCTCCACAAAACTGACCTGCCCATGCTCAGGGCAAGTTCCCCACCTGCCTGATAGCCCTGCACAGCAGTGTGACATTGACTTTGGGTTTAATAGCCTGTGATCTTGTCTTTATTTTGGAAGCTTGGAGGGTGAGGTGGTGGCAAGGAGCTTTCCTAGTCTTCCAGGGGCTCTTGCCCACAGAAGGGGCTAAAAAAATGTGACGATGCATGTTGACATGACACCAGCTTTTCCCACACTCAGGGGAAACACCCTCCACCGTCAGGCATTTGCTTTTGGAACTTCCTGACCTGGGCTCCTTTACAGATTGAACTCAGACATTTTCCATTTATGTAAACACTGACAAGATAGAAAGACCCACCTCCTTTCCAAACGGGCCAATGAGGACCAGAGATTGAATAAGTGTTGGGCACCAAGGGAGGAGACTTCCCTGCATGCCAGGCTGGCCAAGAGCATTTAGGAAGACTAAGAGGTAGTAACAAAAAACTAACAGTGTCACCAGAAAAAAACAGAAAACATCAAAGGTGTAATTTTTAAAAACTCAGCCAATTAGGAGCCCAGCTTCTTCCATCTGCCAGTTTCATCTGCAAGGAAAGACACAGTTGGCTGGAGACAGGTGGTGCTGCCAAGTGTGGACACCTGAGAGGGCGGATATTGGCCTGTGGGCTCCTGCCATCTTCTGCACACTCAAAAGGGCACTGTCAGCCCAGCATGGCTGTCCAGCTGGGAGGGCAGGCCTCACCATCTGCCCAGTCCCGAGGAGTGCAGGCATCTCCCTGCAGGTGGCGAAGGAGAGTTCAGTCCAGAGAGAGGCTCTGCTGAGGTCAGTCCCCAGAAGTGCTTCTCTGGGAGAGTAGGTGAGGAGGTGGCTGGGATCTGTAGCAACTGCTGGCAACTTGGGGTGTGGGGCAGTCAGCTCCCTGCAGGGACCTACAGTCCAAAGAAAAGCAGCCATGACCCGGGGAGTTCAGGGCAGCCCCAGATAAAGGATGGAGAGAAGCTTCCTGTTCACAACTGTCTCTCTTCCACACTCTTCACTGCGACAGTCACCACAACTTTCCCCTCTTTAAAAATCTGCCCTTTGCCTCCGATGTCAGGTCCCTTTCCTCCTTCCTGGCTTCATCTCTCTGGCATTGCCCTGCTTCCATCCACATGCTTATTGTCCCCCTCATCCCTTGCACAGAATGTCTTTTAATTCCCAATACGATCATTTTTGGGGCTCAGTGCATTTGCTCTTGCTATTCCCTCTACCACCAGTGCCCTTTCCCTGATGCCTGGCAAACTCCTATGTATGCCTCAAGACCCAGCTTCCATGTTACTTCCTTGGAGAAGCCCTTCTCAACTCCACTGTGCACTCGGTCTTGCCACTGTTACGGTACATATGGCATTGCTTGGGAACATTCTCCTTACGTGTTTGTCTTCTTTCCTCTCGCCTCTAAATAATAAGGTCCTTGAAAGTGATGTCAATTTCTTTAAACATGCTATATAATATAGTGTCTAGTACATAGAGGTTGTCGATAAATATTTGTTGAATGAATGAATATATATAATGTGCTTTCATCCTGCTATCCCCTGCTTCGATGGTACCCTCTTATCTGCAGAATGAATCCCTGGCAATGGATTCTACACACTTTGTGTATTCATCCTGAAGTAATTACTACCATATTTGGCATTGTGGGGAAACACAAAAATGCAAAAGAAAGTGTCTCCACTCCGAGTTCCAAAGAGTGAGTAAGACAAGAGCCCAGATGAAACAATGAGGACGGCAGTGGGTGCTGATGGGACATTCCAGATGAAGTCAGCACTGCATCCAGCAGGGAAGAATCCAAGACGGTCTCCTGGGGCACCACGTCACATTTGAGTCAGTCCCGAAGAGTAGATAGATTTGAACAGTTAGACATGGGAGTGGGGGCCCTGAGTGCATGGGAAA
>NW_006434709.1:18750690-18752791 GCF_000325575.1 Pteropus alecto
CACAAGGCAAGTGTTCAGGTTGTTTTGGGGGGCTGTTGGAGTCCACATGGAGGGAACAGTAGATGGTGGAAGTGGAAAGCCTGGTGGGGGTGTGGCCCTCCCCAGCAGGGTGGGCTCCAGAAGGGCGCCCATGGCCTCTGAGGTGGCATGGTAGGGACAGGTTGTACAACACTCTAGCCTTCACAGCCCAAGCAGGGGTTAAGAGAAGGGAGCAGGGTGGGAGTGTTTTAGAGTTTCCTCGCCCACTGACATTTCCTAAATCCCATACCTAGAAGAAGCTTGGTCCAAGTGGGCATCGCAATCCACCAGCCTCCAGACGATAATCCACAGAACCTCTCTCACCCTGTCTCCCTTCAGTGGATGGGGACCTGTGGATCTCTCAACCACAGGACAGATGAATTTTTCTAGGCACTATCTACCAGAAAGATATCACATAAAGAAGCATAGTGGGGGATAACCAAGCTTAGAAGACACAGGCCTCTAGTAATAAACCACACACAATAGAAAACACTCACAGCGCCAGACCTGGCCAGGGATTGGTGAGTATCAGGAGAATTCAGAAAGCAGCTAGTCTCGACTTCCCAGGCCAACCATATAAATTGTGGTTCAAACCAGGTAAGTGAAAAGAAGAGCTGTTAAATAAATATGCCAGAATATAGGCATGAAAAGGGGCCACGAAGGCCTACTCATATGACTCTTATGATTCCAAAATTTCCAACTCCAGACCTGACCTAGGCCCTGAGCGCCAGACCCAGAATCAGTTGCCTGCTGGGCATATCCATCTGGATATTTTATAGGCTACTCGACTGCAATGTATCAAAACTGAAGGCAGCATCTCCCCCTCACCACTGGGTTTTCCTCCTTCTGTGTTCACCATTTAGAGAAGCAGCTCTGGCCTCCACTCACATGTTCCAAGTCACACCCTGGCATTTGTCCTTGACTCCTCCCTACCTCAACATACCCAGGCAGTCACTTCTAGAATTATGGACTCTACTTCCTCTGTCCCTTCCCACCTGATCAGACTTCCTTATCCTTGCTCTAGACGACTGTAACAGCCTTCTAACTGTTCTTCTTCTTCCTTCCATTGGTACCCCTTAAGTCCATCTGCATCATGGCAGCAGAGTGATCTTTAAAATGCACAAAAGGGAGTGTGTTACTCCCCTCACACTTGGACACTTTTGGGTGGTGGCTGAGACATTTTGGGTCTCCCCACTACTCATGCATCCAGCATCACCTCCATTGCCTTCCCACTCCCTGTTGGCTAGCTCTGTAGAAGTTCTGAGCTGCTGTCCCTTCAGCCTCTGCTCCCCGCTGCTCTGTGCCTGGAGGGGCCCATTTTGCCTCTGGCTCTCTTCTGCCCACCAGCTGAATCTCAGGTGGTACCTGCTGCACAACCCATCTTGCCCTTCAAGGACTGGCCTTCCTGCCACTGCAGCCATTCATCATTCACTGAAAACAGGGTCAGGCGCTGGGGGGTTAGAAATACATGGAACGATATACAGAAATAAAGCAAATGTCACAAAAATGAGATCAATCAATCCATCTAGGTGAAAGGACTTTGGGTGTTGATTGTACAACTCTTGCAACTTTTCTGTGGATTTTAAGTTTTTAAAAATAGAAAACTAGGTTTTAAAAAAATGAATAGAATATAGGCCTAAATCAATTCAAATGTAAATTTATTGTGACCTAATTTGAGACAAGCCAGTATCCACTGAAAGCAGGATAAGAGTTTGCTGTTGTAGTTCCACATTTATCAGTAAATTTAGTGTGTTTAAACTTAAACATGTATAGGTTTAATTTAGGAGGAATATTAGAAAAAAAAAACCAAACAGATAAGTAGATAAAAGAAAATAAAATCACCCCAAAATTCAAGATCCAGAAATAACAATTATAATTATTTAAGAATATGCTTTCCTGGTAATTTTTTATATGTAGATATATTTTAAAATGCAAAATGGATTATGCTACACACAGTTTTGTAACCCCTCTTTTTTACTCCATAATATATTAGGAATGCCTTTCCATATTAATAAATACATCAGCATATCTAATAGCTGCACTGCTTTCCATGGGACAGGTGCCCCATAATTTATGTAACTCC
>NW_006434709.1:18752980-18778850 GCF_000325575.1 Pteropus alecto
ACCCTGATCCTGGCACCGTCCACGACTCTAACTCAAAGAGGGGCATGGAAGTCAATGCTGGCCCTTTGTTTAGGGAGCTGACACATTGCTATTTGGGCTTCAAAGGAAAAAATGAACACTGACAAGTTAGAATTAACTGGGAAAAGTACCTCATCTCAAATGCCATGAGCATTTCAATAGGTAGAGTTCAATCTGCTTGGCAGCTCTGCCCAAGGAGGCCAACAGAGTTACAGGCCATGCCTGGGCCGCTGGCAAAATTGAGAGGAACTAAAAATAGACCTAGAACTAAGTATTGAGACTTTTCGGAATTCATAGGCATAAAGGCTGCCCCAGAAGGACTCGCTGCTCCAACATTTCCATCTGTGGCATGTCACAGTGCCTAAAATTTCTAGGGGTTATGGTTTTCTAAAAGGCTCCTATTAGAAGAAAAGAGGCAGCTGTTCTGGAAAGAGGGCAGAGTGAAGCCCCATGGGGACCGAAGGGAGAGAGTCCAGGCTTTGGAGTTGAACAGACTGGAGCTTGTGTTCCGCTCTGCCCAGCAACAGCTGTGAGAGCTGGGGTCAAGTCCTCAACTTCTCGGAGCCGCCGTGTCCTCGTCTATAGTGAGGAGATAAAAGGCCATGTCCTAGAGCTGTAAAATGGACTGGCGCCTGGAACAGGGTTTAGGAGGGGAACAAGTGCAGCTTTTTATTATTACCAAGGACTTGGATTTGGTTTTCAGATTGGCCAAGTGTGACTTTGGAGAGCTGAGTTTTCTTGGGGTTGGTGGTAAGCACAAGAGAAGTACAGCAGAGCCCCAGGCATGATATACGGCAAAGGAGACAGGTCTGCACATCCAGGGCCACCTAGGCACTTAGGAGACATGATGACATGGCATGGGGACACCTCGCTCATTGCCATACCCTCAGCATTCCCACATTTAACATTCAGTGCATCAACTATTCTCTACTGATCGACTCTGAAGGTTGGTGACCTATAATAACTTCTGTTTTGCTGAGACATTCATTTGAACCACATTAACTCAGTGACACATCGCGTCATTTAGATTTCCCAGGAATAACCCTTAATGAGGCTTTGCAGCAGAGATATTTGAAAGCCCAGACTAGGATCCAGGTCTACTGACCACCAACCCTGACCCCAGCTCCAATCTCTGCCCAAGATCCCAGTGGGGCTCGTCGCACAGGGCCCCCTTGCCCTGATTATAACCAGGCCCTAACTAGGGCCTCCAGGAGTGGAGCAAACTCAAGAAGGATGATTGAGGAGCCTCCAGGCCATACTGGCACCATCATCTGGCAGGGCTTGGACAATGTTAATGCTGTCTGTATAAATGGGTACTCCTGAATGAAGAGGCTTTTACTTCTGTCTCATTTTCCAAGGGCTGCCCTCACAAAGTACCATAAACTGGGAGGCAGAAAACAAAAATGTATTGTCTTGCAGTTCTGGAGGTCAGAAGTCTGAAATCAAAGTGTTGACAGGACCATGCTCACTCTGAAACCTATAGGGGAGAATCCTTTGCCTCTTCCAGCTTCTGATGTTTGCTGGAAATCTTTGGTGTTCCTTGGCTTGTAGATGTATCGCTTCAATCTCTGCCTGTGTTGTCACATGGCTGTCTTCTGCCTGAGTGACTCTGTCTTCTTATAAAGACACCAGTCATATTCGATTAGGGGCCCCTCTTCTCCAGTATGGTCTCACAATTACATATGTAACAACGCTATTCCAAATAAAGTCACCTTCTGAGGTACTGGGGGTTAGGATGTCAATATATCATTTTAAAGGGACAAACCCTAAGTAGCCTCTAAACACATTTAGAGATTGACGGCCTGGGGAAGAACTCCCCGGAGAGATCCTAGTGACCTTTGGTCCATGCCTTGCAGCCTATCTGAGGACACGGCAGAGATGGAGGATACAAGACAGACCCAGTGAGATGGATGTAGATGCATACCTTGCCCTCCTTTCTCAGTCCATCACCATGGCTCAAGTCTTTATTGTGTCACGTAGAGGCACTCAGGGTGCTGGGGGCCCCAAAATCCTGGGCTCTGCTTCCTGGGAATTTACAGTTCCTCTAAAACAGGGAGTGAAGAAGCAGAGAACAGAGAAGCCACTCCTCCTCTCTAACCTTCCCCACCTCATCTGGCTCAGATCGTTACAGCCCAGGATATGCAGCCAGAGGGCTAGCTTGAAGGGGATTGAGCCCCAGCTTCTTGCCCCCGGGACATCCAGCTACCTGTGGTGGCTTGCCAGGGGAAGAGGCAGGCAGGGACTTCCTGATCCAATTGCTCAGATACATTTGAAAGGGAAAAGTGATGACAAAGCTTTTTGCACATTTCTTAATACATTTTAAAGTCTTTATCAAAATAAACCTCAAGGTCTGAATAAATTGGCTCCCGATACTGTCCAAGGAACAAGCTGGTTGGACAGTGTTTGGAGTTGGAGAGAGGACGGGTCAGTGACCAGGGCGAATGAACAGCCTGTCCCCTCACTTGGTCCCAGGCAGCTTCTTAAAGAGGTGCCTCTGCTGACAGTCTGGGAACCTGGAGTTCTCGGGGAGACAAGGAGGGGTCTCCCTCCTCACCCAGCACTTCGATTCCTTCCCCAGAAGCAATATTAGGACAAAGGCTGTCAGCAAATCCTCTCTGACACCCCTGAGATGGAGCAGGACAAGCACCCAAGCTTGGCCCCACTCTTACTTGCCCAGGAAAAGGCCAGCCTTGAAATCACGGCCAGAGAAGTGGGTCATTTCTGAGGTCAAAGAGGAGCCACTGGCACAGCCTGTTGGGAGCAGAACTGGAGGGGGCTTTTGCAGAACCCCTCCCATTCTCAGTCCATTCGCAGTGACTCATGTCTGAGGTGTTTGGTAGGAAATCTCCTTCCTGGTGCCAATGACCTCTCCCCTCACTGATCTCCCCAACTCAGCAATGACTTCCTCTCTAACAAGCCGGGGAGGGGTGGGGGCGGCCCGAGGGAGTGTTCTTTCTCTGTGGGCACCTCCCCCATGACTGACCTGAGCAGTGGCTAGGCCAGTCTGGCTTTGTGCCTCCCTCCTCAGCCCTGGGGCTGCCCACTGGACACCCAGGGCTGAAGATGTCAACCTCTGAGTTTGGGAGTAGGATTTACAGACCAAGGGGTTTCTATCCCAGGTTTTGGCCTCAGATAGGTACAGGGACAGGAGTGAGGGGCAGGTGGGCACTGGTGGCTCTGGGGATGGGTCAGTGAAGGAGTTCCTTCTAACGGTTTGTTTTCTCCCTGAAGAATGAAGCATTTGCAAAGACCGGTGGGAAGAGGGCATATAGATGTGCGCAGAGAAAACATAGGCAGTAAACTCTCTGATATTGCTAACAGTAATTTCTTTTCAGATATATCGCCTTGGGCAAGGGAAACAAAAGAAAAATAAACAAACAAACATCAAACTAGAAAGTTTTTGTATAGCCAAGGAAATTATCAACAAAACAAAAAGACAATCAACTGAATGGGAAAACGTCAAACTAGAAAGTTTTTGTACAGCCAAGGAAATTATCAACAAAACAAAAAGACAACCAACTGAATGGGAGAAGATATTCACTTATGGTACATCTGATAAGAGGTTAATATCCAAAATATATAAAGAACTCATACAACTCAACAAAACAAACAAACAAACAAACAATCCAATTAAAAACTGGGCAGGAGACCTAAACAGATATTTCTCCAAAGAGGAAATACAGGTGGCCAATAGACATATGAAAAGATGCTCAAGGTCACTAATCATCAGAGAATTGAAAATTAAGAGCAAATGAAAACGACCATGAGATATCACCTCACACCTATCATCAATAAATCTAAGAATGAGTACTGGTGAGGATGTGGAGAAAAAGGAACTCTCATACACTGCTGGTGGGATTGCGAATTGGTACAACCACTATGGAAAACAGTCTAGAAGGTTCTCAAAAAATTAAAAATGGATATACCTTTTGACCCGGAAATTGCTCTTCTGGGTATTTATCCAAAGAAAACCAAAATAATAATTTGTAGAGACCTATGCACCCCTATGTTTATGGCAGCATAATTTACAATAGCCAAGATATGGAAGCAACCTAAATGCTCATCAACAGATGACTGGTAAGAAGTTACGGTTCATATATACAATGGAATACTACTCGTCCATTAAAAAATGAAATCCTACCATTTGCAACTACATGGATGGACCTAGAGGCTATTATGCTGAGTGAAATAAGTCTGACAGAGAAAGATAAATACCATACGTTTTCACTTATATGTGGAATCTAAGGAACAAAAAGAACAAACTAAACAAAAACAGACTCACAAATATAGAGGACAATCTGGTGATGGCCAGAGGGGAGTGGGGTTGGGGGCCTGGGAGAAAGGGGTGAAGGGTTAAAGAAGTACAAATTAGTAGTTGATAGATGGTCACAGGGATGGGGAGCACGGCATAGGGAATGCGATTAGCAGTAATGTAATGGCTACGTGGAGAGTCAGAGGAGAGAAGGAGCAATTAGGGGGATCATTTCATAAACTACATAAATGTCTAACCAATGTACTGTATACTTGAAACTAATAATAAAATTTTTTTTTTTTTAAAAAAGAGAAAGAACTATCCGACTCTGACTGAGAAAGCTTTTAAGAAAAAAAGAACCTGTCTCGCCCACCCGCCCCCCAAGCAGTGGAGCCCATTTTCCTCCGCTTTGAAACTAGTGGACCTCTCTGGCTTCCTCAATACAGAATGTGGTGAAAGTGATGCTGTAATGATTTACAAGGCTAGCCCAGGAAAGGCAATATTGCTTCCATCTGCCCGCTCTGTCTCCAGACATGCAGCCTTGGAACTCAGCCATCATATTGTGAGGAAGCCCAAGCCACATGTGGAAGGTATGGACGAATTTGTTGGGTTCGGCCTAACTGCAGCTGGAATGAATTGCCAGACATGTGGGTGAGTAAGCCTCCAGAGGATCCAGGCCTAGCCTTCCAGCTGCTTCAGCTGACATAGAGTGGAGAAGAGAAGAGCTGTCCCCACCAAGTCCTGCCTAAATTAAAGACTCACGAGAAAAATGAGTGGTGTCATTGTTTTGAGCTTCTGTTTGGGGATGGTTTACTGTGTAGCAGCAATAGATACCTGGTATAGATTGAGATACTTGGAAGTAGGCTGTTAACTCTAATAAGGCCTTAAAAATGGGGCTTTGGCACTGAGGGTGAACGGAGGCTGGAAGGACCCTGAGGAAATGGCTCTTGAAAACCTAAACAGCTTCAAAGGGACTGTCAGGGCGAGCTGGGTGGCCTGGAGGTCCACAGAGACATTTCTAGTTCCATGTGCTCTTCCAGAATTATGACACTCCCCATGAAGAAATGGGGCTTTATTTCTCCTCCCCTTGAAATTGGGCAGGCCTCAATTCTGCCTGATGAAAGAGGGCGAAATTAATACTGTCGTTGTTTTAAAGCCACTGCAGAGGAGGAGCAGGAAAAGATAGACTCACAGGGCTGATCTGTCAGTCACTCTAAATAAACACTTTAAAAAATAAATATACCTAGACTATATCCAAACTTAATAATAATAAAAAAATCTTAGTAATATGATTATAATTTGCTTTTTCATATTTGAACTTAATTCTAGGCCTTCCTATGGTTAAAAACACTAACTCATTAAGGGAACAACAATTTTACCATTCCAAGAAAATCAAGGTCACTAGTCTAAGCAAACTAGGGTGACTTTCTTGCTGGGCTGAGGTTACCCATAGACTACATTTTTGGCTGGGGCATGAGATCTAGAGCTATAGACACCTAAGGAGATTTTCTCCTGAAAATAGGGATAATTTTAGCCCAATTATAGAGTAGCTCTGCTTAAAGCTTTGAGATTACCCAGTTAACATCCTCTAAATGGAGTGGTCTCAGGCTGTGCCTTAGATTACACCTTCCATAATTATCAAGTTTGGTTTGAGTTTGCACCCCCTCTCCCCCAATTCCTTCCTCACTCTGCTGAAACTCCTCTATTGACTGCTTACTGCTATTCTGAATTCTTCTCATGTTCTTCTAAACTGTCAGGACCACATCTCTGGAATGTATTTAAATCCAATTGGATTCTGAGCATCTCTCCTGTTTTTGTCTGGCTCTCATTGAGGCCATTTCAATGACAGATAGAATGCAGAGAGATGACCTTTGGCACATCATTTATAACAGCCTAAGAATTGGAAACAAATGAAATGCCCAGTAAAGAAACTATTGACTCTCAGTTAGGTTACACTCAAGATAAGGCAGCAAGGGAGGAAACATGCCAGAGGCCTGTCCAGGTCTGAGAGACCTCAAGTGAGGGCGGCACTTGACATCTATAATCTACACAGCTCCATAAGCCAGCGCTGAGTGCCAGAAGCAGACTCTGACAGCTGCCTGGAGAGGTGAACACCAGGGGTGGGGAGAGCCTGTGCCTGTTTATTGAATTCCTGCTTGCAGGTACACAGAGACATGGGACATAGGCAAAGAGCTTACCTCACATCCGTGCCCAGAGCTTGAGATGCAGAAACACAACACCTAGAACGGGCTTGCAATCTGTCTCCTACTCAAGGAAAGACTAGATAAACCCATTCCTACTAAGGGTCAGAGGTGGCCTTGGGATGTCTCTGTAGGGAGGGCTTAGGGAGGCCCATCTGGTTGAAGAGGAAGCTGGTGGACTTGGATAGAATCTGTGTCAGTGTTTTTATTTGTAAATAGAGATTATAACTCACCACCCTTACAGCTACCCATTGGCACTTAGAGACCAGAAGCGTATAGAGGGCAGTGCCTTACTTCACCAAAAAGACCCTCTGACGGTGGGGTTCAGGAGTCATGGGTAGGGACAGAAAATTGGACGTGACATGGGAGGTCCCTTGAAAGCAAAAAATTGTGTTTAAATTCCTCACAACAAAATGTATTCTCTGGCTTAGTGAACAAACAGGTTGGCAAGAATGGCTAGGAGTTGCTTTCTGGGTAGGAAGCGGAAAGAGAATCTCACACCTGGTCAGGCAGTGTTCTCCAGAAGGCCCAAGGGTTTGTCACCTGCTCCTCTAGGTATTGAGTTGGCAAAGGACCTCGGTGGTCATTTAATTCTGTATCTAGTTGCTGTATGTGTACCAGCACCAGCCCCAGACTTAGAATTAATCAGCCTTCACATCTATGGGTGGCACTTTTTGCATGGAAGTTGAAGAATCCAAAGAGAGAAGAAGGAAAATCCAAGCAGCTGGGGAGTACTTCCAGTTGCACACACAGGAAAAACCCCAATCCAAGGCAGCACAACCTTGGAGAGGGTGTTAGTCTAAGCACTGCAAAGTGGGCCTATGCAAAGGCACTCATGCTCAAATGTCAGTGGCTTGATGTGCAGAAGGCTGAGCAGGGGCTATGTCTGCAGCCGTGGAGGTAGCCCTCAAACCCTGTCTGCTAATCTTTAAGGAGAGATGAGATTTGGGCAGGTGAGTGTAGGGATGAGCAGGACAGAGCATGCATGAGCAATTGTATATAGGTGGGAGAATGCTAGAGCCAGTGAATAGACTGGTCTGGCTGGAACAGAATATTTGGAACACATGGGGCTTCCTTGAATACCAGGCCGAGGAGTTTAGACCTTATTCTAAGAGCACTGGGGAGTTACAGATGGTTCTTGAGCAGACCAATTTGATGAATATAGTGATATATAAGGATAAATCTAGCCTATCCCATGTAGAAATTATTTTCAGTTGATAGTCTAGAGACAAGGAGGTCAGCCTGGCATCTATGGCCTTAACCCAGCATGAGTTGGTGGGGTCTAGGGGAAGTGACCTGACCAGTATTAGAAACACCCAGTGGAAGAATCCACAGAAGTTCTCCTGGGCTCCAGACTCACCCTGACACCACTACTTCTTGGTTTTTGGCATCAACACCACTAATTTGGCTATTTATGTGGGAGTTTTCCTGGAAAAACTTAGAGTAGTGTCCAAGAAAATGATTCAGTGGACATATGCAGACCTGAGATGATGAGTCCATGTCAGGAAGGATGTTCACAAAGCTGAGTGTGAGGAAGAGCTGGTTTTCTGCAAGGCAGGCTCAACCCTGCTTCTGTGGATTTGGGTGTCAAGCTTGGGCTGGGCATGAAGCTCCGAGGAACCTGAGCTGATCTTGCAGGTCTGCAGGATGACAGCCAGAAGGCTCATCAATCCCTAAGTGGCAACCACAGGGTACATTCTGGCAGGGCACTTGCTTATACCACCTGTTAACAACCACCTCCATATTCCCAGCAAGTAGTCCCAGGAGGCATCTTGCTCTATCAGTCAGCAGAATAACTGATGCTACAGACCTGGAACTCACCTAGTAGGTGACATTCCATGTTAAGATACGTGAGAGCACAGATACCCTGCAGAGACCTGGACATTGAGAACTATAAAACATTTCAGAGAGCAAGCAGAGATCTAAACAAATGGAGGGATATGGTGTGTTCATGACTCATAAGATTCAGTACTGTTAAGGTATCAATTCTCCCCAAATTGTTCCATAAAGTCAGTGAAATCCCAATCAAAATCTCAGGAGGCTCTTTTGTAGAAATTGACAAGCTGATTCTAAAATTTACATGGAACAACTTTGAGAAAGAACAGAGCAGGAGGTGCACTTCCTGACTTCGAGTTTATTATAAACCTGTGATATTGGCATAAAGATAGACAAATAGATCCATGGCACAGAATAGGAAGTTCAGAAATAAACCCAAACGTATATGGACGAATGATTTTTAACAAAGGTACAAAGGTACAAAGGTAATGCAGAGGAGAAAGAACAGTGTTTTTAACAAATGGCGCAAAAGAGTGAACATCAATCCATACCTCTCACCATATACAAAAACTAACTCAGAAAGAATCACAGACTTAAATATAAAGTCTAAAACTATAAAGCCTGTAGAAGAAAACAGGAGAAAAGCTGTGTGCCTTGGGTTAGCAAAGTTTTCTCAGATATGATACCAAAAGCACGACCCAAAGAAGAAAGAAACTGATGAAATGGACTTAATCAAAATTAAAATTTTCCTCTCTTTGAAAGACACTTAAAAGAACAAAAAGATAAGCCACAGGTCAAGAGAAAATATGTACAAATCATATACCTGATCAAGGCCTCGTAACCAGTATATATAATGAATTCTCGAAACTCAATAGTAAGAAAACAAGCAAAACATTTTTTTAAAAATTGGCCAAAGACTTGAACAGACACTTCTCCAAAGAAGATACAGGTCCACGGCCATGCCACCCTGAACAAGCCCAATCCTGTCTGATCTTGGAAGCTAAGCAGGGTCAGGCGTGGTTAGTACTTGGATGGGAGACCACTTAGGAAGACCAGGTGCTGTAGGTATAAAAAATAAAAAAATAAGGGATTGTTAGCTGACAAGGTCCTTGCAATCTGTGAGGTCAACCAAGGGTTGCCTCGCCTAAAAAAATTAAAAAAAAAAAAGATACAGATGGCAAATACATGAAAAAATGCTCAACATTGCTAGACACTGAGAAATGCAAATTAAAATAACAATGAGATAGCATTACACACCTATTGGAATGGGTAAAATTAAAGAGACTGATCATACCAAGTGTTGGAAGGGATGTGGAGTGACTGGAGCTCTCATACACTGAGAGTATAAATGATACCATCACTTCAGAAAATAGTATGTTAGTTTCTTGTCAGTAAAACATACTTCTATCATATGATCCAGCCATTCCACTCCTAGGTATTTACTCTAGAGACACTAAAGTATATGCCCATTCCGAGACTTGTGCATAAATATTCATAGAAGCCTTATTTATAATAGCTCCAAACAGGAAATACCCTCAATGTTTATAAACTGGGGGATGGATAAACAAATTGTCATACATCCATACAATGAAAAATCTATACAACTCCAGCAATAAAAAAGAAATAAACTATTAGTACAAGCGAGAATATAGATAAACCTCAAAATAATTATGCTAAGTGAAAGAAGCCACACTAAAGAGAGCACACTTCATGTGACTTATTTGTAGTTTAATCAGTGATTGCCTGGGGTGGTGGGGAGGGAGAGGAAGGAGGGAAGAATTACAAAGGGGCGAACTTTGGGGGAGACATTCACTATCTTATGCTGATAGTTTCCCACATAGAAACACTTTATAGCTTACGAAGTTCTACACTTTATATGTGTGCAGTTTATTGTTTGTAAATTATACTTTAATAACCCTTTTTTGGAGAAAAACAAACCTCCACGTTCTCTGATTCCATTCAGTGTAAAAGCCAAAGTCCCTACAGTGGCAATGCTAAGTGGCTGACTGACCTCTATTCGCAGTGCTGTTTCCGCAGCTTCCGGAACAGTGCTTACAACACAGAAAGAGCAAATGAGTATTTGTTGAATTAATGTCTAGCAGGCCCCCAACTAATTGTCATTGTTTGATAATTGTTGTTAAGAATGAGGTGGGGTTCCTAAAACAATTAAACATAGAGTTTACATAGGACCCAGCAATTCCACTCCCAGGTATATTCTCAAGAGGAATGAAAACACATGTCCACATTAAAAAATCGTTCACAATAGCCAAAAGCTAGAAACAACCTAAATGCCCATCAAGTGCTGAATTAATAAACACAAGGTGGTATATCCCATAATAGAATTTTATCTGGCCATAAAAAAGAATGAAGCACTGATACATGTTACAACATGGATGAACCTTGAAAACATTAGGCCACGTATTATACAATTCCATTTATACAAAATGTTCAGATTAGGTAAATCTATACAGATAGGAATGAAGTTGTTGCTTAGGTCTGGGGGTATTGACAGGGAGATGGCAGGGTGGGGGTGAAAGCTAAAAGGTACAGTATTTCTTTTTGTGGCGATGAAATGTTTTAAAGTTGTGATGGTTGTATATATCTGTGAATATACTAAAAAACACTGGATCATATACTTCAATGGGTGAGTTGTATGGTATGTAGATTATACCTCAATAGAATATGAAATAAATCTAACATAAAGAACATGGTGGTATGCCAGGGGAAGGCACGGCTCTTGCTCAGAGTTTGAGTGGAGAGCGGGTAATTTCTTATTGCTGTCAGTTCACTGGCAGGGTTAGGATCCTACCAAGTGCTCCCTGATAATGGAGGTGGCTCGATGTGCCCAGCAGAGAAGGGGCTAAGGGCTCAGAGAGGGCACTGGGTTTGCTCAGGTCACACTGATGGTGAGCTCTGAATGGAGGAAGGTCTCTTTCTCTTGGGACAAGCAAATGACAGCAAGTTGCTCGCAGCCCTGCTCACGATTCTCGCTGCTGCCTTGAGATCTACGGAGCGACATGACATCCCCCAATTGATTCGCAGTGATAATACCTTCTATTTATACCAAACACCTCTCCTCCCAGGAGAGTGCTGTGTTTTCCCAACATTGATTCAGTAAGCCAGCCAGACTGAATTGAATTAAAATTCACAGCAGCCACTCACAGCAAGCCTACCACTTTTCTCTGCCTGTCCGCTCCTTGGTGCACTGCTGTGATGCTCACAGGAAAAGAGGGAAGTCAAGAACATTGTTTTTCTACACACCTGCCCCAACTGAGTGACCTCTGCCCCGAGCCTGCTCCAGACCTGGGGGAAGGGGAGATTTGTGCCACCCCAGGGCCCTTTTCTCAGAGGAGAAATACAATGCAGAAGAGAGGGGTCTTCCAGTGTAACACTCTCTCCTTTAAAATTATTAAAACTCAAAGGTGAGAACTGCTAATGATGGAATATCAGGCACAAAAGAGAAATATATTGAGGGTGGCACTGGAGCCTTTTCTAACTCTTAATTCATACCACGTAGGCAGCTATCTATTTCGCCTTGGCAAAAGGGCAACACAGGTTCCTGATTGGCATGACTGGAGAGTTCTCCACTGGGCAGAGACTTCTGACTCCCTGGTTAATGGGAAGGAAGTTTCAGATGGGCTCTGCTCTTCCCTCTTAGTACAGGTCCAACTGGTCCTGGACACTCCATATCCCTTACCTGAGGGACAGAGAGCAGGGAGGGGCCAGAGAGGAGCCTGCTGGATTGATGGATGGATACCTCCCCAACCCCTCGTCCCAACATACACAGAGAATTTCACCTTCTCTGTACCTCTATTTTGCTCTGTGCCTGGCAGAGTGCCTGGGGGCCAGAGGGATAAGGATAATGCTGGGGGCAGGGGTCTCTTACATACACACCCACTCCTGACACTGCTACCCACAGTCAATTAATCAATCAATCAAGAGTGAGTCCTTTTTGTAGACACTGTGCACCTGCCCTGGGCCACCTTCTATGGGAAAGAGCACATCTGTTGGGGAGATGCAGATGGCTTTAGAGATGATAGTTCGAGTTTCTCCCGGGGTAGCGGGAAACCACATGGCACAAAATCCTCAGGGGCTGCAGTCCTAATGAGTTTTTTCTCACAGAGCTTGGGATTTCAAGGTAAGGAACCACCTGAGGATTAGTTAGTCTTCCCCCTGTCCCCACCTCACCCCTCATCCCCTTGCCAATATCGATAGCAGGTAAAGGGCAGGAGCTCTAGTGTCCGTCTGCAGTAGCTGAGCTTCTCAGGACGAAAGGAGGTAGGAGCAGGGCTGGAGCAGGGAGAATGTGAGTACCAGGCTCTGTCCAGGCCCAAGTCAGGCAAGCATCCAACTTATAGTCAAAGTCTGCTGAGTCTCTACAATGCTCTTTTTAATGAATTAGTGCTGACCCCCCATGTCAGGGAACCAAGGAAGCCACTGCCTGCTTGCTTGAAAATTTAATTAACCACCTCTGTCTGGCTCTTTGCCTAAGAAACAGCGCACTTTCTCTAAACGACAAGGGAGGTAATTTGCAATCTTTCTGAAATGTTGGAGGAATCTAGTGTCCTGGAGGGAAGGATAGGAAGGAGATGAAGAATATAGTCTTGGAGAGTGTTCTGTAGGATGGGGGAAGGGATGGAAGCTGAACAAGGAGGCTGACCCCACCTCCTTCACTCTGCCTAGCCCACTAAGCTTCACTCGGTTCCCCACCAGTTCCCAACCCTTAACCTGGCTCATCTGGCCAGTTCACAAACATATCAAAATAACCCTTGTTCCCTCTCCAGAGGAAAAAAGCAAACTGCACAACAGAAAGACTTCTACAACCACAAATTAACCCCCTGTGAGATCCTGTTAAATGCAGATTTACTTCTGTGTGCTATGTCCTCTACCTCAAATGTTTCAGCCAAAATCTCATGTTGGCACTGATTGCCCGTCCCACTAATTACAGCCCCATTTGTTGGATGGACTCTGGAGCCAGGCTGCCTGGGTTCAAATGTCAGCTCTGCCATTTGCTAGTTGTATAATTGTGGGCAAATTAGCGAACCTCTCTGTGCCTCAATTTCCTCATCTATAAAAGAGAGGAAATAGTAATACCTACCTTATTGAGTTGCCGTGAGGACTAAATGCATTAATCTACCTAAGTATTTATAATAGTGCTTACAACATAGTATGTGCCAAGAAAATGTTAGCTTATAACAAATTACATAATTTGTCTACAATTTGGTTGAAATTCACTTTCATAATTTGAGTGGCAATTTCTTTAATAATTCATGAGGAAATATTTACAAAAGTTTTCATAGATTAACTGATTCCCCAGTCCATTTTTGCAAATCGCATCTTAAGTTTCTCAGCTGAGAATTCTCTGATCACGAGGATGTTTGTCACATCTTGGGGTGGGAGGAATTGCTGTAATTTCCACATTTTAATGGCATGCTTCATATGTCTCTTGGGGCTAAAGATGAGAAATTGAGTCAGTTGTTTGAAGTGGAGTCAACATAAGCAACTTCATTAATTGGGACTCATCTTTGTCATTGTCTGCTGAAGTAGCCACAGTGCTGTCTTCAATGCTTGTTGAAAACCTTCAAGCATTTTCTGGTGTCCCTAGGGATGCTGCGCTTTACTCAATAGTAACAAGTGCAATCCAAGTAACAAATAGTAGAGTCATGAGTAGAAAAATGTTTAGCGCATTCTCTCTCGCTCACCAGGCAGACATGACCAACAGGACAAAAGAGCTCGGCTCAGGCCCCTACTCCCACCCAGGGTACTCACTAGCTGTGCAGGGCATGTGCATTCTGTCTTCATCAAAAGGATGCTCCTCTCCATCAAAAGGATACTCATGATGAACCAATGATCCCATCTGTATGAAAGGTTTTGAAGTTGTTTTAGTCAGTCTTACTACAAACAATCCTAATGATGACTTTTCTCACTGATATTAGTCCAAGTTTGGTCTTTCACAAGGCAGAGGATAGATGTATTGAAGATGACACACACCAAGGCTAGATAGCGTCTCCTCCTTCAGAGTCTCTACGTGAGCAGGAAAAAGGTAAACCCCAATGATCAAACACTACTAACTGGTATTTTATTATAATTCATTTGTAGTCTGTGATTGGATAAATTCTTTCATTTAAATTAAAATGGTTGCCAGTGGGGTAGAAGATAGGGAATGGGGAATGGATTTGAGAAAAAAGGAGATTAGAACATAAGAAAAAGTATTTTATTTATGTATCTTTACATCATTTCTTTTATAAAAATTTTGTTGAGATAAAATTTATATAACATGAAATTCACCATTTTAACCATTTTAAAGTGTACAATTCAATGTTTTTAATATATTCACAACATTGTGAAACCATTACCACTGTCTAGTTCCAGAACATTTCTATATCTCCCAATTCCATCCGTCCCCTATCCCCTGGCAACAACTAATCTATCTTCTGTCTCCTATGGATTTGCCTATTCTGGACATATCATATAAATGGAATTATATAATATGTGTACTTTCATTTCTTGAGCATTCATCATGAGTGTTTGCCCTCAAGGGAGATTTGCCCTCCTTAGCCAGGGAGAAGGAGCTATAGCAGCAGAATTTTCCTGCCTGGGCAGTTGATGGTGTTTGGCAGAGGAGGTGACAAGTCTGTTGCTATGTTGACAAAGGAAATGAAGTTTCCAGTAAGGAAGAGAAAGCATTCCATGGAGAGAGAATAGCAAAACAATGTGATGTGTACGTTTGGGGAAGGCTGAGAAGTTCCTTGGGGCTATAGGATCTGGTATATAGGGAGGTGGGGGTACACTGGGGAATAAGGAGATGAGGTAGTAGGTAGATTAGGTCAGAAAGAGAAAAGTCTTGAGGGCTGCTTTAAAGAGACTGGGATTGCTCCCCTAGGCAGGAGAGGTCAGGGAGAGGCCAGGTATGTGTTTTAGGAAGGAAGGCACCATTGAGGGTAGATTGCAGAGGGAAGATTCTCCAGGAGGACTGCAACCATCCCAGAGAGGGAAGGCTGCTACTTTCACTGTGGCAGTGGGCTCAGGTACAAGGAAGATCCATTTGAGAGCAATTTCTAAGGTAGAATAGAGAGGAGTTGGGTGTCTGCCTAGATGTATTGGGTGAGAGGGTAGAATCAAGACTCTGGACCAGCAGGCCCCAACCTTTTTGGCACCAGGGACCTATGTTCCTATGAGAATCTAATGCCTGATGGAGCTGAGGCAGTGATGCTAGTGCTGGGGAGTGGCTGCAAATACAAATGAAGTTTCTCTTGCTTTCCCACTGCTCACCTCCTGCTATGAGGCCCAGTTCCTACCAGGCCACGGAACAATACCGGTCTGCGGCCCAGGGGTTGGGGACCCCTACTCTGGACCACATTCCTCCTGACCCACAATGAGACTTTGGGAGAATCAGACACAGCCTATGAATCCAGCACCCTCTGCTTAGAATATGACAATGGCTTCCTCTTTTTCTTAGGCATTCATTCTTATAGGTCTTTTAAAGTCCTGAAGGGTCGTGTCTCCGTGCCTCCGCCTGGCCTCACATGCCTCCACAGTGGCCTTCTTCCATTCTTCCCTCCTGCCAAGAGGCCTTTGCACGTTCTGTTATCTTTGCATGGTTGCTTTCTGGCACTTTCTTACCGTCTTCCTGGTCAATGCCTGCACATCTCAGCCCTGCCTTGATCAATTCTCCCTATATGCATTTTCATGGAATCGTACAGTTCTCCCTCATAGCTATTGTCACATGTTTGTTTTTCATTTACTTGTATAATTTTTGATTCTCCAGTGGCCTAAAGCTCTGTGAAGGCAGGAACAAAGTCAATTTTGACTCTTAGAACCAGCAACTAGTACCTTACCTGGCATGCAGTTGGTTCCCCATAATACTTGTGGGAAAAAAAAATGAGCAAATGAAAAAGAAGCAGGGATCTTTCCCATGATCCTGGGGCCCTTTGAGATATAGTTTCTTTCCAGGGCAGTGGGAAAAGGAGAGAGCCACTGGAATCTTGGCATTTTCATGGAGTCCTCCCTGCACCTCTGCCTGGGCTTTTCTCCTGATAAAATCTGCTTACAAGAAATGCCATGGCCAGCCACAGGTCCCAAGGCAAATCCAGCAGTGCTTCGTTGGCTTATTACTCTCAGGTTACAGTATATTATGCTTTTTACATATAACATAATGAGGGCTCATATAATGAGAAAACATTTCCTAGACTGTAATCAACCTGCAAGAGTGCATTTATTCATCACTTTCCTCCCTGCTCAACAATCTGGGAGAGACTGGAACTTTCTGGCAAATCTTTCCAAAGCTGGTCCCTCTTTTCTCCCTTTTTATTCCTCCTCATCTCTCTGTCTGACAAATCTTAATTATTCTACTACAAGGATCTGACTTGCTAAATGATGAACAGAGGGCTTGCTTACCACCACTGAGAGGATAGGCTCCCTCTCTGGGGCTTCAGACTGACCTCCTCAGGGGCCCAGGAGATAATACAGACATGTGTTCATGGCTGTGCTCCTGGGAGAGCCAAAGTCTGGGTTCTTAAGCCTCCAGGAACCTCCCTGATAGTAAGACAGGAGAGTCTGGGATAGAAATGGAATTTTCTTCAAACTCTGAAGAGGTGTCTCCTACAAGTCACTCATAAGAAAGATTTTTAACGACATCACCTCTTTGCCCCTGAGCTGAGCATCTAGGATGCCTACAAACAATTGTAATTCTGTAGAAAGGAAGGGGATGTTTATTGGTACATCTGGCTTGAACTATAACCCATAGGTGTCATGAAGGGAGGGCTGAGGGCGAATAGCCGAGGCCACGTAGTAAGTGAGTGGTAAAACTGGCCCTAGACCTCGCTTTGCAATTCTTTTTCCTTTCCTCATGACACAGGAATTATGGCTAAGTATTTTTTCAGACTCTAACCCTGTGAGGCCCATTCAAATAGATCCAAGGGCCCAAACCCAACTTCCACAAATGCCAGGGTACAGGACACTCACCTGGGAAGTCTGCTGAGCCTGCAAATTCCCAGGCCAAATGCCAAGATATTGGGATTCTGCAGTTCTGGGCTGGGGCCTTAGATATAGTATATCAGTAAAAGCCCCGGGGAACTTGGATGCTGGAGGTACCAGGACCACACAGAGCTAGAAGTTCACTTCCAGATCAGCCAGTTCACTGGGTGTTTGGAGATTGCAAGTGCACTGAAGATGTAAGTGGCTCTGCCTGCCTCTCTGGGCAAAAGCTTCCTTTTCTGTGATTCCAACTGCCCTCAATGCACTCCATCCTCCTTCCTGCTCCATCCTAAAATAAAGGCAATTTTTAATGAGTCGGAATCCTTAATAGCATATTGCTTGGTACAGAGCAGAAGTTTGGAAATATTTGTTGCATAGGTAGAAGAAAGGAAGGAAGGGAGGGAGGGAGGGAGGAAGGAAGGAAAGAGGGAGGAAAGAAGGAAGAAAAAAGGGAGGGAGGAAAAAAGGGATGGAGGAACAGAGGGACAGGGGACAGAAGAAACATAGGCTAACCATGCACACATGTTCATCTATAGAGAAGACCTTCTCTCCAAAAGGAACACCGCTTTCCCCAGAAGCCCTATTGACTTATTTAATACCTGGAAAGAGATCCTAAAGATTCTTTTCCCCACCCCATCCCCCCACCAACTTCCATTAATCCTGCCCCTCTGGACACCACCCCGACTTCCACATCCCTCCTCCAATCACCCTACATATCAAAAGCTCATTTCTGGGCTATTAGCAAGGGAAACAGTTAACTGTGATCCATCTTCAGCATGGGATTTTTAATGATGTCTAATTAACAAATCTCTTGTCTTTGCATGTGTTTCGCAACCCACAAGCCAGTTAATAATATGAAGAATGGTTTGGTTCTAAGAACAATTGCTTCCAAAACTGCCTGGTCTCCAATGCCGCCTTCCATTCCTCTCTCCTTTTGGGCTCCACTCCCTTTCTTAGAGTTGACTAGCTAAAACAAATGCTCTCATCTCTAAAGATCAGTTCAATATTCTCAGACCTCTGACTCATTTGAACAATTAGCTATGGCAAACTCAACCCATCTTTCTCCCCGTGCCCTCCTCCTCTGCTTTGTTTCTGCTTTTGGTTCTGGTAATCTAGTGCTTTTGAATTAGAAAAGTTGCTGGCATTTCAGCTCTCCCAATTGAAAAACATGAAAGAATCAAGTGGGGGTAGGGGTGGGAGGGAAGGCCATACTGGAAAGTCAACCATAATCAGACCATAGGGTACAAGATGCTTGAGAGAAGAGGGAAGATTGAGGGATGAATGGAGAAAATTGAAACAGATGAAGGGGTCATGCCTTTAGTTGTCTCACAACATTTGAAGGTCTAACTTCTTATCTCAAACTAATTTCAAGCTGGAACTTCCGAATATTAGGAATATTAGTGAAGGAGAATAGGCAATGGCGAGTTAAATATATAAAGGTTCATTCTTTCTCATAAAAGGAGACTAGAGACAGTCTTTCCTCTGTTATGCAAGCCCTTTTCATCATCTTGCTCCTCCACAATGTGGCTTTTAACCTCAAAGTCACCCTATAATTCAAAATGGCAGCTGGAGCCCCAGCCATCACAACCGCATTCTACTAAGCATGACTAAGGAAGGGCAACTGAGAAATGATGGAAGGGCAAAAGGGCACTCCTTCCTGTGGAATTAGCCTCCTACACAGCCTTTCTGGAAGTTTTATATAATATTTCACTAGAACTTAAAAATACAGTCTCACCTAACTATTAAAAAAGCTGGAAAATGTATTCTTTTAACTGGGCACAGTGACACCCCAAATAAAATAGGTATTCTGTTGCTGAAATAGAGGTGGAGAATGAATTTGGGTGGGAGCTAGCAGTCTCACTGAGAAGCCAAACAAATATCTACTGATATTTTAATGGGGAAGGGAAGAATGATGGAAAAAATATAGGGTAGAGGAAAGAAAAGGAACCTAAAAAATTTGGAAATACCTGCAATGTGAAATTCAGCTAAAATTTCATTTGGGAAGGTACTGTGCCAGTAAATAATACTCTCTCTATATATGTGAAAGTAATATAAGCTCCATGTTCATTAATCAATCCCAGGTACCTGGAATAGTTCTTGGCACATAGTATGTACTCAACAAATACATTTGAATTGAAATATTTGAAATATTTTTGAACAACCTATAATATTAAATAAAAAAGTAAGTTTAAAGTAGTGTATGTAGTATTTCATAATTTTAATGAAATTAAATGTGTGGATAGATAGGCAGGATGGATGGATAGATGGATAGACAGACAGATAAAGCCAGCCAAGGAGGCAAAAGATCCATTAAAATGATTGATAACAGTAATTCTGTTAATGAGATGGAATTTTGGATAATTTCCGTTTTCTTTTTTTGCTCTTTTGAATTTTCCAGTTATTCTAAGTTAATTATACATTATTTATATACTCTTTAAAAATTTATATCAAAATTCATTTGGTACAAAATTGAGACATGTATGGCCTTAATTACAGAACAAAAAATATGGATCGGATTTTAAAATAAGAAAGAGTTGAAATAATTAAAAAAGAAAACATGTAAATAAAAAATAATTAAAAAAAGACATTTAAAAATCACTTCTTAACAAAGAGTGATTTGATGTTGAAATAGAGGGCTCATGAAGACGTTTAGACAAGCAACCCACAGCTTTCTAGACAAGAGAATTAGGAGGCACGGAGTGGTTCCCAGTGATCTCATGGCCACTCCTCACCATAGGATTCTGGGCTTCATTTCCAAGCTCCTTGTAAACAGACAGACATCAGTGGCTTTATTAATTCTCAGGCATCACATAAAGATAACATAGTGCATCTTTGAAAAGATACATATGGAAACGAACCCCAAGAGGTTTTAATATTAGAGCCCCTGACACTATTTCCAATATGTGCCTCATTTATCTCTCTTTTCCTCTGCAGACACAGCTGATCCCACCACCCCTCAAGTGCAGTGGTACATGTGGGGAAACTGAAAGTTTGCCATAAAATTAGCTGCATGAAGCCTAAGTCCACCTATATTAGATATCTGACTCTCTCTCTCTAGAAGAAAAACACTAACCTGTGGGCTTCATGGAGTCAGTTATTGCATGCACTAAAGTCGTATTGAGAGGCTGAGAGGCCAGCCAATGAGGTCATGGATTATAATAGACAGAGACTCTTCCCTCTCCTCACACCTACATCTACTCACTGCTTGCCACAGTTACTTGGGCATAACATGCTTCCACACTTGCACCCAGGTCAATTCTCCTGGCTGGGATGTTCTCTCTCTTCCAATCCACTTGAACCCTATCTAGCCCTCAGAAGCAGTCCACATCTTGCCTTCTACCCAAAGCTTCTTCTGACTCCTATAGCCCTCACCACAGCTGAGCTACCATGATCAGCTCCTAACTATATCTGCTATGTCATAGTCCTCACTGCTTTGTATATGTGTGTCTTCTCTCTTCAACCAGACTTTAGGCTCTTGAAGGAAAAGCAGAGCTCACCACACACACACACACACACACACACACACACACACACACACACACACACACTTCATAGTACACTGTTTTGTACCTAGTAAGTTCTCGGTAAATATCTATTCATTGATTTATTTGGAAATGTACCAGGAGGTAGATGAATAGTCATAGGAATTCTTAGCAAGTTCAGTTGCAAGACAGAGTATCATGATCCTACTATATTTTGTCTGCAAGAGACTCACTTAAGATCCTAAGACAAAAAATAGATTAAAAGTGAAAGGATGGAAACAGTAACTAAAAGAGAGTTAGAGTAGTTATACTAATATCAGAAAAAAATAGACTTTTGGTAAAAAAAATTGTTAAAAGACAAAAAAAAGGATATTATATATTGAAAAAGTATAAGTCCATCGAGAAGCTATAACAATTATAAAAATATATGCACTAAACAACAGAGTCACAAAATATATGAAGCAAACACTGAGAGCTGAAGAGTAAAATAGACAGTTTTACAATAATAGTTGGAGACTTCCATACCCACTTTTAATAATGGATAGAACATCTAGATAGGAAATAAGTAAGAAAATAGAGGAGTATTCAGTCCAAAAGGAACCCTCTCCTCCAAATGCCAAATGGAAAGAAAATAGTAAGCACCTTTGGATTGTCTGAGGCATTGTTTATCTATCACTGTTCAGATGCGTTTTACCATAAAGTGCCATTTTAGGCCTCAAAGCTGCTGCCCTCCTCTCAGGTCATAAGTCCAGGTTCAATTCTTGTCTTCAAATCCCACACAGTGCCAGGAAGATAGGCCTATGAGCCATCTAGCATCAGTTACAGCCTGTGCCACCAAATCATCTAGATACTTGTCTGAGTCTAGTTTCTAGTCAGACTTCTCTTCCTCAGATTAATTTCATTCCAAAGGACCTTTCTTCAACTTCTTGGGCTGCACTTAGACATTGACCTCTACCTTTCCTCAACACCACTCTCTGACCTCAAATTCAAGGAAGACAGATTAGACATCTTTATTTCTAATCCAGAAGGCCCTGGGTGAAACTGATTCACTCCTCTTTGGCCACAAGCTCTAGAAAACATGGTATGAAGAAATTTTTCAAATCACATAAGACAAAAGGTCTTATGAAACTCAAATTTCAGGAGAATGGGAAAAGGAGGATTTCTGAATTTGTACAACTAAAAAGGCAACTTAAGTGACTCTTCACAGAATAGAGATAATCAGCTTCTCCAGAATATATATATTTTATTTATATATGATATATCTTGTTACACAACTAATTTTCAATGAATAATGCAGACAATGAATATTAGTGGAGTTCTTAGATCAGGAAAATCAAAGAAATTTGGAAGCACCCCAGACATTTTGAATTTGCTACTTGGAATGCATAATTTTACATCAAAATTTTATCAACACAGATTAAATTTTAAGAGAAAGTATTTTCTGGAGCAAATGTCTTTAATTTCATAATCAATTTTCTTTTTAGCAAAGCTAAATTGTTTCTATCTTTATTATAAAGAAATAATTTTCTTTGGGATAAATTCTTTTTTTTTTAAAGAAAGACTGGCTCAATTAGTTGCATTTGTATGTGTTTTTTAACAGTTTTATTGAGATATAATTCATATACCATGAATTCATCTACTTAGTATGTACAATTTGATACTTTTTAGCATATTTACAGAGCTGTGCAATCATCACCACAATCAATTTTAGAACATTTTTATCACTCTCAAAAGAAACTTCATACCTGTTAGCAGTTACCCCATTCCTCCTCAATCTCCCAGCCCTTAGCAACCACTTAGATACTTCTCTCTGTGGATTTGCTTACTCTGGACAACTCATACAAATGAAATCATACATTATCTTTTGTGACTGGCTTCTTTCACTTTGTATAATGCTTTCAAGATTCACTCATGTTTTAGCATGTATCAGCACTTCATTCCTTTTTACTGCTGAATATTTCATTGTATAACCATATCACATTGTGCTTATCTATTCATCAGTTGATGGATATTGTTTCCACTTTTCGCTATTATGAATAATGCTGCCATGAATATCCATGTATAAGTTCCTGTGTGATGTATATTTTCGCTTATTTTGAGTATATACCTAGAGGTAGAATTGCCAGTTGATTGCATCTGACCTTACCTAATTTTTCTGGTTAACATTCCTGTCATTGTGGTTTCTTTTATAAACAACAAAAAGACAGAGAGACAGAAAACAAGAAAGACAGAGAAAGGCCATACGTGCTTGGGTATCTTGTCTGAATTTCTCAAGGGCATGGCAGAATCAAATAATCTTCGGGTTGAAATGATGGCATCAAAGTGATTGGGTCGAAATATCATACAAACGAGTAGTTTACTGGAAAAAAAGGTCTGACCTGAGTTGAGTTATATATTTGAAGAACTAGAGAAGAGGAAAAAGAAGGTGGCACTCTGGCAGGGGCCATGAGACAAGCAAAGGGCTGGCGATTGGGCTGAGTATAAAGTAATTGGAGGATAAGTAAGAGGCAGTATGAGGTGAACCTGGAATGATTTGTTGGGAATCACAGCCTCAAAGGGTTAAAGACTAAATTTTTACAGCTTTAGGGGAGCCATTGGAGACTGTGTTTTAGGGCCATCAGTCGTCATCGGATTAAAAGGGCATGATCACAACAATGACAGGCAGGTGCAGGCAGGATGGGCCTAAGTGGGGAGATATCTGAGACAGCAAGCCTCCATCCTTAGAGGCTATATAGCAATTCATGACTAAGGTAAAGGCTTTGAGGAGAGCCAGCTGGAAGTAAGTGACTTAAATGTTGATTCAGTGGGCAAAAGTGGCATTCATCCTAGGGTTGGTTTCCCCAAAGGACCTGTGCCTGTGTTCAGGGAACTCATCATTTCGCTATTATATAAATTGATTAGGTCATTCAGAGTGGAGATTAATGCCAGGGGTTTGCTGCTAATCAAGCTAAAATAACAAGTTAGAGAACAAGGTAGGCCCTGTGCCAACTGGGCAAGGAGCTGATCCAGAGGCACGGAACACTGCAGTGAAGCACTCTGTCCCTGCCCTGAGAGTCTAGGCAAAGAAAACCACTGAGAGGTCTGGTAGTGCCCTTCAGCTGCATCTGGAGACTCCAGAGCCAACTCCTGAAATGATACTTCTCAGGGCTTCTGTCAGAGCTGAACAGTCAAGTGGAATCAAGCCTCAGAGGTCCATGGCTAGGCTATCCTTCTTGCCTGCAGGAGCTTGTACAGATGGGGGGTATTGTAGGGACAGGAGCACAGGCCGGGGTGACACCAGTGCAGAGCCCAGGGGAGGCAAAGTCTTGGAGAGAGAGAGAGAGGTTAAAGTGCATTTTGCCAATAGTAACAATGGTTTGCAATGGCAATAATTTGTGTTTGTATAAGGCTCCCATCATGCTCTGATAAAGGAGGAGGGGGCTCTCATTTTTTGGTGAATGAGATGTTCTCCCCCTCACACAGAGGATCCCCTGCCCCTTTCTAAGATCACCACCACATGCCACCCAGTGCCAGGAGGCCTGGTTCTGACTATGGTGGCAGTAGCATTTTTCCCCATTTGTCCCCTCCCTAACACAGAGGGGAGTGCACTTGGCTCCATCTACAAACTGAAGAAACTTTTCGAGGGTGATTCAAGACTCCAATGCGCCCTGGTTTGGGAAAATCAGTGTCTCAAGCCAGATGCTTTTGAGCTCTCCTACAGCTCTCTGCACCACCACCCCCAGGCTCCACTTGGGGCAAGGGGTCAGAGGGCCCCGGTTTCCAGGCCACAAAATGCTCACTGAGTGGTAGAGGCTCTTTCAGACACCACTTTGATCATCCTGACCCTCAGGGAACTGACACTGCTGCCAGCACTTTGGGTCTACCTTCGCTTGAGTGTTTTCTATGGTAGAGGCCAAATAGCCAGGTATTTGGGGGGGCGGGGGGAGCAGGTCTGCATTTTGCCATAGTTCACCCACCTAAGTTTTTGAAGCACAGTCACCATTATTACTTTTTTATTTTCTATCATCTGTGTCATCTCATCATCATCAGATTTCCCCTTTCTTGTGAAAGGGGAAGAGACAGAGAAAGGGCTAGCTGCCCAAAGAGGGCAGTTCTCCATCTGGACCAAGGGTATTCCTCACCACAGAACTTTGTGGCCCAGGCAAAGCCAGCCTGCGACCCATGGGCAGCAAAGCTCCCGCGATAGTGCAGAGCATTCTTTGTGTTTTCAGGTCGTGGAAGGGCAGAGGGGGCAATAATTTCCCCCAGTGCCCAAGAGCATTTCCCCTAACCCCACCGGCCTGAGGGGGAGGTCGGAGCCAGCTAGTGAGCTCCCCCTACACCTCCTCTACCCACCCTGTCGCAGCCAGGTTCTTAGCCAAGCTTCCCAATCCCGCGCTGGAGGTGTCAGGGAGCTGGGGTGGCAAGAAGAAGTCCTAGCAGCAGGGTGGGCCTGGACGCTTCCTTCTGTGGTGGCACCTTGGTCCCCTACTTGCGCTTGACTCCTCCCCTGTCTCTATTCTGCAGCATCCCTGCCTTGTCAGTGCGCAGCTTCAGGGACCCCACCGGCCTCCGATTGGGGGGGACACACAAGAGGTAGAAAGGTAAACAGATATCGTTTTGGGGAGCACAGCGCAGCAGGGTGACCAGCCTCGCTCTGCGCCGCGGGCCCCCGCAGCCCAAGAGTCACCCGCCCCGCGGCTGCGGCACAGATGCGCTGTCCGCGGTGCTGACGCCGGCAGCCCGCTCAGTCGAGAGGGGGAGGAGACGCCCTCATTCCCCAGTCGCCCGGAGCCGAGTGATCCCATCCCCACTTCTTCCCAAGCGGGCTCATTTCCCTCAAAGGAACCCTCCGAGACACGGAGCTGTGGATGGATCCAGGAAGAAGAAGCGAGCAAGAGGGAACTTAAACTTCGAACCGGAGCCCTTGAAACCCGGTGTCGGGGGGACTCGTGCCATGCGGCCCCCAGCCCCTGAGACCTCGGGCACCATTAAGTTGAACAAAGTTTGGAGGCAGCTTGGAGATAAGGGAGGGATTCTGGAACCGAAGTGCAGAGAGGGGCCAAATGGGGTTCCCGGGCGGGGCGGTAGCTAGCACCGTAGTCCGGACACCTGCTTTGGTGTCCCGCTTTAGTGCCGCCAGAACGACCGGGAGGCGTCGCAGCAGCCCATCTCCCCTCCCCTTC
>NW_006434709.1:18779082-18779328 GCF_000325575.1 Pteropus alecto
TCTCCGGCTGGAGCTGGAAAGGGAGCGCTTCCCCGGACGCAGCTCGGTTCTGAGGCTCCTAAGCCGACGCCGCTAGCTCAGGCCCTGGGGCGGGAGCTGGACTGCCGGCGCAGCCTGCACCTGGGAACCGCCGAGCCGGGAACGCCTCATGGGATGCCCCTCGTGGCTCTCTTCGTGCCCTGCTGCCGCGTCCCAGTCCTAGGCGCCCGGGCTCCACAGCCCGCCCCGCCCGCAGTCCGCGGCCTG
>NW_006434709.1:18780124-18795907 GCF_000325575.1 Pteropus alecto
GGCTGGGTCCGCGTCTCTCGGCTCCCCTTCTCTTCGAACGCCCCATTGCCTACTTTCGTCTCACCCCCTCCTCCCCGCCCGTCCCCCTCCTCCTGCCCCTTCTCTCTCATAACTGGATTTCCGCGCGGGAGGTGGCCCGAAGGGCCCATCTCTGGCGCTCACCCAGCGGTGACTGGCCTGGCGGTGCAGCCAAATGGGGAGAACCCTCATCCAGGCGCTGGGCAGATCCAGGGGCCGCCCGCGCTCCTACACTTGCCAGATCCATGACCGAATCTCTGTGCGCCTCAGTTTTCCTCTATAAAAGGACTTGTGAACACATGTCTCAGAGGCCTGCTGCTTCTTTCCTATATTTCTCATGCCCCTCGGGCCTCGGCTTCCTCACACAAATGTTTTAGAAAGCCCCTTCTCTTTCCACTAACAGCGTTTTTATCTCCTTTTCTCCCTCTCTCCCTCCCTCCATCTCTCTCTTTTCTTTCCCACGCTCTCCCCTCAGTGTCCTCTAGCCCTTTCCCCCACCGGGGGAGTGCGACCACTTTCCCCCATATCTCTTTCCTAGATCTCCTTCCCACCTGCTTCTCCTAGAGTCTACACTGACCCCTCCTCAAGAAAGGCCCTTGAGACTTGGAGACCAAGACTTCAGCCGCTCTTATTCTGGGCCCGCCTTGGTTCTCTGCCCCTTCTCCCTGCCCCACCCTCCACTTTCCCTTCAATTTCTTCACCTCTTTTCTTGGTTACCTTGCCATTTTTTGTCCAACCAATAGTGGCACCAAGGGGTAGCCCCATGGTAGTGTTGGGGTTAGTTTCTTTATATTCTCCACCATCCCTTCTCACTTTTTGGTAGAAACAGTTCATGGTTCCACAACCTTGCAAAAAAAGGCTTTGTAAATACATTTTGAAGCCCCCCACTTCTCCCACTTTCACACCGCCTCTGAGCTTCTCCTTAGAGATCCTGGAGCCACCACTGCTCACCACTACTGTCTCTTCTTGTTCGCTCACCAACTTTCACTCTCCCCTCTCCTTTCCTTGGGCCCTGGGTGTCAACAGGAAACAGACCTCCTCCCCAGTTACTGTACAGAGTGCAGAAAAAATACAAGACTTCCACTTTGGCAGGACTTCATATGTGTCCCACCTATTCCTGCTTGGAGTCCCAGGGTGGGAGAAGGCACTTGGCTAGTTGAACCTTTAGTCACTCCACTGGTGGTAGTTTTAGAGGAGGGGGCTGGATTCACTGGGCTGAGAAGTGAGGGATTTCATAGACATACCTTCCATGGGTGGGTTCTGGGTTGGCTTGCTATGCCAGCTGGGAGGAGGGCATGGACTAACTGACCAGCATAAGCCATCACAGATGGCTGCTGGGAGGCAGAGAGAAAGACTGCATCCATGTGCAGGATGTGAGCTGCTAGATATGTCTCTCTGAGTATGTATATATGGTCTACTAAAGGGCTTCCTTTCCTTCAATGATTTTTCATGTGTCATGCTTTATCCGATTATTTTAAATAAAAGAGGCAAATATGGCTCAATTCCAAAGCACACGCAGATTGGATAAAAATACCCTTTAAAAGCTATATCATGTTGTTATGGTGATTGAAGATATAAAATGACCCCCTCAAAAAAAATCCCCTTTTAAGAGCTGCATCAAGTTGCTATAGCAACTAGAGTTTTTTTTTTTTAAGTGCTTTAAAAGTACTAAGGATGCTTGGTCCTGGAAGATGACATCATGTGTTCATAACTCATTATTGATTTGTGCTCTTCCTCTTGTAAACATCCTTTTGCTCTCTTCCACCTAGAGGCACACCTGTGCACATATTGGGTGCCATAGCATTTCTCTCCCAGTGATATGCTCTAGCTTTGGGTTCTTCATGGAGCCTGAAGGCTAAAAGGAAAGTTGTTAGCAATGTCTGCCCCTTCGGGCTGTGAGTTCATCCAGATGGGGCCCCATTCCAGTGACCTGTGGTCTCTGTGCCTCTGGGATGAGCTCCCATCGATTTCTTTATTCACTACCCAGCCACAGCTTCTAAAGCTCCTCTCAGCTCTTTGCACAAAATCAAGTCCGTGTGTTGGCAAATTGTTCCAAGCCCCAGCCTTTAATCTACTGGCAGAAATGACTGTTCTTTAGTCAAGTGGAAAAGAACTATGTTCTTTCTTGATTTGTGTTTTTTGGATGTAGGCAAGCAGTGTAGGAGGGCTGAAGTGTGTGGCTCTGTTACGAATGACCTAGCACATTGTTTCCAAAATCTGCTACAGAAAGACATTCATCTCGAAGGGGAGCTGCACTCAGGGACCAGAACTAGCCCTTTGCAGGGGTGCCAAGATAGCCTCATGGGTAGCGGGGGCTCTCTCAGTTATCTACCTGCTATCGTGGTCTGGGGGAGTGTTCAGATTGGTCAGATAAGTTCTGCTGAATCCCAAAGTAGCATGATTGTCATTTCAGCCTTCTCTTGCAAAGTATACTTGGATGAGGTTTAAGTAAAGACCTACTTATGTCAGTTTCTCTTCTGCTTACATAGTTCCTACCCCTTAAATATCCTCAGTCTTCAGAGACAATTATTATTACTGGTGCTTTTATGGATTCAGCATCACAGGGAGCCAAAGATCAGTCCAAAATGGGCAGTCAGTGTTCTCTATCTGCTACCTCATCCAGTGAAGAGGAAAATTAACATGCACTCAGTTTTATTTGATCAGTGAATATCACAGCATCAAATGTCCATGCAGCAGTGTGGACATTGTGTGTGCGTGCGAGTGTGTGTGTGTGTGTTGTAGACCCAGCTAAATGATTTATCTAAACTTTAGTATAGAAAACCATTCATTCCATAAATATGATGTGTTGTGCATGTCAGGCCTGGTTCTATATTTCGAAAAGTTAAAGCTTATCCTACAAGGCAAAAGTTAAAGCGTATTCCTGTGTGTGCTGTTGGATTGCAGCGTTTATGGGCAGCATATCTTGGCTGTTCTTACTAAATATGATTAGAGCAAGGAGGGGGCCTTTTGTCCAATCCTATGTGGCACAGAGTGTTAAAGGACTTGTCTTAGGTCACAGTTAATTCTGTGTTTAGCTGGGTCCAGAATCCAAGTTATGCAGTGTTTGTTCTATCAATTTCATATAATTGGTGGGCATATCCTTGTTTGAGACTGAAGAATTTAATGGGTGTGTGTGTGTGTGTGTGTGTGTGTGTGTGTGTGTGTGTGTGTGTGATATCAGGGCAGGGCTGGGCAGGGGGACTGGCCTGTTGATCAGGCCAACAACTGATTAAATCCAGAGAAAACTTGAAGGAACAGATTTATCTTCGAGGTCACAATGACCTGAAGCATCCGGCAGGTCTTAGACAGCCAGGAAGGCAAGATCCAACCAAGAAGGTCAGAGAATGGAATGCTAGCAAATGGGAGACATTCTGGTAAGCTCTGGTCCAAGGGCAGAAGCCACTTGCTCTCACCTTCATTTGTGTGTGTGTGTATAGGGAAGGGGAAGAAAGGGCAGGAATGGGCCTTCAGCTAGAGGGAGGCACAGAAGAAAATTTTAGATGTGCCTGTGTGTACCGAGGGTTAGATGGAACATCATGATGAGATGCAATATTTGTTTTGACATTTGGCTTGAACAGGGTCCCATATCCATAACTAGTCAGTTTGCAACTGTGTAGACATACATGTGTGTCCACATGGCACAGACCCAGTGAGAAAATTTGCCAATGATTGGTCAGCAGTAACTAAGACTGTATAGAAAGTCAATCTGAATAACTCAAGCAAAATAAAAATCTACTTTGTGGTCTAAATTATTCATATTAATTGTTTACACTGAACTGAAATCCTGAGTAATTATTATTTCTCCCACTTATGCTATGTGACATGTTCCCAAGGGGTTGAAATCAAGTTTGTTTTAATGTGAATGTATCATTTATTCTTCCCCCCCACTTAACAAAATCCAAGACAAGCATAATTCATTAAAGATGCACGTGTGGTCTTTGGCAGGTTGTTATCTGTATCCCCTGAAACTACATTGAACTCCTAAAGCTAAAGATGGTGGTTGTGTTCTTTTAGTACTAAGCAGTATTCTTGGAGGCAGTGCTCTAGCTCAAAGATTTTTAAATAATCCAAAGAGCATTAATCCATCATTTGACATCCTAAAGGATGTTTTATTGGTTTACTTTGAAAAGATTAAAAGGAAACTCTCCAGTGGGGTTTTAATTATGCAACTGCTGTCAGATTTACACATGGGGAAGAACATATTTAAAAGTCTTTTTCAAATGGCAGCTTGATATAAACAGAAATATTTTTGCTTCCTTTTATTAGGTTTTCTGGCAGCATATTTCAGCTATAAAGCTCAAACCACGCTGCTATAGATGGGATGGTGTAGGTATGAGAGTTGTCACTTTTGGCACTGCATAATTTAGCTTGCTACTTTCAGAATTAGGCACACTTAATTATTCAACCACGAGATTAGTAACAAGTCCTAACTTTTTTCCTCTTTTTTTAACGTGGATTTAAAAATGTTTTTTGCTTCAAAAGAAACATGAGACCAAAATGTCACTACCACATTTACATTGGACTTTTTCTAATATGTATGTAATCCAGCTGGAAGTGGTTCTGATACCAGGAGCAAAATACATTATCCAGATGGAGAGGACCACTTTTCTTCACTTATTTCCCATATCAACTATTTTTTATTGAAAGATGATGCTATGACAACTTTGAAAGATATTTAGGAGTAAAAAAATATATAGCATTAGATTTGAAACTCTAGATGGAAGCAGGAAATGCATTTTCATTCACTGCTCCATCTTCAGCCCTAGCACTGGACCCAGCATATAGTAAACACTCAATAATTATTTGTTCAATGAATAAGACAACAAGGAACTTGTAATTCACTTGCCCTAACCCAACTCTTCATTTTTGCATGTTTCCTGCAGTTCTTTATCATACCTTTTGTAGAGAAAAGGAAGGGAACTAACTGGTCTATGCCAAGCTGCTTCTCTTTTGTTAAAATTTTATCAATGTCGTGTACATGTTTTCCCATAGTCTTTAGTAGGTGCATAATATGTATCCCATTTGGCTGATGTTCTATAATTTACTACCCCTATTACTGGTAGCTGGGCAGATCCTTGTTTGCGGCTATTTGAATAATGCCACAGTGATCATCTTTATGTAGATAGCCTTTTCTTTCTGTAATATCTCCTTGGATTGAATTCCCAGCGGTGACATTGCTGAGTCAATGAATACTGCTGTCTGCATGACTCTTGTGGCCGGCCCCTTTTTGAATGAGGTTACTGCTTGGTCTTTCCCGAGCTGAGCCTACGCCTCTACAAAGCCTAGCAGAGGCTGGACTATTGTCCAGCTAATCGTTCCATGGAAACGGGCCAGAGATCCACTTGGATCTCTCCGGGATTGTACTCGGTCCCAGAGGCGGAGCCCCCCACCTCCAGTCTTCAGTCTCCCTTGCTTTAATGAGAACCACTTCCTATGGAGAGTTTCGGGTGAGTGGAGAAGGTCTCCAGGAAGGAGAGACAGACTGCAGCAGCTTTCAGGCCATCAAAAACTGAGAGAGAAGGACACCTGGATCCTCTCCCCTTCTGTCTCCTGTGCTCCCAGGATATTCTGCCCCTACTCCTGGGCCAAGACAGCTGAGGGAGAGCGTTTTCCCTTCAGTCCTGACTGTGCCTAGGAGCCCCAGCCTGAAACAGCTTAGAATTGTGCCACATAGAGCAAAGATCTACTCCTGGGTGGCACCATCGAAATCCTCCAGAACTGTCCCCAAGCATTTAGGTCATTTTGTCAACAAAAGCCAACACTCAGCCCATTTAGAAAACAGATAAGAGCAGAGCTGCTCTAACTGGGGGTGGGGGCCAGAGCCCTGGCCATCAGGCTCCCCTGGGATACTGCGTACTCCCCAAAGCCTTCTCTGAGGAGGCCTAGAGATCACCCAAGACCAACCGGAAGAGGCTAACTTAGCTTTGTTCCTCATTTTACACAAAGTTCAGAGAGGGGAGAGGTTGCCCAAGGTTACACAGCAAGTCAGAGGGGCATTTGCTGAGATCCAGAGCTCACCCAGAACCCTGCTATGTGGATTCTGAGGTCCTTGACCTCAAGGCTTGAGCTCTTGCCCTGCCCTGGAAGAGTTTCCTGAATACTGCTGAAGCTCGCGCGCGCGCTCTCTCGCTCTCTCTCTCTCTTTCTCTCATTGCCTAATTAATGGGACAAGTACAGAACCAGAACCTCCAGCCGTGGTTCTCCTGAGCAGGTCCTAGTCTTCCCAGCAGGGGTGAGATTAAGCCATACATCCAGGAGAAAGGGGAAGAGCTCGTAGAGAGGAGGCAGGACATCTGAGGAGCAACAGAGTAAGTGGAGTGTCTTGGAGGTATCCTCCAGGGAAAAGATCCTGCTCCATGTGAAGGTGGTGGGGAAGCCTTGGGTCTGTTTGAAGGTGGAGTTCAGTGCCCCCACCACCCCATCAACTACAATGGGACTCTCTTTGCCCTTGCGTATCCGCCTCGGATTCAGAGGAGCTGGGAGACAAAGCAAAAGGCCATTGTGTTTCTGCGGTCACCCCTTGCGCAGGGTCTTTCTCAGTCTTCTGACTCTCCCTTTGCCTCTGTCCAGCTCCACTGACTTTCCCAGGGCTGGGACAAGGGCTGCCAGCCAGCAAACTAGAATATGTGGGGCTATGGGCACGCTGGGCAGTCTTGGTCCTTGACCTCACCCAGGGCAGGGGCAGGATTTTGATGCAGGGAAGGTTGGGGAGGTGAAGGGTCTTGAGTCTGTGAGGTCGTAGGACTTTCCATGGGATGGAGAAAAGCCTTTTCACAGTATAGGGGAGTTGCTGAGAGAGAGTGGAGAGAGAACCAAAGCCCATTGGTCCTCACCCCAAGCCAGCTCACAGCTGCCGCCACTGCCATCAGGCTCTGGCCCCAGAAGTTCTATCCTAAACCACCCGCTATTCCCTAGCCACTGGTGGCTGTGGTAGGGGATGCTTTGGACCCTGTTTGTGTGTGTTGCTCTGGGCTTGGGTTTCAGTCCCAACTCTGCCACTTACAAGTCATGTGCTCCTGACAAGTGAATGTACCTCTCCTCACCTTGGTTTCCTCTGTAAAGTGAGGATAACAATGGTAACTTGAATGAGCTAATTTGTGTACAGTGCCTGGCAGGCCCTCGGTAAGCATTAGCTGCCCAGACCTGGGGTAGCCCCATTAGCAAGCCCTGTGCTGCCTTACTGCACAGGAGGGAAACTGAGGCAGTGCTCATCCCCTGCAGCTTACCCGGCTACACCACTCTGAGCACAGCCCTCTGGAACTCAGCCACCCCTGCAGTGTGGCATCTGCCATGCTGCCATTGGCCACTGTCTCTGGGGCATGTTGCTGTCCGATACTGTTACGTAACTGGCCTGGAAGGGTGCTTTTAAAATATGTTTCCTTAATTCCTTACGTGTGTGCTCTTTAATTTTTTTGAAGAACATATTTGGGGAATAATTGAATAAGTGACTGAGCGATGGGTTAAACCAGTGTGCCCAAGTGCACCTCTGTTCCCCGCTTCAAAAGCAAAGCCCTGGGAAGCCACCCCCTGCTACTGTGCTGGTTTCCAGGTGGGCTTGGGCCTCTTAGCCATGCTTTGACTTCAGGAGAGGTCATGAAGCTGAGACCAGCAGAGAGGCCAGAGACAGCTGAGGTCAGGCCCTACCACACGCCTCTGAGGTGAATTTGGTGTTGGGACTGCAGTGGAGGTTGCTAAAGGATGGCGCCGAGGCAAACAGCCCCACTGTGATGGGAGCCAGGGTGCTGCTCCTGACTCCAGGCCTAGATTTCCCCCTGTACCCTGCACCCTGCAGCTACTGCAGCTCCCCTGAGTGATGGAAAAAGCGCTCCCAGTCAGAGGCCTTCGGGCACAGGACAGGGGACTCTGCAGGAACTGCCAGCATCTCCTCTCATCAGAATGCACCATGCCAGCCTCAGGGCCTTTGTTTGGGGGAGCAGAAGAGGTGACAGAAGCATCATTGGTCTCACTGATGCTCTCCCCCTACATATATGTCCTGCTTGCCAGTTTGTGTTTTCACCCGTGTTTACTCAGGAACCTCTCCCAAATCCTGGCAAAGCAATGAGGGTGCTGTTATCCCATTTCTTAGATGAAGAGAGAGTCAAAGAGGTTAAGCGACTTGCCTCGGGTCATACAGCAAGTGAGTCAATGGCAGGATAGAGGAGTCAGCGCTCCTGACTGCCCAGCATCCTCTCTGCTGCCACCGTCAGGTCTGGTGAGTGGTAGGGGCTGAGGAGGAAGAGAAAAGGGCGTGAAACAAGAGCTCAAGCACAGTTCAGGGACCTGGCTTTGGCTGTGCTATGCTCCTTGCAGCCTCAAGGGCTAGCCTGAACCAAGGGCTGCCTGCTTTCCGTCCTTTGCATCCCTGCACCTCTGTGAGGAAGGCTGCCAGGCAGATGAAAGAGGGTAACGAGCATGGTACTTGTGCAGAGTTCACTAGAGCTCTGAAGCCTGTGTTGAAGGGAGCTTTAGAAGCTCATTGCACTAAGCTCCTGCCCAGAGAAGAGACCCCATGACCTGAGGACCCTCAGCCTTGCATTTTGGGATAGCAGCAGTGGACATGGAAAGGCAGGAACAGAACACTAAACCAGAAGGTCTGCACTTGAGCACACCAGCCAGGAAAGTCTGAGGACACAGCCAGCTCAGGACTCGGCCTTCTGAAGGCCAGCAGGTTTGTGAGAGACTCTGCCCAAGGTCATGTGCTGCATGCACACCTGCCTAGATGATAGGGAAATGCAAGAAACCAAGCACCTGCCCATGCACCACCCTCTCTAGCCACTCTTAACTTCTGGCCATCCCCCTTCACCACCTACCCCCACTCAACCCCTCTCATTCTCCCCCAAAGCCCCTACCCATAAACTCCAGGCACTTTAAGCCTCCAGGCCATTGCTCATGCTGTTCTCTCCACCTGGAATGCCCTTCCCTTTCTCTCCGTTTTCTACAGAGTAAACTTGGTTTTCAAGGCCCAGCTCAAATGAGGCCACTAGAGTGATACCTCCTACGAAGTCCATCTTAACTGCCTCCAGAGTTGTGATAATTATTTGTTTCTGTGCCAGTTTTCCTGGCAATAATGCAAGTGCTGTTTGGTGAAGTTTTAAGGTATGTCAGAGCTGGCACAGGACCCAGTACATAGTAAGGTGTCAGAAATTCCTTTCCTTTCCTCTTCTTCCAGGTCAGGAGCTCTGTCTTGTAGTGCTTGTCACTGCCACATTAATAACAATAATAGCCATAATGGCAGCAGCCATGCACTAAATGACTACTATGAAATGGGTACTGTGTCTGGAGATGCAGATAATTAAAGCAAAGAGGTAATTTCTGTAAATCATGAAGCATAATGCTGGGTACAAAGTGGGTGATTAATCAATGTATGTTGAATGGATAGAATAAATAAATTAGTGTGAGTAACTGAAAACCTTGGACTGCTGGAAATAATTAAAAAAAATAATAATAATGAAAAAGGCAGGGCCCAGCAGGGGCTCCAGGAACCTCCCAGTGCCGCACTCTCCCTCCCAGCCCCTGGAGTCATAGGGGCTGGCCGAGCACTGGCCCCTCTGCTGGACTATTGGTTTAATGATCTGTCAGTGGCTGGCAGGTGCACAGCAGGCAGCCAGCTCATTCTGGCTTGGGTTCCACTGGCTGACAATGCTGTCTCCGTGGCTCTCTGAGTCAGCTTTGTCTTTGTCCTACCCTGCCTGGGGCCCCTTGGAGTAAAAGAAAACCAGTCGATTCTGAGCCTCAGGCCCTGTCACCCCAGGAGTGGAGGGAAAAGTTCAGTTCCGAACAAGGAGAACAGGCTTCTGGTCCCAGCTCCCCCACCCACTCACATTCCCCATCTGGCCCTGGCATTGGCCACAGCCCCCAGCCCTAAGGAGGCCCTACTGAGTTCTACCCCTTTGCTTGGCCGTTTCCATCACCTGCCCATGGCTCACCCCATAGAAACCAGATGTTGGCTCACAAATTGGATAGAAGTTTTATCAGTAACTAAACACAATTCCACAAACCAGGAAAAACCACCACCACCCACACAACCCAGCACCATCACAATGCCTCCAAAAATACTTGGAGAGGCTTTTATTGGAATCGGGCATCTCAGCTTTCTGGAAAGTTACAGTTGAGATAAACACAAACCCCAAATCCCACTCCGCGTGACTTCTCCCTAAACCTTTCCAAATGGCCACGATCTCATTCCCAGCTGCCAAGTGTTCTGAATTCTGAGCTGCTAACACCAGGACCTGCCAGAAATGCTGCAGGGACAGCCCAGGCGGAGAGGGAGAGGAAAACACAAAACTCTGCCTATGTTGAGTTTGTTGGCACTTCCTATGGGGGCAGGGTGCATTTTGGAAACCATGCAGTTTTTGGTTGTTGGATTCTATTTTTAAATGAAGGGTGAGGAAGGAAAGCTAAAAGGACAGGTGAGCCAGGTCTGAGGGAGGTCTGGAAGCCCCAGGGGGCAGGCAGGAAAGAGGGCCTGCCTGACGTGAAACTGCAGGGCCTGACTCCCAGCACCCAGGAGCCAGGCTGTTCTGTTCACTGCTATATCTCCCAATGCTTGGCACAGGGCTTGGCACATGCGAGGGGCTCTAGAATATCTGGGGTATGAATGGCTGTTTCCCAGATTCTTGACTCTCCCTAGACACCAGTTTAAGAAAAAGTAAAATATGAAAATCCCCATTTACAAATCAGATGATGATTTACCTTGTAAAAGAAAGCTTCAGTTTGCTAAGGAATTTCTTCTAGGGTTTTTCTGTAAGTAACCAGGCACCCAAGTGCATTTAAAGTGAGATGCAACATGCAACCAGTGTGCCGGAACCCAGCAGGGCATAAAGTGCCTTGACTGCCATCGCCACCTTCACGCAACCCTCCAGTTACTGAGGCAGCACAGTCCTTAATGTCAAGGGATTGTGGTCAAATTAGTGAGCGATCCAGTGGGCAGTTCAGAAGCTGTATGACAAGAGCTCAAGTAGGTAGAGTGCTGGGTACTGAGTGCAGTTGGTCAGGTGGGCTGAAGACTGAATGTAGGCCAAAAGGTTGGAAAGTGCCGGAAAGTGCGTACAAAGCCCTTTGATGTTCATTGTTCCACTAGGCAGGTGGGTGTTGTTTATGTCTCCATTTTAAGAATGAAGAAATCTGCATCACCAAGAGACAGATGCAATGTGATCTAGCGCTTAAGGAGAGGTGCTAAGGGCCTGGGCCTGGGTTTGAATTTCAGCTCTGTCATTGACAAGGGGAGCTGGGTTTCCAGGGCATGTCTCCTGCTCATTCACTGAAGAAATTGGGTTCACTGCCTTCCCCTGCACCCCTCTCCAGTCTCCCATGCATGACCCATCTAAGACCCGGACTTGTACTCCTTGACCATCTCATTTATAACAATGTTTTCCTCCATCGCACTACAGGAGGTACTTTGCTTTAACTGTGTCCTTGCTGTGACCAGTAACTGCACTACTTTCAAAGTCGTTGACTCCAAACGCCTCTTCTTCTGACCACCACCTCCCATCCCCCCAGCTCTCCTCCTCCGTTGCCCCAGTACAACAATCCTTGGCCCTCCTGACCTGCAGTCACGTACTCTTATGTTTCCATCATCTTTTGGGGAGCTTCACTTCTTTTCTAATCCACCTTAGATTTGCTGTACTCCCTTTTCAAGGACCTTTAACTTCCTTGTCTCTCTCTCCTGTGCTATACCCCTACCCCTACTCTGCCACCATCAAAATGCCAGTTTTTCACCTATTCTTTACCTGCACCCAAGTGGCTGAATGTGGGTGGAGAGAACCATGCACAGATGCTGACGGGCGCAACTTTAAATCAGTGACCCTTGGTACCAGCTGGATGCTCCAACTAGCAGGCCTTCCTACTACCTTTTCTACTGCGTTCTCCTCTGCTTCCCACCTCGAAACTCCCACACCCCTCACTCTGCTCACACTTCATTGAGAAAATAAAAGTAATCAGACTGTCTTATCTGCACACCCCTAAACACGCTCATCACGTGGAGCTGCTTTCTCTCTTATGACAGCAGATGAATTATCCACTTTCAAATGCCTGCTTCACTGGGTCTCATCCCCTCTTTCTCAAGGACTCTGTTCTTGTCATTACTCAACCCCTATAGATCGTTAATTTGTTCTCCATCAGTATGCAAACATGCTGTATTTTCTTCCTTCTTAATAGACCCTTCCCTTGACCCCTGCATTGCCCTCCAGTTTCCTTCCCATTTCTCTGCTCTCCTTTACAGGAAAACTTCTCAAAAGAGTAGCCAACATTTCCTTTCTTCCCTTCCCTTCTCTCCTGGATGCACATCAAGCAAAAGTCCACCCCACCTTTCTACTGAGTTTGCTCCCGTATGGTCCCCAGCAGCCTCCTTCCTGCAAATCCAGTGATGACTTCCCTGTCCTCTTCTTACTCAGCATCTCAGCAACATTTGACAAAGCTAACTATTCCTCCTCCTTGAAATCCTCTTTTCTCTTGGCTTCTGGGACACCACGTCCTTAATCCTCACTGGTTGCTGTCTTCAGTTCCCTTTGCTGAACCCCTTCCTTTGTGTGACCTCTCGTTGTGAGAGGGCCCCATGATCATTCCTCAGACCTTTTTCTTGGGTAGGAGAGGAAATTTCCTCTACCCTGTTAGGTTCAGTTTCTGGGGTCCTGCAAATTAAACTGACAAAATACAGATTAAGAGAAGAAAGGGCTTATTATGTATACAGACGGAGTCCTTTATAGAACAGAACTGAATACCCAAAGAAGTGGTTAGGCCAGGGGCTTGGATACCATCTTAACAAAAAGCTATACATTGCAGAGACATTTTAAGACAAAAGAAAAGGAGTTTGGGCTTCTAAGAGTGGTAAATTGTGGGAAGGTAAAAATATGGGAAAACTAATGAAAGATAAGAGTTATTTCAGTAAAATCTGTTTTTCAGACTCAATTTCATGCAGTCTCAGTGTGGTAAGAGTGTCTCTGCTGATGAAGAGTTGTTCTCTTTTTGGTATAGTTGAAGGGAGTGAGGACATCTTCACAAGGAAAATTAATATTCTATATTTAGCCAGATAGGGGAAGGGTAGAGAGCTTTTCCTGAGTCTATGTTTCTCTGTTACCTTCAGTTTAAACAACCCTTATGCCAAAACCACATATTTTAGGTGGCATACTCTGATCCCTTCACTTCCATGACTTTAAATCCTATCTAATGCTGATGGCTTCCAGGTGAACAACTCCAATCTTTGGCACTAAGCTTCAAGACTATAGGTCCAACTGCTTCAACAACCATATGGATATCTAATACATGTCAAAACTTAAAAAGACCAGAATATAACTCTTGACTCTTGTCCTATCTAAGCCTTCCTCATCTCAATAAACAGCACCAACATGAGGAACTGTCCTGATTCCTCTTCCTCCCTAACCTTCCATATCCAATCTGTCATCAAATCCTATTAGTTCAATCAGCAAAATACATTCTGATTCCTTCCGCTTGTCTCCATGACCATCTCTACTGGTCTACTCTATCCACCACCGTCATCTGTTGCTAGGGCAACTAAAGCATCTCTTAAACCCAGCTTCCTCTCCGTACCTGGACAACCTCTTCCCCACACAGCAAACAAAGAGATCTTTTAGGGCATAAATCAGATCAAGTCCTTCCTTTACCTGAAACCCTTCAGTGACTTCCCATTGTAGGAAATCTGACTTCTCCCCATAACCTCCAAGGCCCTGCATGATCTGGCTCTGTCCCCTGCTCCCCACCCTCAGCCTCACTGGCACCGCTCTCTTTTTCCTCAACTCATTATTGCCAAACTGGACTTATTAGAGCTCAGAGCATTTGCATTTGCTGTTCCTGCTTCTTGGAGCACTGCTCCTTGACTCTTAGCATGGCTGACTTTTCAACTGCATTCAAGCCTCAATGTCTAAAACTAAAAATGTCACCCTTTGAGGAGCCTTCCCTGACCACCTTGACTATGGTAGTGTGCCCCCTCTCACCTCCAGCCACTGTCCATTGAACTTCCCTGTCTTACTAGAGCAGGTGCCACTTCCGTAAACTATCTGGTTCATGTATTTGTTTGTGTGTTGCCTAAATGGCCACTCCCTGCTCCATGAGAGCAGGGTTCTTGTCTCTCTCATCCAATGTTACATTCCCATTGCTCAGCACAGCACCTGGTATTTGTCGAACAAATGGATGAGCTTCCAAAGCTTCAGTTTTAACATCTATAAAGTGGGTATCCCACATGTTTGTTGGGAGAATCATATGAGACAATGAATGCAGGTGCTTAGTCTGGTCTTGGCATTTAATGAGCGCTCTAACGTGAGCTAGTGTTTTTATTAATAAATGATTTAGCTGAGGTCGCACAGTAAGTGGTAGAGCTGGACCCTGAGCTGAAGTCTCTGAGTCCAGATCGTTTGCTCATTCCAGTGCAACTGGGGTTGCAGAGTAGGTAGGCTTGGGGAACAGAGTGACCTCGGTCAGGACCAAGCCTGCCTTAGGCATGTTAAGGAACAATGACAGGTAACACTGCTTTAGTAGCTTTAGGTTGTATTGGAGGGCATTGAAAGCCAAACAGAAATGTTTCAACTTGGCCATTAGGAGTAATAAGGCTTAGTAACCATTATATGTTCTTGAGCAGAAGTGTAATGTGATGATGAGTGTTTTAGAAGAGCATTCTGGCTAATTAGTCACTATATAGTTACACCATTAAATCAGGCATCTAGTTAGACTAAATTGTTGGTCTCTAGACTGCCTGGAAACAACCAGATAATTGTGAAATCCCTTGTTTTGGCTGTTCACCTCAAACATTTAAATCAGCCCACTACCAGCTGTCCCCTCCACTTTATGGGGAACTTACGTGTCTCTTTGGGTGGTAAATCCTTGAGGAGTGTATACTTAGTTTGTATATTCAGCTCTGAACTGTGATTCCAGATTCATTCAAAAGGATTGCCAGTGTGTGTTTTCTCTTCATGAGCTCTAAGTGGCTCATGATCTTTGATAGTTATAATTTTATTTTATAGCTACTGGCAGACACACATTGAACAAAGAGTTAGCAGAATTTGGCATGTTAAACTTAGCAGCTATATATAAATTATTCTCACAATGATGTCTGCTTCACACATAATAGGCCGAAGGTCAATAAATGTTTGTTTATTTGTTTGTGTGGCAACCCAGAATGCTAAATGTTTGTGTGTAGAGTGAATTGGGCAGAGGGGGATAGGGATAGGGGCCAGGGCTCCTCTGGCTTTTGGAAATGACCAGGAGAGAAGCTGTGAGAGATGTTTTCAGGAACCAAATGACAGGATCTAGTGATTAGCACTCAACAGGACTCAACAGGACCTCCACTAATCTTGGGTCTTCTTGCTCTCTGTTCTTGTTTCATTTCTTAACATCAAGGCCACACATGAAGATCCAGGAAAAGGGGCTGACTGCGGGCCTGAGGATCTCTATGATGCATCCAGAGATTTCTGTGCATGTCCAATAATGGGTGAAGGCAGTTGAGGAGGCTGCAGCCATACATGAGGTGGGGAGTGAAGTCAGGCTGAGGCTGAAGGAGAAAGCCCCTTTTCCAAAGCTGGTCTCAGCAGGCAGCCCCCCTACACCTGCTCAGAGATTACTGTGGGCAGCCTCCTGCGTCCTGCAGGTGAGAAAAGCACTGGGGAAGGGTGGCAAGAATGCAACAAAGGTTGGTATGTAGCAGTGACCTTAATTCATGGCATTTTTGTCCCTAAAATCATCTTTACTTCCAACTAAATCCCTGCTTTATTTCTTTTTTAATATTGTCCCATAAAACTTCTTTAAAAAAAAAATATA
>NW_006434709.1:18795948-18861866 GCF_000325575.1 Pteropus alecto
ATATTTATATATATATTTATATATTGCTGTTTATGGCTGAAGGGCACCCTAGATTCAGACTTGGAGTTGAGTAGTGATTAATTCTCTCCCAGTTACAGACCTTGTCCCCTCCTGAGGATGGAGAAGGGACCCCCTCCCCAGGATGGAGAAGGGAGGAGGGAGGCATTCAGACCCTGCAGGGGAGGCCTAGCTTCTCTATGTAATATGATAGAATGAGCCAGCATCTACAAGGCCCTAGCTCTTCTCCCTTGCAATGTTTCCACGGTTTCCACCCTCAGAGTGGTGACACTGTAGTAAAAAATGCATGTCATTTAGAGCTCATTCCAGCCCCTTTGAGCAATGCACAGGGCACCAAAATGTGTTTATGCATCAAGGAGTTTGAAACTGGAGAGTTCCAGAAAAACGTGAGGTATAGATGCTGTGTGTCTGTGTTTCACATACTACATACAGCAGTGAACAAGTAGATAAATTGCCCCACTGTGTGGAGCTAACATTCTCGTTGGGGGAGATGGTCAGTAAACAAACAAACAAACAAACAAACAAGTTGGATGTCAGGCAGTTGGATATGCAAGTCTAGAACTCAAGGGAAAGGTCAGGGCTGAGATACAGATCTCGGATTTGTGAGCCTTCAAAAAAAAATCAATGTTCAGACTTGACCGTAAGCCAATTCAGTCAGAATATCTGGGGATCCGACCTGGGAATTGATATTTTAAAAGTTCACTAGATGATTCTAATGGCAAGGCAGGCTGAGAGCCCTTCATAAGAGTTATTTAAAGCCCTGCCAAAGATTAGCTAGGGCAGTGGGTCTGACCCCAGCTGCATATTAAAATTATCCAGAGAGCTTTAAAAAGTCTTAATTTTCAGGTTGTGCCCCCAACATCCAATTGCATCATATTCTCTGGGGGTAGGGATTAAGAATTAGTAGTTTCTTATTATTAATTTATTTTTTTATGGTGACATTGGTTAACAAAATCCAATAAGTTTCAGCTGTACATTTTAACAGTAAGGTATATATATATATATTTACATTGTGTGTTCACCTCCCATAGTTAGATTTCTTTCTGTCACACATATTTGACCCCCTTTACCCTGTCTACCTCCCCGCTCTCCCAAAACCCTCCCCTCCAGTAACCACTAGTCTATTGTCCATGTCCATGAGTCTCTGTTTGTTTGTCCTGTTCATTTGTTGCTTTTAGGTTTATATGCCACATATAAGTGATATGTGATTTTCAACTTTTTCTGTGTGGCTTATTTCGCTTAGCATGATTATCTTGAGGTCTACCCATGTTGTCGCAAATGGCAATATTTCATCTCTTCTTATGGCTGAGTAAGATTCCATTGTACATATGTACCACAGCTTCTTTAGCCAGTCATCTATCGTAGGACACTTTGGTTGCTTCCGTGCCCTGGCCACTGTGAATAATGCTACTATGAGCATCGGTGTGCAAATATCTTTTCAGATATGAGTTTTCAAGTCTTTGGGGTAAATACCCGGTAGAGGGATTGCTGGATCGTATGATTGATCAATTCATTTGTTATTACTTGTCCTGTTGATTATAGCCATTCTAACAGGTGTGAGATGGTATCTCATTGTGGTTTGATTTGCATTTCCCTAATAGCTAGCGATGTTGGCATCTTTTCAAATATTTGTTGGCCATTTGTATGTCCTCTGGGGAAAAGTGTCTGTTCAGGTCCTCTGCCCATTTTTTGATTGGATCATTTGTTTTTCTGTTGTTATTGAGTCGTATGAGTTCTTTGTATATTTTGGATATTAGGCCCTTATCGGAGGTGTTGCTTGCAAATATATTTTCCCATTTGGATGGTTGTCTCTTTACCTTGTTGACGGTTTTTTTTTTTTTTTTTTTTTTTTTGTCGTGCAGAAGCTTTTTAGTTTGATGTAGCTCCATTAATTTATTTTAGCTTTTACTTCCCTTGCCTTTGAGGTCAAATTCATAAAATCCTCTTTAAGTCCAAGGTCCTTGAGTTTCGTTCTTATGTTTTCCTCTGTGCATTTTATTGTTTCAGGTCTTATATTCAGGTCCTTAATCTATTTTGAGTTAATTTTGGTGTGTAGTGATAGACAACAGTCTAATTTCATTCTTTTGCAGGTGGCTTTCCAGTTTTCCCAGCACTGTTTATTGAAGAGGTTTTCCTTTCTCTACTGTATGTTTTCGGTTTTTTTTGTTGAAAATTATTTGCCCATGTAAATATGAGTTTACTTCTGGATTCTCAATTCTGTTCCTCTGGTCCATGTATCTGTTTTTCTGCCAATAACATGCCGTTTTGATTATTGTCACTTTGTAGTATAATTTGAAGTCGTACAGAGTGATGCCTCCAGCCTCATTCTTTTTTCTCAGGATGGCTTTAGCAATTCAGGGTCTTTTGTGCTTCCACACAAATCTGATGTCTTTTTGTTCTATTTCTTTAAAAAATGCCAATGGGAATTTGATGGGAATTGCATTAAGTCCGTATAATGCTTTAGGTAATAATGTCATTTTAATTATGTTGATTCTTCCAACCCAAGAACATAGAATATCTTTCCATTTCTTTGTATCTTCTTTGATTTCTTTTAATAGGGTCTTATAGTTTTCATTACATAGGTTCTTCACATGTTTCGTTAGATTTATTCCTAAGTATTTTAGGAATTAGTATTTTGTTAAACTCTTCAGCTGAGGTTAGAACCACTGAGTCCCAGGGAGTGATCATGGGACCCAGCAGAGAAGAGATCTGAAGACAGAACCTTAGTTTCCAAAAGATGAAGGAGTGGCTGAGCTAAGAGGAGAACTAAGAGAGAGGTCGCAGGCTTTTCTCAGATGTCTGAACTATGGCTCTCCCTTCACATTTAAGTACAAAATGTAACTGGAAACTCAGAGTACATAAACTTGTAGACTCAAGTTTCTCTGTAGGTCAGTGGGTGGGCAGCCCGCCATTATCTATGTGGTGTTTCCCAGGGTTCCTTGGGGCACTTCATCTCCTTCCCCTCCTCAGCTGTCTCCTTCTCTGAGCTGCACTCACCTCCATTATCAACACTTTTTCATCTGCTGTCCACCTTCCAGAGATATGTTGACATTCCTCATCTCCTGGAAGCCTCCCTCCCCGTTCTCAGTGTCATGGTTTACACCTTTATAACCTTTTACCATCATTTTAATAGGGTCTTACAAGGAGAGCAGATACATTCAGGTGATGAGATGATCATCGTGAAGTAGAAGTCTCCCAACCTTCTGAAATCTGAGGATCACGTTAAATGCTAGAAATATTTTTACAGAACACATATGATAGAGGTCATATATACTTTCAGCATCTGTTAATAGGAGAAACACGTATTTATACAAAGTCCTCTGAATTAATTCAATACCACTCTTAAATGCATTAATGGTTTTACATTTACATATATTTGGAAACAAATAGCATGAGCATGTAGGAGAAAGTTATTATGGCTGAGAACAACGCTCAGTGAATAAATAGATTCAGACGCCCTTGCAATAATTGCAGAGTGGTAATAGTCCAAGCCAGAAAACTAGGCCCCACAGCTCTAGGCCCTGGGAAGCCATAGCAAATTTTTGAATAGGGGAAGGGCTGTTCCTGGGGCACTTAAGTTCTTGCATTTACAGCTTTTCCCTGTCCACTGGTGGTCTCTTTCTCTGGGAGAAGATCGTGGGGTGAGTTCCTCCCCAAGAGAGCATATAGATAATGCCAGCTGGCCTCCTGAGCAAATTGTTTACCCAAAGAAAGCAAAAGAAGCTTAGCGAAATTCAATCTGGAATTTTTATTCTACCACCTTCCTCTTCTCTGTACTTCCTTATCCCCTATCTTTAGAAATTCTGTTCTTTGTTCTCTAACAGCACAAATGGTCAACATTTCTAAGCGCTATGCAAAACGTTTTACACACTTTATCTCACTTGCTCCTCACCACCGTCCTCTGGAAGTAAGTACAATTCATAGCCTCATTTTATAGATGAGGAAATTGAGGCAAAGAGAGCTTAAGGGCTTTCTCAGATCAAAGAGCTAGTGAGTGACAGGACTGAGACTCTAACTCAGGAGCCCCTGCCTCCTCTGCCATTCCGCCCCCCACCCCACACCCTTCCGAGCGGCAGACTTGGTGCTGCCTGACTGAGGAATTTAGAGACGTAACAGATACTAACATGATTGAATTGCAGATGGCCCTGGCCTGAGTGTAGCTAACACTCCCCTTGCTGCACCTTAGCTCTACTCCAACGAGACCTGGTATCGTGCACCTCTAGGTCTTAACCACAGCATACTCTGCCCAGAACACACTCTCCTGTCCTCTCCCCTTCTCTTATCCAAAATCCACGTAGCATTCAAAGGCCACTTCCTCTGCAGAGCCCACTGTAATAATTCAGGCTTCCCTGGCTCTTCTCCTTCGTTTTGCTTCTGCCAGTGATGATCCGACTTCTCTCCCCACCAGACTGTTAGACTCTGCTTTTAAAAAATAATAACAAAATGAATAATCTTTAATTCGTCAAAATAATGTATCTTCATTATTGAACATTTGAAAAAGAGAAGCACAAAGAAATGAAAAAAAAAAATTCCCATATTTCCTCCTCTAAAATAGAACTATGGAGATATTCCTTTGAGTCTTTTTTCTGGATTAAAATTTGGAGTCTTACTTTTCATATATTGATATGTAATGTAGAAATAAACTGTTTAAAGCATCCCTGTTTGAGGAAGCACAGTATTCCTTGGAGAGCATGTGCCATAGTTTGTCAGAAGCATGACTGCACCCTCCACAGGACCCCCCAAGGAGGGCCCTGGTGTAGACCATGTGAGTGAGTAATTGGGTTGCCTAGAGGGTGGAAAGAGGGTGGGTTATGTTTGGTGCGTGGTACGTATTAGCCACAGGGGGGCCATTTAGGAGGCTGGAAAATTACAGAGCGCTCATGTTGAGCCCACGTCTGCCAACAAAGAGCATTTAAAACAAATCCCATGAAATTATAGCTTTCTCAACCTGTGAGTTACTCAGGAAGGTACACGGGACTGGTGTGTTTTAGTGAGAACACTTGGAACAATGGTGCTAGCCAGCTCTAGGGCCTGGAAAGGTGGGGTTTGAAAGAGAAAGGCTTCCCGAGCTGCTGTTCTCAGTAAACAATCCGTCATTCAGAGATGACGTTCATGGTGGAGGCCCTGGGCAGAAGTACCAGGGCTTCCCCGGCTGTGAGGCCTCCCTGAAGGATGGGCTGAGGCTTCACTAAGATCTAACGATGAGAACTCCTTTGGCCTAGCTTACCTCAGACATCACGTGTTGTTAAGGGGTGGTGTGGGGGGATGGGGCGATGCAGGGGGAGGGCTGGCATGTCTGTGTGTCTGTCGTCCAAGTGGAGGTCAGTCCAAAAGAAGGATAGGTGAAATTGGTGGTGATGGTTCTAGAACATTGCTCAGCCTTTGCTGCCACCAAGAGCTAAGGGAGGACAGGCCCCAGGGACTTGAGACAACATCTGGGGATCCCCTGCTCCCAACAGTAGTGATGGGATGTCCTCCTGGCTCTTTGGTGACAAGCACCCTCGCCCTCCTCCCATCAGTGGCAGAAACAACTTTGAGAATTGAAGCTGAGTGGACAATGCTTCATTCCTTCACCGAGAGATGGGAAAGACTTTAAAGATGTTACACATCCTTTTACGGACCTCCAGAAACACAGCGGCAGAGAGCAGTGGGGACTGACCCATCCCGCAGCCCTATCTTGCTGGCCCAGCTCGCAGAAGACCAGTCCATGGGCAGCATCCTCACAACCATCCTGATCCTTTCTCTATCCTTTTTCCCAAAGAACCCATAGAGCAGGTGCCTGAGAGAATATACCATTGCTTTCTGGGGTGACTGGCCGCAGGGCAGAAGCACCTAGTGGGACAGCTGAGCTTCCAATGGGCTTCTTGCTCTGGAATCCCTAGACACTGTGTTGTCAGAGATCAGAGACCCACAAGGGGAAGGTTAGCCATTCTAGGGTCACTGACCCAAGTTTTGACACCCCCTCCCCAACCTTCTTGCCTTAAACCATGCCTTGTAGAGCCTCAGATGGTGCATCTGAAAACAGAACAATAGCACCCACCTCATAGATGGTTGGGAGGAAAGGTGAATAAACTATGTGTGAAAATAACCTTTAAAACCATCAGTCCTAGTATATAGAAGCCTAGTAGGGAAGGCAACAGTGTAACGATCAGAGCTAAAAAAACGTGGTTGTCGTCTGTGCTTGTTGTGGTGGGGATTGTTGCTCTTTGTGGTGGTGGTGGTGGTGGTGGTGGTTGTGACAGGGTTTGTGATATAATGCTCTGGCAGCTCTCTTTCTCAGTTACATTAACACACCTGCTCGAGTAAATTAAAATTCCCACCTAAAATAATTCCTTTAAAGAGAATACATTGCATGTCAGTGTGTAGGCTGACCCATGTATTTATCCACCCAAGAGTATAAAGTTTTTCCACTAGCCAGTGCAGAAAACCTGTAAGCTTTTCTGTGTCTTTCCTGGCTGCTCGCTGTGGCATGCACTGGCTTCCCACACCCCTGAGTTCTTTGCAGGCAGCAGAAGCCTGGGCACCTTCACCTGGCTTTGGTACCATCATCTCATATGCTGTCCCTGCTGAGGACCTCAAGGGTCACTGTGCGGCAGTGATTTCTCTGACAACAAAAGAATCTATGCAGTGTGGCCAGGGTCCAGCTGAAACCTCTCATAGGCTCCAGAAAGCTCAGTTCAGATGCAAGGCCCTAGGTCAAGCCCAGGGTGGCTGGCGCCCACTTCCAGGAGACCCTCCCCTGAAATCTCCCAAGAAACAGAGCAAGAAGGGAGAACCGGCAGCAGAGTCGCTTTACATTTATGAAGGTATGAGTCTAGACTACAGCAGTCCCCCCTTATGCTTGGGGGATATGGTCCAAGACCCCCAGTGGATGTCCAAACTGGCGGATCATATTGACCCTGTATATACTGTTTTTTCCTATACGTACATACCTTTTCATTTAAAGGAAGCACTTTCTCTTTGGCATACCTGAATTGCTAGCATCACAACTCTTGCACTTAAGGGACATCATTAAGTAAAATAAGGGTACACGAACACAAGCACTGTGATATCAGGACAGTTGATCTGATAATGGAGATGGCTACTAAGTGACTAATGGGTGGGTAGTATATACAGCCCGGATATGCTGGAAAAAAGGCTGATTCAGGTCCTGGGCATGCAATTTAAAACTTATGAATTGCTTGTTTCTGGAAGTTTCCATGTAATATTTTCAAACTGTTATTGACCATGGTAACTGAAACTGCCCAAAGCGAAGTCGTGGATAAGCGTGGACCACTGTAATTTTTAAAAACCTAAATTCCTTCTTATTCTGTTTACTGAGCACCTACTAAATACCTGGTATTGTGTTGGATCTGAGTGAGACTAGAATTGTGACTCATTTGCAAAGGCACCAGTCCTTGGGCTGTGCATATTCTAGAGAGCTTCTGAGGAGCAGCAGGCCTCTGTGCAATCCTCCTGTGCAGGGCGACTAGACTCTGTCCCTGGAGCCTAAGCCCAGTGTGGGGGTGAGAAGAGCCAGCACCAGAGAGAGCCTGAAGAGAGGTGGCCCATGAGAGGAGAACCACGGGCCTGAGGGCCTGAGCCTGTGTGCCCCCTCCGGAGGAACTCAGTGGGTCTGACAGAAGCAGCTGGTTCCTCCGCTGCCCCCACCTCGCCTGGGAGGTTATTGCTCTGGGTATAAACAGTCCCCTGAAGTTAGCAGGATAAATATAAACACAGCCTCCTGATCAAGGCTCAGAAACTAAGCTTTGCATCTGAGCTCCCTGCTACCAACGCTGCTGCAAAACACAGAATAAGCAAGGTGCAGCAACACAGGGCTGCTGCAGCTTAGCAAACAGGCTGTATTGGTCAGCTTTTCTCATAATTCTGGAGGCCAGAAGTTCAAGACCTCTCTCTTTGACATGTAGAGTGGCTGTCTTCTCTCTGCATGGCTTCTTTTCTCATAATTCTGGAGGCCAGAAGTTCAAGACCTCTCTCCTTGACATGTAGGGTGGCTGTCTTCTCTCTGCGTCTTCACATAGACTTCTCTCCATGCATGTCTATGTTCTAATTTCTTCTTCCTGGGTGAAGCATAGTCGGTATGCATTTTAGAACCTAATTTCAGAACCTTCCTGGGTGAAGCATAGTCGGTACGCATTTTAAAGACCATCTTGGAGAAAGAGATGCATATATTGGTGGGACTGCTGTGACTTGAGGATTTCCAGAAATTGCTGTTGCTTATCAAATATGACTAAAAGCCAGCTTACTGCCACAAAGGATTTGAACAAGTGATAAAACTAGTATAAGTTGAACTGTAAGCTCTAAGAGGGTAGAGCTGTGTCCTAGCAGAATGCTTACACATAGCGGGTGTTCAACAGATCTTGTGGACAGGAGAAAGACAAGGGAAAGGAGAGGGAGGGATGATGGAAGCTGAAAGATAATTGAAAACTGGTGAGAAATGTACCAAGCGCTGGGACAGTCCTATAGCAAGTGATCACTACACTGGCTCTGAGCATCCATTGCACAGGCAAACTGGGCACTCAGCATTCAAGAAAAAGGGAGCGAGGGCACAAGTGCCCCCAGGAAACCAACACTTCAGATCTTTAATTCAAGGAGAAATGAATCGCATACATCTCTAAATAAGGGACATAGGCAATGATATTTTTTCCTTTGGTTTTGCAGAAGCCTGACATAATCTTCAAAAAGTTGTTTCCATCATCCCTTTTTAAAGTCAGGAAGTGAAACATTAAACCATAGTGAAAGCATTTCTGTGGGGAGCAAGGATAATATGGTCCGCAGTTGCTATTTTCTGATGACCTGACTTAATATAGAGATGGCATTTAGAGTCCCCACAAGAGGGACCCTAAGCCACTCAGTGTATGGAATTGCGTTATAGCAGCCTAAACAGACTAAGACAGAGAGTGAATGCCTTTAAAGCAAGATCTGATACTTGACAGGCCGTTATGAAATTTCAGACCATCATTTGTATTTTCTTCAAGACAGAGGTCTGCCCAGCTAGACCTTCTCCTTTCTCTGCCATTTGTGGGGTTTATGACCTTAATAATAAGCATATTTACTGAGTAGTTACTCTGCCAAGCACTCTGCTGAGTACAGAAGCTGTCCCATCTGATCCTCAAAGCAACTCGGTGAGGTAATACTGTCTCTATTTGCTAGACGAGGTGTGGCGAGTAGCTCTGAATGAGTGGTGGGGCCTAGATACAACCCATGTCTCTGACTCCAGGGCCTGGAATTTTAACCACCATATTCTGATACTAGGGCAAGTTACTCAGCCTCCCTGTCTTAGTCCATCCAGGCTGCTATAACAAATATGCCATAGACTGAGTGGCTTAAACATTTATTTCTCACAGTCTGGATGCTGGGAAATCCAAGATCAAGGTGCCAGCAGATTTGGTGTCTGGTGAGAGCCGTCTTCCCGCTTTCCAGACAGCTGCCTTCTCACTGTGTCCCCACATGGTAGAAAGTCAGCGAGAGAGCTCTCTGGGTCCCTTTTATACGGGCACTGATCCCATTCATAGGGGCTCCACCCTCATGACCAAATCACCTCTCAAGGGTGCCACCTCTTATTACCATCACCTTGGGGGTTAGGATTTCAACATATACATTTTGGAGGAACACAAACATACAATTCATGACATTCCCTGTGGTTAAGTAAGTGAAGCACCTGTCTTGACCCTGAGTTCTGCCAGGCATGACCGTAAGCTTAGCCTTCCCTGGTAAAGCGGTTTCAAGGGCTGTCCCCACTCCCCGTGTCTGTTTCTTCCCCCCCCCTTGGCACCTTCTATAGCCCCCTGCAGTCTGCCATCCATGAGGCTGTGCCCCGTCCTTTCCTGCCTAGAACCAGCTAGTTGTCAAGTCCCAGGGAAACTGTTAGGTGTCTATCTTACTAGATCTTTCTAGAAGCTTCCTTGCCTCCTCATTCTTGCTCCTATAAACCAGTTGTCTCCTCTGGCTTTAGTGACTTTAGTGACTCCTGCTTTTATGTCCTCCCTTTGGCCGCCCTTCCTTAGTCCCCTTCTGCTACCACCGTGCTTTGGGCCACCCAGATCCGTCAGATGCCACAGCCCCAAAATGGACTCCCTGATCCCACCTCTGCACATAGCAGCCAGAGTGACTGGCTTTATTATCACATTATTTATTATTATTACCGTCATGTAGAGTTTTAACAAGTAAACATTGAGTGAGAGCATGTAAACACTGTATACAAAATAAAACTGACATGCCCTCGAATATTTTGTTATAACTGAAAGATGTTAGGCTTGAGAGATGAGATTGAGAGACAGGAGGTACAAATTCTTGCTCAGACTCGAAGTCACATTACCTCCCACAAATTCAATTTCCTTGTCTATAAAATGGGGAAAAGGATGACATTCTCTTTCCTGGGTTATAGTGATGACCAAATGTAATAAGACAAAAAAAATTTGCACTACGTACTGTCTAGGGTTATTTAAAATGTTAATGGTTGTTCTTATAATCTTAATTCCTTCTTAAATGGTATGAGATTCTGCTGACAGAAAAGAAAGGCAGTTATCAGTTATATTCAACATCTCCATTGCCCCTTGAAATCTACTTGAATTATTTAGTGTATTTTTTCCTCTTTTCATAAAACCACTGGTTTATCTGTTTATCTCTCATTCAAAGTTAAAATGAGAATGTTAGGTTTTCTCATATTCTAGGGCATTTGTGTAAGTTAAACTTTGCCCCGAGCGTGTCCATGAGAGGGTTGCTGACTAATCTCTATGTCTAATGTGTGCTTTCTCTTTCTCTCTTCTCTTATTCTCTACCCCCCCATTTCTTAGCCTGAGGGCCTTTGCTCCAGCTCTTGACTGGCCTGGAACACTCTTATCCCATAATTTACTTGTGTATGATGTTTGTAGATTATCCATCTCTCATGCTGAAATACAGCCTCGTGAGGCATCTGTTTGGATCACTGCTGTATCCCAAGTGCCTGGCACAGTGCCTTGCACATAGTAGGTCCTCAATAAATATTTGGCTGGAGTGGGTGAAGGAGGGAGAAGGTATGTGTTTAAAGAAAATTAAATATAATAAGTTTTTCTAACCAGATAGTTAGATCTAGATAAAGAAAGAAAGAAAGAAGAATTCATTGACTGAATGAAAGCATCCTTCACAGGCTCCTCATCTGCCCTTTAAAGAGTTCCCCAGGGGCACTTGTTCTCACACTGTACATGACCCCTGGGAAGTCTAATCCATATGACCCCTGAATCCACATCCCAGACCTCCCAGACCCTCCCTCGTCACCTCCACCTGCCTGGCTAAGGCATCTGTATGACTCAGCCAGCAGCGCCTCCTCCGGGAAGCCTTCCCAGGTCTCTTCTCTTGTTTCCCAGCGTCCCCCAGCGTCACCCAGGCTCTTACTTTCATAACGATCATTCTTTTGAGAACAGAGGCCTTATTTTATTCATTTTATTTATACGTTTTTAAACATAACAATGCTTATTGGGGGACAAGTTATAGTTTCCAAAGTAGCAACTGCCCCATTTGTACCACAGGAAATGTGAAATATTTATAAAAACATATAGAAGAAAATTAAAATGAAAACCACCCACAACCTAGGGGTGTGTATCACCTATGAAATTAAATACATGTGTGTGCGCACACACAGGCACAGATACAGCCAAATACATCGGAAGACTTGGAAAGAATTGCTTTAAAAACAAATACTGAGTGGCATCCAATCAAATGCCGCGGTGGAACGCTGAGTGGAGAGCCATTCTGAGAAGAGCAGAGCCGCCCCCGAGAGCAGGGATCTAGCCTGGCGCTCACAGCGAGGCTGGGGGCCCTGATGTGGAACACGAGCCGCTTCACAGGACTCCTACATCAGACCAAGTGTTATGACCACGATGAAGTGAGATGAAAACAAGACCACGCACCCATAATCATCTCTGAACATAGACCAAATGAGAACACCATCCAAACCACAAAAAATGACCAGGCGCTGCCCTCTGTTTAATGTGAGCGATTGCTGCTTCTTGACCAATCACAGCTTTAAACTTGCTCCATTAGTCCCACCTTCTAGGTAAGAATTATCAAGACACCCAGCCCTAGAATTATCCCTGCTCCTTGGCAGCATCCAATTCAGAGCAAAGCCTTGCTTCCTTGAGCTTTCCCCAAAATCACCCAACTCAAGCTGAAATCCTAAATAAGTCCTTTCTGCTATTCACGAACTGAGACGCCCCGCAGCTCCCCATGATATACAGTCTCCCCTGTCGCCATGAGTCAGTACACTCAGTTTTGTCCAACTGTGGGTGTGTTCGTGGTGGCCTCTGGCTGCAGGGTGTGGACAATATCACACATCATCATATTCCTTCCCTAGCTGGCACATAGCAGGTCTCAGGAACATGTCAGATAAATTAACTAAAACTAAGATGGAAACCCTGACTCTTACAGCACCTGCTTGTGACCACTAGACAAACTGCCAGTTCTGTCAGGAATTTAGCAGCTGTTCTGTGAGCACCCGCTTTATAGAGGGCGAGAGGACATCTAAGACATTGGCTGCATCCTACAGACAAGACAACACAGAAAAACTGAAAGGGTTAAATGATGCTCTGGAACAGTGGTCACAGGCAGCACATAGCTAAATGCCTGAGGGGCTGAAAGAGCTACCAGGTGATGAATTGGATGCAGACAGGTGAAGAGAAAAGGCTATAAGTTGTTGTAGACCTTGAAAGCTGGGGAACAGTGGGTGCACAGGCATGGACGCGAGAACGTTCCTGGTACATTTGCTGGATGCTAGGTTCTGTGTAAGCGTGGATTCTGACTGTCTTGCTCACCTCATGTCCCACCCCCAGTGCGTGACACAGAGCAGGCTTTTAGTAAATACCTGGGAAATGAATATATGTGTATGACTAAGTCAGTGAAGGAACCTGAGGGCCTGAAGAAGTTTCAAAGAGGGGAGATGATGCCAGAAAAGTGGGTCGGGGCCTTGAATGCCAATCTAAGAAATTCTAGATCCTCCTGTCAAATAAGAGCTCGGCATGGTATGAGCAGGAGAGCAATCCTGGCAGAGCTGTGCTTTAACACAATCGATCTAGAACAATGTGCAGAACAGACCAGAAGGAGAGAGAAACTAGGGAGTCTGGGTCCCAGGTCATCAGAGCCTCTCTGTGCAAATAGGGGGAGAGGCTAACGGCAAGGTGATGCCTGGAAGGAAGCAGAACTTGGAGCTGGGCAGACCTGAGTAGGAGTCCTGGTTGTGCCATTTTCTGTGACCTTGAACGAGGTCCCTGACACCACCGAGCCCCAGCCTCTACCTCCTGTCACTCAGGATCTGGTGCACTCATGCCACAGACCCAGGGCAGGCATTTTGGCAAAGTCCCTGGCTTGGTACAATAATTTGCATGTTTCAGAGCAAAATCACAGCTGTGTTCTCTAAACCAAAGGCTAAATCAGGCCTCGAGGTGCAATGGAAAGAGACGTGGGTGTGGCGGTTAGACCTGCGTGTTGGTGGTGTTCTTTCACTCGTTACTTCTCTGAGCCTTGGTTTCCTCACCTGAATAATGACAATAACCCCCTACTCCCAGGAGTCACTCTGGGGATATGTCTGTGGAAGCACCTGCAGAGTCTGAGCACTGGCTAGGGGCTCCATAAAGCAAGCCCCTCCATCCCTCACTTCCTGTAAGCCAGGTATCAACCTCCCTTCCTTGTAGGCAGCTGAGAACAGAATGTGAAGTAGGAACTGGCCCCTACCTGGTTTGGAAGAGGGGGTGCATCACCCCTTAGCCTCAGTCCAGGGGCCTCATGACCCAGCCAGGACCTAACAGAGAGCCTTCACTGACCTTGGGCAGCGGGCATGTCAGCCAGCCAGCAGAGCAGACACAGGGTTCTATGGATGCTCTAGCATGCTTCCCTGGCTGCAGCTTTAAAGTATGGGTTTGTTCTCATCCTGCCTTCTCATCTTTACCACTCCTCTGGTACAGCCAACCAGGCCACCTTCCGTGAGAAGAGGTTAGGGACAGGAGGCAAGCCCTGGGACAACTCCTTGGACTGATAGATCCAGAGCCCGAGAAATGGTCCCCAGGCCTGAGGGAGTTGTCCAGAGGGCTTGGAATCTAGCTTCTCAGGCTCTCGGCCCCTTTCCTTATGTCTCCCCTCAGCCTGGGCACAGAGGCCCCCGCCTTCTATCGGGCAGGGATGCGGGGTGCTTCTCCAGGTGTATAAAAACTGAATTGACTGAGCAGAGTTGGAATTGTCCACGTGAGAGCAGGAGTCTTTGCTTACAGGAACCACCATTGGTTTCCTTTCTGAAAATCTGCTCATCTATCACAAATGCTTTGAGGTAAAATGTGATTCACTTGACATTGTACTGACACTTCCAAGCAGAGGTGGATAGACTTGCCGTCTCCCCACAGCCAGGTCTGTCTGCCTTTCTGAGAGGCAGCATGTGCCCTACCACAGCCCTGTGTGGGGATTCTGAGGTTGGGGAGCAAGGAACAGGGCCAAGGCAGTCATCTGGGCTTTTCTCATCTCACTGCCCTGACTCCAGGCTCTTGTTGGCCAGGCTTTTGTCCCTTCAGGGACTGTCCCTGCTTTCCTTGGTCTCGGATTCAGTTTTCTCTCACAATTCTGGGCTGAGGCTAGGGCTCTGCTCTTTTTGTGGGGGGCAGGAAGGGTGGTGATCTCATCCCTGAAAAAGATTAGTCATCAGAGAGACAGGGACAGATCTGGGGGTGGGGGGAACAGGACGGAGGACAGGCTCTATGTAAATGAGTCATCTTCCCGCCAGCCAGCTCCACGGGGCCTGAGCTTGACAGCTGCTCCCCGGGAGAGGTTGTTAAGCAGGAGCTACCCGGAGGTAGGAGTAGTTAACCAGCTTTTAATAACTCATTTTGCTGAATGATTTCTGGTGAGGAGAGAAAACCTTAATCGCACAGACGAAGCGCAGAGTGAGGGGAGGTTCGAGTCAGCCCCACCAGCAAGGAAAGCAGTGCCATGGTTCAAAGCCGATTCTTGGAGTCACTTGCCCATTGCTCATACCTAACCAAAACTTCCCTAATGTTAAAAATCACCAGCCCTCCTGCTCTCATCAAACACAGAAGATCATCCCAAAAAAGGCCCCCACAAAACAAGCCAAAAGCAAACAGGAAAATGGGGAGGGGCCCACTTTTTCCATGCGCCTTGCTGGCCGGCGCCTCTTTGGCCTGAGTCACTGAGCATTCAGTATGAGCCCAGCCTCACGCTGGCTATGGAGCAGAGAAAACCAGGCTTGCAGCCCTCAGGGTGTCTGTCCATCTAATCTGCTATTTAGACAACTCCATAAACGCCAACAAGGAGAGCAGCCCACAGTCTCAACTTTTCCACAACAGTCCCGTTTCCAGTATCCCACCCGGCTGCCACACTCAATTTTGGGACTGGAGAAGGTGGCGCCTCCCTCTTGGTAGGCCTCCCCCCGACCCAAGCCCAGAGTGGGTGATGCCACTCACCTGGACCAGCTGAGGAAACTGAGACCCAGGAAGGTGAAAGGATGGCAAGTCAGCGGTAGAGCTGGTCTCAGGGGAGGTTTTCCTTGCCGCCAAAATTCCTAGTCATGGCTTGTCTATATCTCGCATCAGGTGAAACCGGGGTACGCTTAAGCCGTGATGCAAGGGCCACTACTTGCCCGTGGTGTTTCCCAATTAAGCTTGCTGGGTTTTGAGCACTTACCATGTCCTAGGCACTGTGGGAAGCATGTGGGAGCCCCGTCCTCATCTACTCCTCATAACCTTCTGAGGAAGGCTGTCATCAGGCCACTTTCAGAGGGAGAAGTAATATGTCCACATTACTTGCTAGTGGAGGTCCCAGAGTCTGACACCATCTTCTGCTCTCAACTCTCCAAGAAAGGTGATGTCGGCCCTTCCCAAGCTGCAGGAATGGAGACTTGCTGAGTTTATCTTCTGTAGCTGGAGGTTTCCAGAGCCTATCAGTTTCTAGAAGACGAAACATGTTGTCAGATGCCCTGCTCAGGTGCCGGAGAAGCCTCTAGAAGTGCCAGGTGATGCTCTCACTCCTACAAAGCTCCTGTACGTCCAGCTCCAGTACGAGTTGGAGGGAAAGTTCTCCCAGCCTCGTCTTTTTTCCACAGGTTCACCCACTCCATCTGCAAGAGTTATTGCATACTGCTGGTGGGCCAGGCACTGAGCTGCACTTGGGAACCAGCCAGGCTGACCTCCCCACCCCGCCACAGCCCGTCCTGTGCACTCTCCCACCGGGCGTGCTTTTCTTAAACCACGCCCCTACTTCCTCTCGAAATCCCACCCACTCTTCAAGACTGAGCAGGATATCTCTTCCACCATGAGTCTTTCCTAGTCACTCCACCAGGAGGACCTCTGACCTGATTCTGACCTAAATTGCCTGGGTGCTCATGGGCCTTGGGGTTGGTTTTAAGTTTCCCAAGTGATTCTTTTGTGCAACCGGAGTGAAAAACTGCTGCTCCAGTGAGAAGCAACATACTTTTTTTTCTTCCAAATTCTTGTGTATTTGACTTTCTCTCTTATAACATCACAAGCTCTATCTTCTCCTTTCAAGTCTGGGTTCTGCCACTTGCTACTTCTGGAATCTGGGCAAATTATTTAACCTGTGCCTTTTATCTATTAAATGTAATTCTGTTTATTAATCTCACACTTGGGGATGATAATAATTCCCATGGTTGTTCATCAAATCTAAAACACCATCGATTTTATTTTATTTATTTTTATTTTAGGTGAGGAAACCCTTGGTTGACCTGATAGATTGCAAGGACCTTGTCAGGTTACAATCTCTTATTTTTATTTTTTATGCCTACAGCACCTGGTCTTCCTAGGTGGTCTCCCATCCAAGTACTAACCAGGCCCAACCCTGCTTAGCTTCCGAGATCAGACAGGATCAGGCTTGTTCAGGGTGGCATGGCTGTAGACAACACCATCAATTTTAAATGCACCATTATTGCATACCATTAAGAATTTAAGATGCTGGGTGGCTGCATAGTGTAGTGGTTAGCACGTCTGCTTTACACGCAGAAGGTCCTGGGTTTGCACCCCAGGTGGAGCCATGGACCATACCCCAGGTGTGCCAGGCTCTAGGTGTGCACAGCGAGCCCGTGGGAGGAGATGCCCCGCCTTCAGAGATCCAGTTCTTAAGGGGAGACAGCAACATCCATAGGTCAGGGGAGCGAGGGGAATTAAAGAGGGGGGGAAAAAAAAGAATTTAAGATGCTATCAAATAAACTAAGCCAGGTCATTGGTTGTAAGATGCATCTTGATTTCAGGAATGTTATAATTAAAGGAAAAGGCTGTGGCTCATAATGAATGAAACCCAGTGCCTTGTAGATTTGTTATGAGGACAAAATGCATTGATGTATATGAAGTCTTGGCCCAGTGCCTGGAAATAGTGAGGGCTCAACACGTGTCAGCTATTATTATCCCCTCCGCATTTTCATTCCCCACTGAATACCTTAATGACTTTTCTCAGCCATTCCTCCAGACCCGTCCCTCCCAAAAGATTTGGAGCTTTTCCAGACTGGTGGTTGTCCTCCCTGGGGGAGTGACTTAGATAAAGATGACATGGGCAGCCTTGGGGTTCCAAGAGCCTTCCTCTTTCTCCGGGAGAGTCAGTGTCTCAGCTTCAGCCACAGAGCACCTCACAGCCCACCCCGCATCTCTCTGTCCCCTGTTTGGAAAGGGAGGGGCACTGAAAGACCTGGCTGCTGGCCTAGCCTTGGGCAAGGCCCAGACTGGAATGAGCTTCAGGCTTCTTGATTATTACAAGGAGGCTGTTAATCCTTCCTCCAGCCAGTCAGGAAAGATCAGATGAGATAGGGATGTTGGGAAAGGATTCTCAGAGGAGCTTGCCTAGCAGACTAGAGGGCCCATGGGAAGGATGGCCAGGTTTAGCAAATAAAAATACAGGACTCCCAGTTAAATTTTACAGATAAAAATGAATGTCCCAAACATTACATGGGACATATTTACACTAAAATATGATTCATTATCTGAAATTCATATTTAACTGGATGACCTGCCAACCCTAATGTGTCCTTTCCCATTCCCTACCCACTGACCCCACACCTCAGCTTTCCCACTCTCTCTGATATTTAATTCTCAGCCTTTAGAAGTTCTTAAAATATTTACTTTCAGTCATTCAGTCAACAAATAACTTTCAGTGCCTAATTTTACAAGATTTCCTCATTCACTGTAGAGAGTAGATTCATAATAATAGTAAACCTTTATTAAGGGCTTATTAATGTATGAGGCATGGTTCTAAGTGTTTTGCATATATTAACTCAATTTAATACAAAAAAAATCAGGTAGGTATAGTATCATCTCCATTTTACAGATGAAACAACTGAGGCACAGAGAGGTTAATTAATTTGCTCAAAAAATACACAGCTAGGGAGTGATGGAGCTAGGATTCAAATCTGGGCGGCCTACTTCAAAATAGCCAATGTGATGTAGCTCTAAGTTGCAAGGGGTATTCAATCTCATTTCTATCTTTTGGACAGGCCCCAAAAGATAATTAATACAACAAGTCATCTGCACTTGCTACTCAAAGTTCACTGACCAGCTGCAGTGTCATCAGCTGGGACAATGTTGGACATGAAGAATTGTGAGCCTCGCCCCAGAATCTAACAAGATATCTAGGAGGATTATAAGTAGTCTAGTCCAAAAATTACTGCTCCAAACAAGCAGAGTGAGAGTCTGTTCATTCACACAACAAACTTGGCCCAAGCACATTCTACCATACCAGGCACTGTTCTAGACATTGCAGAGTCGTGGCGACTTTTTTAAAATGTAGGAAATCCTCATGCCTGTTTTTAAATGTCTCATTCTTAATTTTTCATGAGGGTAGAGTACAGCCTTTCTCAAAAATAACTCTTTGAAACATGAGGTGATTAAAACCATTCTGCGGTCAAATTGGTTTTCGGAACACTGGATAGTGTTAGCATAACCCCCTTGGATTCATAAGTCACACCAACACAGTAAGTGCTCTGAAAAGTCCTGCAATATATAAACTTGTTTCACTTTAACTCATTTTTTTTTAATCATGGGAATTCTCCCCCCGCCCCGCCCCCCATTAAGTCTATTATCTCATCTTAAGGAACACACTTTGGCAGAATGTATTACAGTTCACAAAGAGGGTTCACATTGGGAGGTTTACATTTTATAGGTGAAGAAATCGAGACTCAGAGGAGTTAGTGATAATGACTTGCTTCAATCATTTGGCTGATAGAGGCCACAACAGGAATCAAACCTTTGAGTTCATGTCTGGTACTATTTCCTTAGCCATCAGCACCAGTCTGTGTATGTTTGGTTACAAGTCACAGAAGGCTGAAGCAAGAAAATGGATTCATGGGCTCATGCGACTGGAAGTCCAGAGGTAGGTTGGGCAGCGTGGCCAGTTTGATTTGACAGCTCATAAGAGTCATCAAGGCCTCATTTCTTTCAGGCTACATCCACTTGGCCTTTTACAGTATTAGCTTCATTTTAAGGCTGGCTCCTTCTCATGGCCATAGTTGGCTGCCAACCACCCTGGGGCTACCTTCTGCTCCTTTTAAGAGGGAGAAGATTTTAACCTAGAAAGTGTCAGAGAAACTCTTCTCTCATTTGATTGGCCTGAATAGGGTCACATGCCCATTGCTAAGCCAATTTCTGTAGCCACAGAAATGCCTTGCACTGACTGGCTTAGGCCTATCCATCCTTGAGTCAGTCATGATAAGGGACTGGATAACCCTGACTGGCCTAGATGAATAGAGCCCACTCCTGGAGTTGGGTCAGTTCTCCAAGAGGACTGGCTGCTCCACAGTTAGAGGTGGAGATGATGGTTAGTAGACAGGCAGGTACAATGTCCACCACAAGGGTTTTAGGTCACTCAAAATTTAAATCAATAAAGTATCATAATGTACACTCTAAATATCTTACAATTTTGTCAACCGTACCTCAATAAAGCTGAAATTAAAAAAAAAAAGTTAAATCAAAATATTTGAAACTAGGCAGATTCCAACCAGAAGAGACATCAGGAATACTTTATAACATTATTTCTTAAAAGAAGGGCTTTAGCCCATTTGCGTCAGAATCACCAGGAGACATTTGTTAAAGTGCAGATTCCTGGGCCCCTCCCTTGACCCACTAAATAAATCTCTGGAGTGACACCTGCCTTGCATTTTAATCAAACATCCCAATTGTTTGTAATAGCCCTGGTTTGTACATGCTGTCCTGGGGGAATTATTAGTAGTGCCCTTTTACTCCCCCAAAATATCTTAATTGGATTATCAATTATGTTTCTCTTCCTCAAAGCTGACATTGAAGAGACAATCGGAAAAAGTCCCCAAGGTGATGAGGCAAGACTTTCTATTTGTCTGGCACCATACGATGGGCTTCAGGGTCAGCTTAGCCACTTATAAACTATAACTCGGGCGAGTACCCTCACTTCCCTTGGCCCATGTCCTGGCCTGCATTGTTGGGGTTGATGATGCCACCCTCAGAGGGTGGCTGGAGGGATGGGATGTATCCACTGACTGGCACAGCGGCTCCACCCAAAGCCACCTGATAGAGATTGCAGCTGGCCTCCCCATCTCGCTTCCAGGCTCTTCGAGCTGAACTCCAGAGGCCCTGTCACTAGGGCCCCATTTGTGAAGGCGGCACCAGACAGGCTGTGGGAACGAGCTTCACAGCTTTTGTCAAAGTGGCATAATAAAGCCCCCAAGTGTCTGCTCTTTGCAAACTGGGATGGCAGATCAATTGTGGCATAAACAAAATAGCAGGCTTGGTGAGAACCGGGGACAGATTACGCCTCCACAGGGTGTGATTGGGGAAGGAGGGGATTCTCAGGGTGGCTGAGTTTGCCTTTTCTCTGCCTGAAGCTTCAAGGTCCCTCTCCAGAACCAGCCTGGATCCCCAAAGATTGTCAGAGCTTGAAGGATAGCTCCTCCACTCCAGGAAGCATCTGGCTAAGGCAGCAGCCCAGGCAGGGACCCACTGCTCTTAGCAAGAAGCCTGACCCCAGGCCCTCAGCACCCCCCTGAGCTCCAAGCATATTGATGGGAGAAGAAGGGTAGACCACGCTGCTCTGGTTAGGAAGCAAGGGAAGGTCAAGCAGGCACAGGAGTCAGACCTCAGGGATCAGGGGGGCAGTGAGAGAGGTACTTGCATTGGGTGCCCTCTGTGTTGTCAGAAATACCCGTGACCTGCCTGTCCACTTCATTTTGGGCAGATAGTGCCACAGCAAGTCAAGCATTCGGCATCATTTTGGGCCTGCTGTCACAGCCATGAGGAGACCCTAGGACAAGTTCTGGCCCAGCTGTCATGTGGGGGAAGCAGGGAAAAGCTGTGCCCTGGCCCAGCGATGAGCTGCTGACAGCAAAAAGACAAAACCTCTAAGAAGGCAGGCCAGAGACGCTATGAGGGCAGGAACTGCATCTGTCTGGTTTCTACCATATCCCTGAGCCTAGCAAGAGGCCTGCAAAATTGGCGTCCAGTAAATGTTTGCTAAGGAATGAGTGGGTGGATTTTGATCTTCCAGCTGCATGTCTTATAGTACTGCCATGTAGAGGCCCTACCATATATGCCTATGATAAATTTTAATTTATAAATTAGGCACAGTAGAGATTAACAACAATAACTAATGATAATAGAATAATTATAACAATTTACTGTAATAAAAGTTATGTAAACATGGCACTATTAAGTAAAATAAAGGTTACTTGAACACAAGCACTGCAATACCATGAGTCGATCTGATAACCGAGATGGCTACTAAGTGACTAACAGGTAGATAGCATATACAGTATGAATATGGGTAAAGAGGGATGATTCACATCTGAAGCTGAATGGCGCAAAATTTCATCACGCTACTCAGAATGGCACATAATTTAAAACTTAAGAATATTTTATCTCTGGAATTTTGCATTTAATATTTCCAGACCATGATTGAACATGGGTAATTAAAATCATAAAAAGCCCGTAGATAAGGGGGAAATACTATAGATTCAGAGCTGATTTCTTTTTAATGAATTTAATAATTGAAATTTGGCTTTAAAGTATAGCAAAATCCCTCTATCGAATTCTTGGTTACACTGCTAATTTGGTTTTTCACTTTCTTGTGACCAAATTCCGAATATGGGAATATAATCCGTCTTCCTCAACGTGGGTGTCATCATAAAATTTTCTCCTAACTTGAGTCATTCAGTATAAGATCAAGACTATGGTCAGGCAAGTGGGCATTTCCTCCAGGGGGTCTACAGAATTATTAGTACACAGGTTTAAGGAATTACTCTGAAAAAAAAAAAATTTTTTTACTCTGCTCCTTTTAAGGAAATAGTAAGCCAAAGGAGACAAAACTCTACTCCCCACTTCCCAGGGCCAGCTCCACCCCACTAATAGCACACAGGAAACCCTCTTGACATTGGTTATGACCTAAACAAAGATGCCCCTGGCCTTTTGCTGTAGAAGTGTTGAAAAGTGCCACGGTGCTGCCCAGACAGATGATCCATTTTCAGCTCAGATTCCAAGCAGCAGTAAATCTTCCTACCCAGAAATTAAACCCCTTCCCATAACCAGAGTCAGGCAATCATGGGTCCCGCAAAGATACTAAAGACAGCTGCAGGTTGAGCTGTTTGGAGGGGCAGAGCTGCCACTCTGCGCTGCCCTGGATGGCATGGACTGAGCACACTGGTGGAAAGCCAAACATTCTGCAGAAATCAATTGATAAAGAATCTCTCTTAAAGACAGTGCATTGAACAAGTAGGTAAGTTAAGACTTAATTTTAAGAGTTCTAAGCAATAAGCATTTGCCCAGGCACAGAGCAGACCTCCCAGGACAAAAGCAACCCCAGACACATGCAGCACAGGACCCCCAGGGCCAAAACCTTTCCCCAGGCTGCAAGTGTGAGCAAGGGTGATGGTAGTCCTTGGGTGAGAAGGGGCTGACACCTAATGGCAGAACCACATTTACTCTGAAGGTTGTGGACTCTTTCTCAAACAATCCTTTTGTCAGTTTCATAAACCATTTTTCAGAGACCATCAAATATAGCTACCTAGACCGAACACACTCTACCTGGTCCCCAGAGATCCCACATAAGATGAAGCCTCTATGGAATTCTACCCTAACACATGTGCCACTGGTTATATTAAAAAATTAATTCTAGGGTTGAGAGAGCAGGTGATACTTGCTTTGTAGGTATCCAAGTGGTTTGCACCTGTGCTGTGAATTGTTTTGTGTGTCCTGATGGGTCCTTCCCAGGGACCATCTTGCCCCACCCATTTTGATTTATAGATTCCTCAACAGGAGGGGCCATGTCTCCTCCATCAATTTAGGCGCTGCCAATTCAGGAACAATGTCTAGTGCCACCAAAGGAGAGACATGTCTAAGTACTGTTTCCCCACTACTTGAGCGATGCCACGCAAGATAGGAGCCAGGTCATCACCTGCATACATAGGGCGAGCGCCCCGCCAGGAACTCGCTGACCCTTGCCCTGTCTTCCCAGGTTTCGGCATGACCACCCCTGCCACGGTGGGCGGGAAGGCCTTCCTCATCGCCTACGGGCTGTTCGGCTGCGCTGGGACCATCCTGTTCTTCAACCTCTTCCTGGAGCGCATCATCTCGCTGCTGGCTTTCATCATGCGCACCTGCCGGGAGCGCCAGCTGCGCCGCAGCGGCCTGCTGCCCACCACCTTCCGCAGGGGCTCAGCGCTTTCCGAGGCGGACTGCCTGGCTGGCTGGAAGCCCTCGGTGTACCACGTGCTGCTGATCCTGGGCCTGTTCGCCGTGCTGCTCTCGTGCTGCGCCTCGGCCATGTACACCAGTGTGGAGGGCTGGGACTACGTGGACTCGCTCTACTTCTGCTTTGTCACCTTCAGCACCATCGGCTTCGGGGACCTAGTGAGCAGCCAGCACGCCGCCTACCGGAACCAGGGGCTCTACCGCCTGGGCAACTTCCTCTTCATCTTGCTCGGCGTGTGCTGCATTTACTCACTCTTCAATGTCATCTCCATCCTCATCAAGCAGGTGCTCAACTGGATGCTGCGCAAGCTGAGCTGCCGCTGCTGCGCGCGCTGCTGTCCGGCACCCGGCGCGCCCCTGGCCCGGCGCAACGCCATCACCCCGGGCTCCCGGCTGCGCCGCCGCCTGGCCGCACTGGGCGCCGACCCGGCTGGCGACAGCGACGCCGAGGGCCGCCGCCTGTCGGGAGAGCTCATCTCCATGCGCGACCTCACGGCCTCCAACAAGGTGTCGCTGGCGCTGCTGCAGAAGCAGCTGTCCGAGACGGCCAACGGCTACCCGCGCAGCGTTTGCATTAACACGCGCCAGAACGGCTTTTCGGGCGGTGTCGGCGCGCTGGGCATCATGAACAACCGCCTGGCGGAGACCAGCGCCTCCAGGTAGACCGCCCGCCTGCCAGCCCCGCTGCGCCAGAGACCCTCGCCAGGCTGGCGTACCGCTGGGCGTGGCTTGCTTTCCTTCTCTCAGACGCTGGCGCTTTCTTAATCTTTATCCAATAAAACGAAACCAAAAAAGTTTTTTTTTTTTTTTAAAGAAATACTATTTGGCCAGGCCTGATGTTATCAGGGGCAGGTGTTGGGGGAGCCTGTTTTCCTTGTGGGTCCCCTCTTGGAGAACCGTGGCCCCAGCAGATTCTCCAAGGAGAGAAAAAGTGGCACCCCAGACCCTTACCCCGGTGCATACCGCAGCGAGGAGAGTGCCAGCCCTGGGTTTTGCAGACTGGCATTAAACTCGGCCCCCATGCACATAAGCAGCCGGCAACCCCAAAACATATGGTGCAACTTTTCATGGCTCTGAATTACCTCCGCAGCATTTAGAATCCTGGCCCAGCCTAGCAGCTTCCTTCTGGTCGTCAGAAGTGATATAGTCACAGTTTTGACAGGTGGGGGTGGGGAGAGCCATCTGTTACCTCCTGATGTATATATATGTATATATAGAACAGCCGCTACACACAGAGAATGGTGTAGTATTATGCAATGAGATAAAACATAGCACCAACTTGCGGACTGTGGCATTTCTCTGAGATTTGGAAATTGCAATGGTAAGGGGCTTAGTTGGCCTTTCTCAGCCTGGAGTTAGTCTGCTTAGCACAGCACATAGGGCAGCTACTTCTAATGAGCGAAACCCAAGTAGCCTGCCAGGAGGGGAGCACTGAGCTGCAGGAGCCCTGCTTTGCTTCAGCTGTTTGATCTTGGAGGCTCCTGGCTCATCTCTGAATCCCCCAACCCTCCTTTCTTTCACCAGCATCATCCACCAGAATGCTTTTCCTCATTAACCAGGAATGTCTGAGTCTTCTCAGACAAGATTTTGCTTTGTTGGTGTGGATTTTTTTCCCCCTAACTCCCACTGATCAGTTCAATGTTTTCTCCCTTTACAGAGCCTGAGAGTGCTGAGTGCAGCCTCCAGCCCCACTCCTTCTCTGAATTAGGGCTGTGCCAGCTGCACCCACGGGGCCCCAGGGCCTGCAGCACCAAAAACCCAACGCAGCCATCCTACAAATGTCAGAGAATTTGGCTCCAGAGCCCATAATGTTTGAGGGGCACATCCCATTCTAAACGTTTGGTCCCCACTAATAATCAAGCGAATTAGTTTCCTCCTTGCACAGGCCGTATTGGAGGTGGAGGAAGGCAGGAGAGAGGGAGCTGATGGAATGTGTAGATGGAAGCAATTTTAGGATTCAGCTTTTGCTCTGGATGATCCTCAAGTTGAGGGACAGATTCTCACCCTCTGCCAGATAGGAGTCGCTGACCTAGAGGAAACCCAGATGCCCATCATTTCAGCCCATGTCCTCATCTGAAAAGATGATAATCTCAAGGACAAATGCCAGAGTCTAGTCAGACACAGTGTGGCCCACCAATATATATAGCTTCTGACAGGAAGTCTTAGAAAAGCACTGGACGCCTCACACTGTCTGCCCAAGAGTCCTTGAAAGTCGTGAAATCTCCCTCCTTGGCAGTGAGGGAAGCACATGTGCCTGGAACACACACACACACACACACACACACACACACAGCATTAAGAGTCATGCTTGAATGTCAGCTTCCTCTTTCCCCTTCCAATCCATGGCAGGAAGGAAAAAATGAGTTGGGATCTGAGTGACTCTCCGGCTACTTTGGTAACTTCTCATTTGGGTTGGGATTGGTTTTTCAACACGGGCACTAACCTGGAGGTGAAGCCAGGAGGGTGGAGCAGCCAGGAGAGAGGTCAGTGTTGCTAAATCCTGAAAGGTAGGTTTCTAGAGAGCCACGCTTCCAGGATCCACTGTGACTCAGGCCAGCTTGCGAGCACCCCCACCTGTGCCTGAGCGATGGCTGCGGTCACACCGAAGGGACTGCATGCTCAAAGAGGCACACGTTCTCTAGGGCAGAGCCCTCTCATGGGACCTAGAAATAGTGTCAGGTTTATCCCTTTAAAAGAAAAAAAGAGCGAAAGGCATCCAATCAGAGGTATCACCTAGGCAACGAGAAATAACTTGAGAATCTGAACCATCCAGAGGGGGAAGTAAAGATCTCATGACAGAGGCATCTAGACCATGAGGACTTAATAGCAGGCAAAACAGTAGCCAACCTAGAGGAAGTGAGGCCCAGGAACAGCACAGAATCCCATCCCCAGAGCAGGAAAACAGGACCTGCCTCCCTAGAAGAAAAACTTGAAACCTTCTTTGGAAGTCTGTTCTGTCAACAGTACTTCGTAAAGTCTATCCTAAATTGCTCTGGCTGCAGCCTTGGCTATCTTCACTTCTTTTCCTATGCTTTGCTTTTGAAAGCAGGTGACTATGGGCAGCTTAGGCAAGTTTCTGAAGGAACCACAGGCGTGATTTGAGGGAGCAGGGAAGGGACTCTTCTTTCTCACCAACCTCCCAAAGTAACACCAGTTCTCTAGTGTACAGTGGTAGCTCAGGATGCAGTGACACATGTGTATTTTTGCCCATGTTCCTCTGGTCCCCCCACCCCCATCTGAGTACATTACCATCTTCACCTCAGGCCAAAGGGCTCAGTGCCCCAGATGCTGGGGAATGCTCCTGGGGAAAAGCCAGGCTCTTGAGGTCAAGAGATAAATGGAGCCTAGACCTACGCCTAAAGGGCTCATTTGACACTATGCTTGAGGGTGGGCATTGAGAACCAGAACTCCTTAATAAGCAGCCATGGGGTCCTCCTATCATTTCAGGAACAGTGACATTGATAGGGACCCCTTTCTTTGGTACAGGTTCTTTGGAACCTCAGGCTAAGTAAGAAAGGGATCCAACCTCTTAGATGTTGTGGCCTCTCCCACTGTTTGAGGGTCTCCAGTTTGACCCACAGCTGTCTGTTCACTGGAGTCTACAACTCCCCGCTGCACAAGGAGTCACTTCCTAACCTTAGGCCCGCACTCACCCCTCCAATGCTGGGGCTGTGGGGCAAAGATAGCAGGGGCTCTTAAGAAGCCTCTCGCCATCCAGCTCAAACCACACAGAGGCCAAGGTCTTGGCAAACAGCTGGGCTCTCTCGGAGCTGAGCAGCCAGGTAAAATAAGCCACCTGTGGGATCTTTACTTGCTAATAAGGCCGAATGGTCAGGCCCCATGTCCTCTGACTGCAGCCAGAGCCTCTGGGCCTGGTGAAGGAGTCAGAAGGTTCAGGCAGTTTTGGGCCCTCAGCTTGCGGAAAATGCCTGACAGTCCTGGGCATTTGCTCAGGAGCATCACACATCACATCACATCACAGCACCGTGTGCACGCGCGCGCGCGCGCACGCACACACACACACACACACACACACACACACCAGCCTTACAAAGAGCGACTAGCCCCTTTACCAAAAGAAAAATCCTAGTCTGGGCCATTTTAAGAAGAAAGAGTTCCCATTTTTTAATTCTCTGGGGATCTGCTAGAGCCTGGAAAATTCCTCTCTGCCTTGGGGGAGCTTCATGAACACTTTGCATGAATTTGCGTTTTACCCAGAAGCCAGTATCCAAACCCAAGCCAAGCTCTGGCAAATAGCTGCTACATTTATCCAGGCTCCTGTATCCCTTAGTCAGGCCTCCTAACAGATGCCCTCTTCCTGCCTGCTTTGAGGTGAGGGGTGACAAACCCTCACTGCCAAAGGAGAAGCTTCTGGGGAACCAAGGCAGACGGCAGCCACAGAGGCGGAGACCACAGAAGCCAAGGGCCAGGTGGTTCCGTCTTACTGTAACTTTTTACATTCTTAACAAACAAAAAGCACAATTCCACATGCACACTGTCTGGAAAGCACATCCAGACGATTGCTTAGGGCACTTCTGAGTCCAGAAGAGGCGCTGGGGCTTCCTTGTGGCCGCAGTTGTTGTACAACATGCTCACTCCATTCTGTGGGGTGGGAAGGGATGGGAGGGCTGTTGAAACCATTCCTGACCCCAGGACGGCTCGTCAGCATGGACTTGGGGCCTGGACTCTTGCCCTGGGGCAGCTCTAGCACCTTCAGGCATGTGCAGCGTCCTAGCCCCGTGCCCATTATGTGTTGAGAAGCGATGAGATTTCTGCACTAACTTGGCCCAAGCTCCTCTTTCCCCTTCTTCCAGCCTCTTCTCCTCCCCTTCCTCCCTAGGGAAGCTCCCTGTGGCTTTACAATTTATTTTCTATGCTACATGTTCTCTCAGGAGGGGTGGGTAGAGCATGCTGGGGGCGGGGGAGGGGAGTCAGCAGGGTTTCTTAAACAATACATTTATTTTTCTGAGCAGCACTCCAAAAGAGGACTTGAAGGGTGTTTAAATTAACGATGAATAAAATGCAGCCTGCCACCCCTTGAGCTGTTTGCTTTCTGTCTGTCAGAGCCGCCTGCCTCCCTCTTCCCTGTTCACGCCTCCTCTTTGGGGGTCCCAGGAGACTGCATCTTTGAGGATGGGGCCTGGGTGGCAGCTCCCCAGAGGAATTACTCTGCAAAAATGACAGTGGCATCCATCTAAGCTGGACTTCGCAGGCAGTTTGACCGCACTGGGCCAAGGCTGGTTTCTGATAGCCAGGGCCAGAAGGTCCAAGGCAAAGGTGCAAGGAAACACGCCTGGGGAGGTGGGATACGGGTCCCAACTGTGACAGTGGTTTCCAACACTGTCGGCACTAGACTCTCTAAAGGGATCTTTAAAGATACTGATGCCCAGGCCCCACTCCCCAGATCTTGATTTCATTGGTCTGAGGAGTGCAGGCAAGCACTGGAATTTCTTGGAAGATGCCAAGGTGAATCTAGTGGGATGCCAAGGTGAATCTAATGGGCAACCAAGGTCTTGAACCTACACGCTAAACACTGAGTATTCACATTGCAGTGTGAAAAGAGCACCTATTTAGAAACTATGAGGTCGGAATCTCCTAGTCCCGCATCTGGCAGTCAATCTTCTTGCTCAGATCCTCAGTTTTCCCATGTCCAAACTGAAATAATGACATTGCCTCTCCTGGCCCCACCTCACCACCGACCTCCCAGGAGTCTTATGAAAAATAAATGAGAGGCTGGGAACTCTTAGAAGTATAAAGAGCTTTATAAATGCAAAGTGTCTCCATTATAAGAGGCATTTCATCATAATAAAAGGCCAGACAGCCCCTATTGCTTCTACAAGGGATTCTCTCTGCGGTGCCAGCTGAGGAAGAAGGCTCCATCCAGGTGATTGCTTCTGCCCCATGCCTTTGTAAATCTCTCCTTTTTGACACAGCCTTAATCATCAGCATAATAGTGCAAACTCCACTGAGGCTCTCTCTCCCCTCCACAGCCCCCTCCCCAGGTCATCCTTTTCCTACAGGTTGCTCTACCAATGAGATGAGACATAATTGGCAGGTGACTCAAGTCCCCACCCTTCCTACATCAATCCGCGAAATTATTCTCTAGCCTCCCCCAACCCAAAAGGTTTCATTCAACTGCAGTGAGAACTGCAGTGTATTATTTTCCATCCTGGTCTTGCTGGTCTTTTTAATACCAGTCAAAGTTACTAAATTGATTTCATGATCTGCCTATGAATTACTCCCAGCAGTTTGAAAACCACTGGCCTACAATGTTTCTGAATAGAAACCTTCCCGTTACTCTGTTTCCAGCTAAGACCCATTAGCCCCTTGTGGCAAGGGGTTGTAAGCGGGGTGGTTCTGGGCCCTGGTTGCCCATCAGCCCTTCTCTCTCTTTGGATCTCCTGCCCCAGCTGTGTAATCAGCTGAGGTGGATGTTTCAGCTGCAGGAAGTGGTCCTTACCTTCCTTTCAAGTTCTAAGACCTATGATTCCTACGACATTTTAGACTCCCAGTCATCCCCGGTTGGACTGCCAACCCTCTGCCTTTCACCATCAGTTACCTTTCTGTGAATATATTTGTTTTCCTAACAAGAAAATAAGAAAAAATAATTTACATTTACCAGTCGGGCCCTTGGACAAGAGATTTGCATGATTTATCTCACTATCCTCTACTGACCCTAGGAATTTGGTACTGTCCCTCCATTTTGTTGTGGATCATAGAAGGTAAGTAACTTGTCTAATTTGGGGCCAGGCCCCCCATTGTTAAGGGATGGAAATACAAGGGTGAGAAAGGCGGCACAGACAGATATCCTGAACTCCGAGCTCTTGAGAGGCCACCAGGAGACAGGGTACTCAGAACGGCAGGATGAGTTCAGACTACCCTATGTCACAGGGTAGTCCATCTAGGCTGTGAAGAGCACCCAGGGAAAAGCAGCCACCCTGCCCACCCTGCCCAGGCAGTCAGTGAAGGCACACAGAGGCAGGTTGTCCAAACCGAGCCCAAAAAGAGCTGCAGCGAGCCTGCTGATGGGGACAGGCAGGGTCCAGGCCCAAGGGACAGGAAGTGAGAAGATTAGGGAGGGGAACTGCATGAGGTTCCACAGGACTGAAACCTGCAGAGTGCTTTTTTGATTCTAAGAACTGGAGTCTGGGCAAAGAAAATTACATTCCTGGCCCCTTCCTACTCCGTTTTCAGGGAAATGTTCACAGAAGGGATGTTGGTGGAATCACTAAAGAAAGACTTAACCATAAGGCAACAATTGCTTGGTAATGAGAGCTCACTTCTGCTTGCTTCTGCCTGTGAGCAGATCTCTTCCCCTCACTAAGGCATCTTTCCCGTGTCGGCAAAATGAGGGGCTGTCCTTTTGGCTCTGTCACTCTGAGGCTTGGGGTGGGAGGAGAAATGTAAGAGTTCACCAGGGATCCCTATCAAGAACTACCCTTAGCAAACATCTGCCAAGTGCCTGACCCGATTTGGACAATTTGTGCCAGTTCTTTCTCTGTGGACTGAGCTGAGCAGAACAGCCATCTGAATGTAGGCTGGAAGGATTCGCATCCTGCTGAGGATAAGCAGACTTCCTATTGAGAGCTGTGGCTTCAACTCACATACCAACCCTGCTAGAACCTTCCTGAGCTCCAGGTCTCTGCTTTCATTGGTCTCTGCTTCCTCCAGGACAAATAAAATCCATTTTCTAGAGCTGTGCTGTCCAATGCAGTAGTCACTAGCTATATACAGCTATTTAATTTTAAACAAATTTAGATTAAATTAAAAATTTAGCTCTTTAGTTGTACTAACCTAACCACACTTCAAGCGCTCGATAGCCACATGTGGCTAACTGCTACCATATTGAACAGCACAGACACGGAACATTTCTGTCATTGCAGCAAGATCTCTTACATAGTGCTGCTGTAGAGAGATCTCTGGGACCAGAAATCTCGAACTCCATGGTGACCCTAGGGTGGGAGTTGGAGCCATGTGGCAGAAGTAGAAGCAGAAGTTTTTCCCTAAACACTAAGAACCATTGTGGTCTTCTCTGCCTCCAAGCGGCCTCTTCTCCCTGGTCCTCTACGGAAAGCCCTCCAGCTGCTGTTTGCCATGAGGCATCCATCCCTCCCACATCCCCGGGGCTTCCCTTAGGACTTGACACCAGTGCGGGTAATATCCATGCTCTGCGGGCACCTCCCTGTAAAGCGGGGGACTCTCCCACAAGGCCACCGCAGATGTTGGGGTTATGAGTAAATTTATTTGGGATATATGCACCTATACACATTGCTTCACACACGCACACACATACAGAGGCACACAAACTTTTATATTAAAAGCCTAGTTCCAGATATTGCTACAAGTAAGACATGAAGCAAAACGTCATGGAACTCCTCTCTTTGACTCAGAGATTAATTGTGGAATGTTCCAGCAGAGGGGGAACAAAAAAGGCGCATTTACTTTACTCCGCAGATGGGGATAAATGAGGCCCAGCAAAGAGAAGGTCACAAAGCAAATTCACTATCTAATCTTCAGCAGAAGCCAGATACCCTTCCTGATAGCCCACAGCTCTGTCTAGCCCATCGTTTGATCTTGTGCTCATTCATTCAACAAACACATGTGAGCACCTACTGTGTGCACAATCTGTGCTAGGCCCTTTGGTGATTACAGTTAATAAGACATGAATCTGGCCCTCTGTGGTCTAGGAGCCAGGACATGGAGTCAGGTGACCATAGCCAGGTACATCCAGGTCAGGTACAGAAGCAAGTACATCAGAGAGGTTCTGGAGAGGCTGCTGCAAGGCTGAGCCCCACACACAGCACTGGGTAGCTCTGTTCTTCACCTGGCTTTACTCTTCCCTGCCCCCATTCCTCACCTACCTTCTACCTGGCAAAGAATAAGAACCATTCTTTGTCGAAATCTGAGTAGCCAGTTAACACCAGAGTTCATAGATCTCTTCTACCCACACTCCATCCTCTCTGCTCCTCCACCTAAAATTGCTCCAGATCAGGATCACAAAGTCCTTCTTCTCATATCCAGGTCATAGTACTCCTCTGCTATGTCGAGCGTCTGCCTACAGAAGGAGAGAAGGAGGCCATTGTGCAAAGGGAAGCAGAGGTAGGCCTAGCTGACGGACTGAGCCCAGCTGCGGTCCCTGAGGCCTGGCACTTGCAGGCCTGCCTCCAAACCTGGGAGCTTCCTCAGCTTTCTTCCCACCATTGTGAGCCAGTAATTTCCTCCTTTGCCTATGAGCTGAGTTAGGTTACCTTGCAACTGAAAAAATTTGGGCTAACACTGTGCCTTTACCCAAAATAAACTCCTTCCTTGCTCCTTGAGAGCTGAAATGCCTTTTACATCAATAGCAACTTTCATGAGAAAGTTCAGTCATGGAATGCAGACATCTCTGGGAGAGAGTACAAGGACATATTCATACTAAAGTGTAAATGACTGACAGTGAAGCCTCTTCTGAGAACAGGTTTTGATGGAGTAGAGGGAGGGAAAAGCCTTGGCTCCTGGTGGATGGAGACGGGAACCCAATAATCAGATATAGGCCACAGAAAAGGCCATTTGAGGGCATCATGAATCAACCTTGTTGACTTCTGGCTTCCGAGAACTGAAGCTAAATGTAACCCCTAACACCCTTTCCCTTAAAAACAAATTTCTAGCCATTCCCTGATACATTTCTAACAAGTGCTCTCCAACTCACATTTATGTGACAGGGACTCTGCTCCCCCTGCCTCCTGCTTCTAAGACTATTAACCAACCACCCCAACAATTGCAGGACTCTGTCTTCCATGTTCCAACTTCCCCAACTTCTCTTCCGAGCATCCAGAGCAAGAGAGCAGGAGAGAGATTTCTACGGGCTAGAGAGCCAGAGAGCATCTCTGTTCCAGAAGCTTGGAACATTTACCTCTCCCAGTCCACTCTTCGTAATAAAGGATTTACATTTATATTAGAAATCAAAATAAAAAGGGGAAAAAACTATTATTTTGGTAATTTTATTTATCTTAAACAGTTAACAAGAATGATGCAAAAGCACTAGAGGCAGATTAAGCTTTTGGGCCCAGAGACATCTTGGGGTGCAGCCTTCCCTGGATGTTGCAGTCCCCCCTCAACCCCGTTCCGTGAAGGCATCCTCCCTCCTCCCACAGGCTCACACAGAGTGAGCGCGGCTGTCCTCTCTGCACCGTGACTAAGGGTCCTGCACGCCATCTCCAGGTGGGGATGGCCAGGCTGTTCCACAACTGATGAGATTTAGGAGCTCCGGTCCTGCTGCAGGAACTCCCCAGGGATTTGCCACCAGGTCCTAGCGCCTCCTAGAGGTAGCGGTAAAATAAGCCATCTGACCACAGAAGGAGCAAGCCAAGCATCACTGGCCTTTCATTCCCTGCTTCAGCTCACCTGCTGCTTCTGGGGAAGCTACTTAGAGGCACACAGGAAAGCAGTCTGGAGACGAGGCCAGATTCCAACCCGGGTCGGCCACTCCCTCCTGGAAGGGAGATGACTGCACAGGCCAGCCTTAGACACGGTTTAGTCTGACCCTCCTGTCACAAATGAGGACCCTGGGTGGAGGAGAGAAGCAACTTGCTCAGGCCTCCTGGTCGTATGTGGGAAAAGCCTGGACTAGAAGCAGATCAGCTGGCACTTCCGGCAGAGGGCCTCTGCTTTTTCTACTGCACCAGCCAGAGCAAGGAGAGCATGCCTTGACCCCTACCCCCAAAGGGATGCTATACCCCGCTGCTTGTGGGTTCCCTCTCTTCTAACATTTCCTCTCCATTACTCACTTCCAGGCCTTCAAGGTCTAACCTCAGGTGACCACAACCCACCTGGCCCACAAACCCCTCTGCCCACCTACACAGTGTCATGCCCAAGGGTACTTCTCCCTACAGGATTTTAGGGTCCAACGCAAGTGCCTTAAGTCTTTGCCTCACAAGGCGTTTCCTCTCTACCTCGTCAACTCACTGCTGAGTGAGAGGGGCAATCTCTTTCCTCCATCCTGGGGTCGTGTTCCAGGCACCAAGTACCCAAGGGTTACAAGGACCCCTGAGAGTCCCTGTACAAATATATGCCAGTCCAGCCTAGGCCCGCCAGAGTCATCGGGTAAGCAAGAGAGACCCCCACAGGGGTACAAGTAAAACAGAGTTATAATAATCCATGCCCAAAAGATGACATATGCAAAATAATAATGTCTACTATTTAGGCCATATGAATAGAAATGAGGATTACTATGCTTTTGCTGACAGAAACTTTGTTCTCCACGATATGATTTGAGGTGTAAATAACCAGGGAGAAAAAGATAGTGCAGTTTCCACTTACACTACCATACAAATAAATGACTGACAACAGAACCCTGCAGAGGGCTGTTTGTGAGAAAGCTAAAAGCAGAAATAATAGATCTCAGTGGTACCTCAGGGGGTGAGCAGAGGGGGCTAGTGGTGAGGGGGTGGGGCAGGCACAAAGGCTAAACAGCTTTGAGGTTTGTCAGAAGCTCAGAAGCCCAGCCCCAAAGAGGATAAAGCAGTCATGGCAGCTTATTCCATCAGGGGTGGGCTTGCTGACAGGGACCTCAATCTACAGGTCACCTAGACAGGGCTTCTGTGAGAGACAGGCTCCCAGCCAGGGTGGGGATAGGCCTTGGAAGCAGGACGTGCCAGCGAGACAGACCAGGATTACTCTGGGCAGTTGCAGGGAGGATTCAGTCTCCAGGATCAAAGCCACAGTCCAGGCTCCTAAACCCCTTTGCCCACTGGCTCCAAGCCCTGTCTCCTCTAATAGTAACATCAGCTTGAGGTCAGACTTGGCAAACTTTGTTCCCGGGCAGTCCCCAGCTCCCGCAATGAGACCTCATCTCTCCCCGCCTCTGAGGCCTCCGCATTCAGGTACCACCTCTCTCAGCTTTTACACTCTGGAATAAACATTGAGAAGTTGCCTGTGGGGACGTGAGAAGGGAAAAGGGCTGAGATAGGCAGGGCCAGCTGGTCTGGCCTGGGCCCCACCTGTTTCAGAACACAGCATTCTAGGACAAGTCTGTTAAGAGTGTGTCCATACCTGTTGTCAGACTCCTCTCGAACAGTCTTCTGAGGCTGACACTTCAGTTAGCCAGGCCTTGGGGATGCCAGCTCCTCCCTCAGCCCCTACTGCAGACCCTCAGTCACGCCCAAGCCTGCTCTACTTTAAGCCACTTTAATCCGGCATCAACATGCTTTCTCAAGAAACACTATAAAATTCAGCCTTCGGTGTCCACTCGGTGCTGGGTTGACTTTTAGAGTATAGTTTTTCCATTCAGACTGACCTACATGAGGGTCCCATTAAGCAAATTCCTTTACCTCTCTGAGCACCAGTTTCAGCATCTCGAAATGAGAAAACAAACTGGCCTTACTGCATTGCTGTGAGGATTGACTAAAATGATGGTTTTAAAGTGCCACAGTGTCTACCACATTTGTTCAGTAAATATCAGTTCCCTTCTTCGCTCTCCGCATCAATCCACAGGTTCTACTTTTCCCGTGCTAACTCTCAGGAGCCATCATCCAATCATCCACTCATCTAGTCAGCCATCCATCCATCCATCCATCCATCCATCCATCCATCCATCCATGTATTTATTTTACATCATTTATTGAGTACCTTCTATTTACAAACTGCTGCAACTTGTCCACAGTATTAGAGAAATATATAACTTATAAGCAGAATTATCAAGACCAGGATATAAATAACTTGGCAGAAACTGAGAAGTGTCATAAGGGAGGTACAGAGAAAATGTTGGGAGATTAAATACTCCCTGGCCTCTCTTCAAGCTCCAATAGAAGAAAATTGCCAGGATTACATTTTATTTGATAAAGCATTTCTTTCTCTAATGGAAACCACCAGGTCCCTTTTTTCTCTTTTACACAAAGAAGAAGCCTCAGATTCTAATTATCCTAACCTGGGCTTTGTCTCACCTTCCATTTTCCTGTGTTTAGCTCTTAGTTGCTCCACTGAGGACCATGTACAGAGCCCAGATTTCTTCCAAGGTTTTAATTGGACTGTTTATGAGGGATTTTGAAGCCAACAAAATGAGCTAAATGAGGAGATGATGTACACATTAAGACAGCTGCCCCCGGCCAGACCTGTGTGCCCGTGAGTCAGTAAAGTGAGAGCTTCGCAGCGTCAATAGCCAACCTCCAGCTCCTTAAAGACCTCTCCTTACCCCCATGAGTCCTGCCCACACTTAGGTTGACCCTCAGTAGAGTTAGGGAAAAAAATATCTCCCTGTGAGAAATGCTTGATAAACAGCATGGAACCACATTTCTCAAAAAATGCAAACGGAAAGTCTCACCAATTTTGTTGCCACAGTGAGAAACAAGAACCCATCAATGTGATGAATGAAACTGCATAGTCTCCCCAGGCTGCTACTTACCCTGCAGGAGGAGTCTGACTGCAGGATTCCTACAAAGACATTGCCACGGAAATGTTGCCTGTGCTGCAGACGATTGAGTTGCTTGGTGCTGTGGATCTAGAGACAGAAGAACCAGCTCTGTCACTTTCCAGCCCTGTGAGTTTGGGCAAGCCCTTCAGCTCTCTGAATCTCCATTTACTAGTCTGTAAGTGGGGAAATCGCCCGCCTTGCCCACATGAACCAGCTTGTTTGATTGTGACTTTGCTCTCTCTGGGAGCACAGGTGGAGCGAGGCATGGTGGGAAGCCAGTCCTTCTATCACTTCTTAGCTCAGTAACTTTGGTGGGGAAAGTGACTTCCCTTTCCTGAGCCTCCATTTCCATGTCTGTATAGATTACAGGTTCGTTCTGAGCATTAAGTGAGATCATGTGTGCAGAAGCATGGTGCAAAGCAGATGCTCACTGGTTTTTGTTCCCTCTTCCTAGAGCTTCACTATCTACACGCAGCAGAGCTCCCCTGGGCCCAGGACCAGAGGCACAGGGTCTCCCTGGATCCCCAAGCTAAGATCAAACAGGTATTGTTTGCTGCCCACCTCTTTGACTAACACCTCTGATATCTTAGGCTGATTTCCACTTGAGAACCAATTCAGGCTCAGTAGCTTCTGCCTTCTAGAAAATAATTTCCCCAAACCCTTTCTCATTTCACTACACCACCAGCCACAAATTCATGCTCCAACTCAGCATGCCTTTACAGGACTTCAGAATCATTGTCCCGACTCTGGCTTTTTTGAGTTTAGAGATTTTAGTTCTTTGTGCACAAAGAGATACTCTTCTTCCTAAAGGTCATTGCCAGCAGATACAGGGCTCTGTGGGACTTAGAACAAGGTGCCCCTCTGAGCACCTTGCCCAGGCCAGGGCACATGGTGGAGGAAAGGCTGGATTGTAGCCCACTCAGCAAGTAGCTGGCTGCCAGGTGCAGAAACACCACATCCCTACTCCCGTTCTTTCAACTTCCTCCATCTCCTCTCCATCATCGCCATCATCATCACCATCCCTATCATCACCAGCACCATGATAGCAGCAGCTGACACTTCCTGAGGTCTTGCTAGGAGCCAGAGACCGTGCTCAGTGTTCCCCATGCTGTATTTCTTCTAATCCTCATAAGTCTCCTATCAAGAAGTATGAGGACAGGTGCCGTTTTCCTCAGCCCAGCACCCCTTACTCACTTCTTTGGATCACAGTACTCCTCATTTCCTGGGGGAACCTCTCTTCCCCTATTCCGCATGGTTCTGGCATGGCTTCCCTGGTGGTTTTTGCCTCGAGTCAAAGTAATTGGAACTCCTCCTGGGACTTTATATGTGGACACTGAAGAGAGAGGCCCTCTTCCCTCTAGACTGAGAATTGTAAGGATTTGACCCTATTGCCATCTCTTGGTGGCCATGCCTCCCGTCACATGAAGGAACCCTAGGACAAGGCAGATACTCGCACAGGCCGGAGTGAGAGATGGAGAGAGGGAAGGCAAGGCAAGGCCACGCCATCACTGGTCCAGATTCTGGACCACGTGGGCCTGAGATCAGCATCCTCTACCCCAGACAGCTCTTTTTGCATAAGTTAGTACGGGTTGGCTTTCTCCCACTTGAAAGAAAAATTCTTATTATTAGTAGATAGATAGGTAAATTAGATAGATTATATTATTACCCTCATTTTACAGATGTGAAAAATGAAGTTAAGCATCTGAAGTCCAGAGTCAGGGCAGAGACCGTTGCATGGCTATGTTTCTTTCTGCTTGAGTATCCAGTGTGGCCTTATGCTGGATGCTGTACACATAGACTAGTGTAGAAGTGGTTATTCTTCTCTTAGAAGTAACGATTTAGAAAATAAGTTGATCGCATGTTACTGACATAATCCCACTTAACAAATCCATGTAAGCAATGCCATAGTTCGGATCTCCATGCTGCTGCAAAACAATCGCATCAGAGTTGCCTCACATCAGTGGATGTCCTTGGTGCATTTGGAATTTGAATTTACAGAAGCATGAATCTCAAGTGTCTCTTTTGAGGCCCATTTAGGAGTTGGTTGTCATGGGTTTTCGTTCTGGCTCACTCAGTATATGAATTGTCTAGGGACCCTTTGGTCACAAGCAACAGAAGCCAAAAGGAAATTGGCAGCATTGGTGACTGGGTAACCCCAGGACCCCAATTAACGTGACCAGCTCACTTTCACACTCTCCCCGACTCATAACTAGTAGCTCTCCCCTCTCTGTATGTTGACTCAGTTTGTTCTCTGCTGATGGGCTCCCTGCGATGACTGGGTGGGGCGGAGGAAGGTAAAGGGTGGTGAGGGGCCTGCCCACAGACAGCCCCAGGCAGGCAACAACCCAATTTAACAATCTTGGAGGAAGGAGAGCATGTAAACTCTGGTGGCACAGCCTGGCTCATTGACCCTCCTCTGTGGCTGGGACAACAGGCCCTGTGACTGGCAGCCACTTCAGATCTGCATAGAGGGGTTTCACCAAGAAATGTGGGGAGGGGATGGTGAACAGACAAAACATTAGATATCACCTCACTGTCAGTGTGGATTAGAATTTGCAGAAGGCTTAGTGGAGGTAAAGTAATTAAAGTGGGGGCCAGCCAAAGGCAGGCATGGGGAAGGACTGAAGCCAGGACAGGAAGAGGCCAGCCCACTCAGTGAAAGTCAGGAAGCAGCTGGGCCTAGACATAACTGGAAGATCAGATTTCTTTTGGGTGAGAAAGAACTGATGTCAGACCACTTGAAGTGGTCAGGGTGTCCCAGGAACTGGTCCTTAGGCTTGATGGGGCCGTGATGGCAGAGATCCGGAAGCCCCAGAAGAGGAACCAGAGGAAGTAAAAGCTCCGTGAGGAGTGAAAGCAACTCAGCTTCAGGCCAAGGAGATCGGCCCTTTCGTTATGTGGCTGCTGAGCTGTCAGGGCCCAGGTGGGATGTACAAGAGAACGCCTTTAAAGGGCCAAGTGTCCAGGGCTCTCAGGGGGTGGTGCCCTCTCTTGAGTTGTCACCTGGGTCCTCTGGTGACCACAGAATCTGAGCAGGAGTCACCATGAGACTAGCTCTGAGGGAGTCTATGTTGTCTTCATAAGCTCACTAAGTGTCCCTAGCCAGGTAGATGGAATTGCTCACTAACCCACAAGAGACTCGCAGGAAGGGCCGCTTTTGAAGCTTGTGAGGCCAGTTGAAGTAAACAGGAGTCTACTTCACATCAGGAGGAACCAAGAGGCAGACATGGATTCCTTCCAAGAGGTCTGAAAGATGTTTTTAAGAGAGCCTCAATATCAAAAGTCAGAAGCAGAAACGGCACCAAAACACCCAATGAGGTGACCCTGAGGCTCTGTCAGCAGGATTCTGGGAAGGAAGGAATTTGGCCAATGACCATTTAAGTCCTGAGCTGGTCATTCTTTCTCCAGTGACGTGTCCTTGAAGCACGATTTCTTCTCCAAAAGAAGTATGATACTTACAGCGCTGCCCTTTAGAATATGACACAACTCCCCAGAAAAAAGAAACTTCTTCCTTCCAGCTCCTTTATTTCCTGGCTTGTCAGTTCTCACACCAAGGAAAAAACTAGTGGGAGAGGGGATGAGAGAAAAGGATCATCCGAATAAGTATTATGGTCTTTCTAAAGTCTATAAACAAGGTGCAAGTTCAGTAATTACCACTTAGATCCGGGGCTCAGAAAATCAGTTCAGGTTCATTATTTCCAGCTAAGTTAATCAATCCCAAGAGGAAGGGAGGAGAGAAACAACTCCTGAATACATTCAAATTTATTACCCATTTCTATTTTATTTAATGGCTCTGTGGGATGAGGCTCTTCCTGGAAATCAGTGTTTGAGAAGCTCCACGGCCAGAGTAGGTGCCTGAGGATCAGGAGGCCCACTCTCCAGGCCAGCTTTGCCCTGAGACGTGGGCAGGTCACTCACCCTCTGCATTCTGGCTTCAAGACTCTACAAGTTTATTCTGTGAAGGGTCATTTTGTTCCAGTCACGCCAATGTTCCAGTGTTCCACTACCCTTCATAATAGCCCAGAGGGAAAAATATATACAATGGGGCATATCAGAGTCCCTACTCAAAGGTGTCAATCCAGGTTCACAGGGAGCTGACACTCTGTCACAGTGTTTGCTGAGAACATACTCCATGTCTACCGTGCTAGGAACTGTGGGTAAAACAGACCAAGCCTTGAATTCAGTGGAAACTGATCACAAAACAGTGGGGTCCAAAGAAGTTAATTATGAGAGAAAGAGAAGGAAAGAACAGTTTTTATGCTTTGAGGGGAAAGAAATATTAAAGACTAGATGGGGCTACGAAGACAGTGGGTAGAAAAGGAAACATCATCATCCCAAAGCATTTACTAAGCACCGAAAATTAAAAAATCCCTCACCATTCCCAAAACAGTTTTCGAAATGCATTTTGGTCAATTGCCCTTATGAGGTAGGGAGGACTGCTAAATGGCTCCATTTCCCAGGGTCCCTCAGTGTAGCTATGTGACTCAGCTCTGGGTAAGAGGATGCAAATGGAAGCAATGTGTACCACTTTCATGTTCTCTTAAAGGCAGGAAAGAGCATCCTTGCATGTTCCTCCTTCCTGCTGCCTAAAATGCAAATGCATTGGTTGGAGCCCCAATAGCTGTTTTGGGCCATGAGGAAATCCTGGGTAAAGAAACCATACACAGTAGAGAAGCAAGCTCAAAGGACCCAGGGTCCCCAGTGCTCATGGAGCTACCTTACGTAGACCTCTTACCTCCAGATTTCTTTCACATGAGGGAAAAATAACTTCTACGTAATCTACCCACGTATGAGGATCTTAGGCAAGTCACTTAGCTTCTCTACACCCTAGTTTCCTTATCTGTAAAACAGAGTAGCAATAATAGTATCTACCTAATAGGTTGTTGAGAATAAACTGAGTGCCAGACACAAAGCACAATAAAAGTATTGGCTATTATTGTCTTATTTAAGCTACTATTTTTTAACGATTTTATTGGAATATTATTTACATACCAGTTTGCCCATTTAAAGGGTACAATTCAGTGGGTTCTAGCATATTTACCAGGTTTTGCAATTATCACCATAATCTAATTTTAGAACATCTTTATTATCCACCCAAAAAGCCCTGTTCCCATTAGCAGTCACTCCCTATTTCCCCCCTTCTCTTCTCCAGCCTGTGGTATGGTTTTTTTTCTTTTTCTTAATAGTAAATTCTCTTTAATCACAACTGAAAATATTTTGTGATATTAGGTACTCTTTGCTTTAAGATAGATTTTCCCTGTCGATTTAGATTGTCTCCAGGTAGGACCTTATATTATACAGTAATGTGAACACAATTGACATGTGTTTGTTGGATTTTTCTTTGGGGATGAACATGCAAAGTAAACGAATGTATTTAAATATACATTTAGAAAGTTTTCTTCCTCTGTGTTCATTTTCGATTTAATATTTTTATCAAAGTAATAAACATAATTTTAAAAAATCTAATTATAGTATCATGTGGTTTATAATAAAAAGCAGCAGCCCTTCTCAATGCTGCCGTGTCCACGGTCCCAGAGGTAGCCACTTTCAGCTCTCAGAATCCTCCAGCATTTACTTAAAATAACATGCTTATACTGCTATTTCCTAATTTCTAATTTTAGACATTATCTCACAGAAAGTGGCAGATTTAGTCTTATACCCTTCCCTAGCCCAATATACATAGTTGTTTTTTACTATTTTTCTTAAATCGCTTGTTGGTGTTTAAATTATTATAACTAAATGAATAAAAAATCACAGCTGAGGTGGGCAGTATCCCATCACATTTACTTTTTCTTTTTTAGGTGAGGCAACCCTGGGTTGACCTCACAGATTGCAAGGACCTTGTCAGTTTACAATCGCTTTTTTAATTTTTTTTTTCACCTATAGCACCTGGTCTTCCTAGGGGGTCTCCCATTCAAGTACAAACCAGGCTCAACCCTGCTTAGCTTCCAAGATCAGACGGGATTGGGCTTGTTCAAGGTAGCATGGCTGTAAACAATATTTACTTTTTAAAAATAACATTTGCTATTCCTGGAGTTAATCCCACCCCCCTGTTTTCCCCAATTCCTGTTTCTTTGCAGGTTTTATTAACTCGACTCCAAACTCCTCCACTACATTCAAACACAGCAGGTCCTTTCGTTCTTTTCTCCTTGTGTTCATCCTTCCAGGGGCTCCTGCCCTCCCGCTGGTTGCTGTCTAGATTTGTTTCGAGCCACTGTTTTTCAATCTTGAAGGTTACTTAAGTCATATCCAGTTCTGGAAGATACAGTCTGCTTTACTTCCTGACCCCTACCTACTAAGATAGGCTCTCCCCACCACCTAGACGTAAGCTCATGGAGCTGAAAAAGGCTTGGAAGTGCTGCTTTGATCTAACCATCTGCCTTGCCTTTCTCAGAAATCCTCCTCCTTTCTATCTGCTTGGAATTCATTGCGTCTTTTTCCTCCATGTGTGATTCTAGTGAAGGAGCCACCAAAACGGTTTTAGGGAAAAAGCATTATCAGTGAATATGTCCAAGACTCAACATACTTAGATCACAGCTAATAATAAAAATAAAGCAGCAAAATGTCCTGTTCCTGGTTAGAGAATAGCAAGGTAATTATTAACATGGCACTTAAAAGGGGTGAGATGAGGGTGGGGACTACCTTGGAGTGGCCATTTGGATGCTGGTATAGACTAATTGCGACAAGGGCTTGAGCTCTTTCGTTAGCACGTATGGAAAAAATCATATAATCATGAAATATTAGCTACCACCACAGAGGACACAAATCGGTCGCCCTTGGACAAAATCAGATCTGCAGACATATTTTCTTAGCCAAAAGTGTTTTTAAAGTTTTTAATGCTTTCAGGTTGGGGTGTTCACCTTAACCCCACTATTCTCTGCATCCTGCAAATGCCTGGCCCTGAAGATGTGGCATTTGAGAACTCTAACAATCACACCTCCTTTAATTACAGAAGAGGGGGAAAAAAAACAAGGAGGGGTAGTTTCGAGACACTAGCTAAGTGGCAAAGAAACGACTAACCCAAAACAGCTTTCCTTTCTGATATAGCACATTGCTGCTCACTTTAACACCACGTTTCCGGGCTTGTGCAGGCTCAATAAGCACATATTCAGAGCAGAGTGATGGAGAAAACCTCCAGAGTTATTCTCCATTGTCTGGGTAAATCATTCCCGGCTCAAGACAGTACATAACCTTCAAGTCAAGTGACTAGATCTCGGTGCACCAGCTTCAGCATCTTGTTCCAAACACTGTTGACATTTAATTCTGTATCATTTCCGGGCTTCTGGCTGACCACCTAGCTCTCTTATTTAAACTTAATCCTTTGTCCAGATACAGTACAATGCAATCACTTGATTAGATGTCAGCATTTGGTGACTGGTGGACTCTGAAACAATGCAACTTCTTAACTGCTTGGTTTCCCAGGTGGGCAGCAGGTGGATGCCTTTTGCAGTGTCCATGGCAGCCAAGAGACAAGCCTTCCTCAGGAGTGCCAGCTTCCACAGCAGAATTAAATACTTAACATCTGTACCACACCCCCCTCTACTTAACTCCTGTTGCATCACCTACACCACTCGTTTTGACAATAATATTTAGAAAGATTTATCACATGTACATCTCAGATTCCTAACTATATTTTAAGCCTCAGTGAAAAGGAAAAAAGGACAGCTCTCAGACTCATTTTTAGGGTTCAAGTCTCAGCTCTGCCACTTATTGGCTGTGGCCTCGACAAGTTACTTAACCTGAGCCTAAGGGTTCTCATCTAAGTGCAGATATTAGACATACCTGCCTTTTAGTATGGTTTAAGAAGAGAAGCCTACTGAGGAGCCCAGCACACTACCTTGCCATTTTCTGATACAAAGTATTTAATGTTGCCAAACTGTTCATCCACACTGTAATATTAAGGATTCAATATGGAGTCATCTTCGTGATTGATGTGGCTGAGCCGATGTTTAGAAATGAAACATCACATTAAAAATTGATAATAAATATGAAGATAAAATGGATAAAATACATCTTATTGGATGGATGATATCTGTTAAAATTTCGGACCAGTGACTCAACTGAAAATAGTTGTATTAATTAGATTTAACTATATTTAACTTGGTCTTAAATTTTATGAGATTATTCATAAAAGTAGTGACCGATTATAACTGATACGTATCAACAAAATTCAGGAAATAAACACAATAGCAAGTGTTTAACACGGGTTAACTGCTGTCGTGTTTACTGATTGATTCTGAACACCAAGGAATTCATTGTCCATTGTACTTTTGTTAGAATGTTGTCCAAAGATGTGGAGAAAAGGGAATCCTCGTGCACTGCTGGTGGGATTGCAAATTGGTACTGCCACTATGGAAGTTTGGGGTTTCCTCAAAACATTAAAAGTAGAGCTACCTTATGACCCAGCAATTGCAATTCTGCATATTTCTCCAAAGAAAATCAAAATACTAATTTAAAAAACATTTATGCACCCCTGCGTTAACTGCAGTGCTATTTACAGCAGCCAAGATATAGAAGCAACCAAAGTGGCTATCAATAAGACGATTGGATAAAGAAGGTATGGTACATACATACAACGGAATATTACTCAGCCATAAAAAAAAAAGAATGAAATCTTATCATTGCAACATGGATAGACCTAGAAGATATTATGCTAAGTGAAATAAGTCAGAGAAAGACAAATACCATGTGCAATCTATGAACAAAATAAATGGAGAAAAAACTTGTCCACTGACAATTTCCCTTCCTTCTGAATTTAACCATTTAAGGGAGCTTATAATTTGTTTACTCTCTTGAGGTGAACCAAAGGCAGCAGCAGTGTAGTCTTCTATTCACTAGGTCTAGAAATAAGAGCAGGATGGTCCAGTGAGGGCCGCCAACATCCCATATTATTCATATCACTGGTGAGTTTCCCACATAGCTTGATGAAAGATGTGTGTGGGCACTTTTGTTTGGACAAACCACATGCCAAAGCAAAAATATGCTTAACATACATTGAATTTGGACCATGTTCTGAATGTTGTCTGACACCATGAACGCTGTGCTTTCAGAGAGGTGGGGAAGCTGCCGTGGCAAAGGCGAGGCGAGAGCTCCCTATCCCCCTCAGAGAGGCGCTGCTATCGGCAATGTCCACACCGGACTCCTTCCTCTGCGACATAACCTAGCACTGCACCAGAACGTTCAGACGGACATGTGGAAACTGGCAAAACAAGTAAATTCTGAAGCAGCACAATCAGAGAAAGCAGCAACTCCATATATCAGAGTGGAGAGAACATCAGGCACAAAACTTTTAAGTTGGGCTCTACTTCCAGTTTTAGTCTAAAAATATCTATCGTTCTGGGTATTTTCATCATCTCCCCTGGCCACACCCTACCTCCTTGACCCAAACAGAGCCTAGGAAGGCAGCAATAGAGTTTTACTTTGTATATGAAAATTCTCTTGTTTGTTCTTCCTCATAAGCTGATTAACATTAATTTATTTTAGACCAGGGACTGGTTTTTCTTCTGCACACCATTTTAATCAACAGAATATATCTAACAAGCTTAAAGAGCCACTCAATACTGAATCAGCAGCTCATACCATATGCTGTGGGTAAAAACATACTTCCCAAAAAAGCTAAATGCAGAAAGACCAAGGATAGAAGATGCATTTAATACTCAAGAAGTCTAACAGGATGTGCTTAGTATGTGGAACATTAAGATTTTATGGAGAAAAAGTTATTCTCTAAATATATGTATCTTAAAGCATCTTTCTTCTGTTCTTTCACAATTTTTACCCTCAAAACAGTATTTTAAGGGAAAAAAAATCAAATTACAAAAACAATTGCATCTTGGGTGGATTCCTAGTGCTTTTAAAAAATAAAAAAAATCATGTATTTTCTCTGAAAAGTGGTTATGTGGCCAACAGATTTCATGATAAAGTATGGTTGAGTTACAAATCTTGAATTATTTATATATTTGGCTTTATTCTGCTATTATCCAAATTCATGGTTGAAAGAAAAAAAATTAAAAATTTAAAATCCAACTGCCTTTTAACAGATCAAAAATTAGTTTATCTTTTGCTTTACATCCACATTCCAAAAGTAGACTCTAATTGAAGGCATAGTTGCTTCATTAGCATATTCATTATAAGCACAGCTTAAATAGATGTTTTTCATTTTAAAAAACATCTTTGAACTAAACAAAGTCTCTTGTAGAGAAATGAATGCGGCCTGATTTATCAGATTGATAAGACTACATGATGTCTCAGAATCAACGCCTCCTTCCCCCAACTCCTGTAGCCCTCAGAACTAAAACCCTGGACCAATTTACATTTTATACATGCTTTTATGCAGCAATCTAAAAACACCTTCACAGCTAACCAGAGGATGAAATATTTCATTGGAATCTTAAAATTGCTTTTTCAATTATATAGTCTTAAGGATTTTGTAAACCAATAAAAATGTCCATATTCTAATTTTTCCTCTAAGTTTTCTTCCTGAGCTTCTGATATCCAGAAAAAAAACTGATTGACTCACTCTAATAATGATAAAAAAGAGCATGGTAAATTAAGATGAGCATTTTAAAGGGCTCATTGGTCTTAAATGTTCATTTGTTCTCATACCAAACTTTAAGTACTTAAAACCTAATTATATAGTTTAACAATAATTATAAAGCAAGCATCTGCATATCCATGACTCAGGTCAAAAACAGAATGCTGCAGTGCTCCAGAACCCTTCTAGAATCTCCTCCTTAAACGGAGACAATCACTCTGACTAGTCAGTCACCCATTCCCTGCCTGTCAGCCCTGTGCAACTTATCTATTCCTTATCCATCATTTGCTTACTGTTTTTAAGATTCCATTTATGTTATTTTATATAGCTGTAGTTCATTTTCACAGCTGGGTTGTTTCCAGTTTGGGTCTAACATAAACATTTTTTATATATGTACAAACATCTCCAGAGTATGCACCTAGGAGCAGAATTGCTGGGTCATACGTGTATTTTCCACTCTGCTAGATAACTATTCTCAGCAGATGTCCCACATTCTCAGCAACAGTAGGCACTTTAAAAGATTGTCAGCCTGAAGAGGGAGCCCCAAGGGGTAACCTAGCCTGGTTTTTATTTTTTCTTACTGGTGACTGAAGACCTTTAAATGTGTATGGACTATTTAGGTTTCCTCTTGGGTAACATGCCTGTCTGAACTTTTTGAAAAACAAGCTTTGAGATATAATTCCCATACCTTACATACAACGCACCCATATAAAGTGTAAGACTCAGTGGCTTTTAGTATATGTACGAACATGTGCAACCATCACCAATTTTAGATCATTTTCATCTCAAACAGTAACCCTATATCCTTTAACTGTCACCTCCTTAGCCACCCATTCCCTGTCTGCCAGCCCTATACAACTGCTAACCTTTGTTTTTGTACTTCTCTATTTGGACTGACATGAATAAAACATATACAGACTCTTGTGACTGAATTCTTCACTAATGTTCTCAAGATTCATCCAAGTTGAAGCATGTCCCAGTACCTATTATGTCGGAGTAATATTCCATTGTATGGCTATCCCACATCTCATATATCCATCTGTTGCGGATGGCCGGTTCGCTCAGTTGGTTGGAGTATGGCACTAATATATCCATCTGTTGATAGACATGTGTGTTATTTCCACTTTTTTGCTATAAACATTTGTGTACAAGTTTTTGTGTGAACATGTTTATTTCTCTTGGATATATACCTAGGAATGGAAATGCTGAGTGATATTGTAACTGAGGAAATGCCAGACTTTCCAAAGCAAGGGCACCATTTTATATTTCCAACAAGCAGTATGTGAGGTTTCCAATTTCTCCACCACCTCAATACTTGTTATCCAGCTTTTGATTTTAGATATCCGAGTTAAGTATGAATTTGCATTTCCCCGATGACATCCGACATCCTTTCATGTGCTTACTAGCCATGTGTATGTCTTCCTTGGAAAAGTATCTATTCAGATCCTTTGCCTTTTAACTGGGTTGTCTTATTATTGAGTCATATTAAGACTCAAAAGTGTCCATTTTCTTAGTAATTTTATAGTTCATTATGTAGTCTGGATATAAATCCTTTGATATTTTATGTGGTACCAATACGTTCTCCCATTATGGATCTAGTTTTTTCACTTTTTAACAAAAAGTTCTTAATTTTAATATAGCTAAGTGTACTGAATTTTATAGATGTTGTGACTTAAATCCTTCAAAGCTGAGGTCATAAAAATACTTCCGTTTTATTTTCTATAGAACTATAAAACTAAACACTATAAGTTTTGTCTTGTATACTTAGGTCAAAAATTCGCTGGAGTTGATTTTTATATGATATTGAGCAGGAATCCAATTTTGTTTTATTTCTCTATGGATACACCATCATCCCACCACCATTTATTGAAAAAAGTGCCCTTTCCCCCTATATTTAGCAGGGTCGGTCACTAACTTTTAACCTCTCCATCTCTTTCCTTTAAAACAAGAGAAGTGGACTAAGTCAGAGTTCCCAATATGAAAGGTTTTGTTAAAATCCAGATTTCTAAGTCTCTCCACGGACTGGACTGGGAGAATGGCAAGACAGTGTGGAGGATCACACTTGGACTCTAGACTTATGTAAGTTCCTTGGCTAATGTGTATGCAGCCAACCTGGCTCTTGCCAACAGCTGGGACACTTGGGAAATCACTGGAAATGATTTCCATGGTTTCTTCTAGCTTTAAGATTCTTCACTTTTACAAAGCCTCTTCCATACCATTTGGGAATAAATATGTGTAAAAGTCCTATTACAAAGAAATACAATGCATATTAAATTCTACAAACTACATGATTTTATTTATAAAATTCAACATATTGCCTACTATTGCCCATGCCCATTTAAGTATTCCTCAGTTACACCTAACATTTTTCAAAATAAAGATCTTCAAAAATGTACTCAGGTAGAGCAAACTGTTACTAAATATTTTATTAAGTTGATAGCCCATGGGCATCAATTGCCAACACTATGAAAAGGGGTTAATATAAAACAATACAAAAGTATGATAGACAATAGCTTATCAATCTTATCTTCATTCCATTGGTAGGATTTCTCACGTAGTAACCTTTATTCGTGAAATGATTTCATTTACAAACCTATTATTCTTTGCTATCACCTCAGCTTTCAGCTGTTTTAACTTTATTGTGATGTTTTCTTCTGACATTTCAGTGAAGGGCATTTGCTTCACCTTGCATAAAAATTCTTGAATAATTTTCTCACCTTGCTGAAAAACATATGAACGTTCCATTAGTCTTTTCTAAAAATCACATTGAATAGTAATGGATTCTTTCATTAAATTTGCATCTAAACATGCCACCCAATATTTAAAGAACATTCTTTAAAGTTTAAGTGTGCGCAGTCTATAATATACAGTTGACCCCTGAACAAAGCAGATGGCAGGGGTCCTGACCTCCCCATGCAGTCACCAAATCCAAGTATAACTTTTGACTCCTCCAAAACTTTATTACTAGTAGCATACTCTTGACCAGAAGCCTTACAGATAACATCAACAGTCAATGAAAACATATTTTGTATGTCATATATATACTATATTCCTAAAATGAAGTAAGCTAGAGAAAATATTATTTAAAAAATCATGAGAAAATACATTCACAGTACTTATTGAGAAAAATCTGCATATAAGTGAACCTGCACAAATTCAAACCCATATTGTTCAAGCAAGGGTCAACTGTACAGCAAAGCCCTTAGTTGACCATATTTCTTGAGAATATTCTTAAAAGGATATTCATAAATATATTTTCAGCTGCTAATGACAAAGGGCTGAACACTTTAGCAGTTCCCAAATCCCTCAGTTTTTACAACTGATCCATATAAACTTAGTCTTCAACTTGTTTAATAGAGAAGTCAACAACTTGTTTAATAGAGAAGTATTGTTTCCCTTAAGCTTAAAATTTTTAAAAATACATTGTAATTAATATTATCAAAAGGACTGGAAACCAGGGATTACATAAAAGAGGCTACCTAATCCCAGATCACTGATAGCTGTGGTGCTGATAACAAGCCTATCTCCTATTTAGACTGGCAATCTTCTATACCTAAAACTATTAACAAGATATAACATTTCTCCTGCTTATATAGGTACAACAGCTAAAACCATACTTTTAGCTCAAAAACCATACACATCACTGATTATTTTAATCATAATGTATTCATCAATAAGAACAACAAAAAATTCACAGAGTAAAAGCTAAAAGTATGACAAGTAAGCTGTCACAGTGCATACCACAGTAAATGTTGCCAGGCCCTAGCACTCAATTAAGATTCTTTTATTTTCATTATCATAGAGAACAATCCTTTGATTTTTAAAAAGTATATTGGGCATAGGCTTGTACCTTTCTGTGTGAACCTCTAAATTTCACCCATCACTCAGAGAAGATCCATTTCTCCCATGACAACTTAAACATCCTGCCCACAAAGAGCATTCCTGAATAAATATTTGTCATATGACACTTTATTCTCTATGACTATGACATATTCATTATTCTTACCTCTCCAACTAGATTCTAAACAACGGAAGTACAGCAACTATTTTTAATCCTTTGGTATTGTCTTAACTGATTACTGAGTAAATATGCAACTTAACTGGAACTGACCTATTCATTTATGAAGTAATCAAAGATCTACTTAGACATCCTATTAACTCCTCTGAATTACTTATTTTAAACCTAGACTAATATACCTACCCTACTTTTAAAATCTGGTATTTAAAATGTTATCTTTTGATCATGGAGATGTATAGGGCAGAAATCAAAATGATACAGATTCTTTGCCATGCCAAGAAATGGAAGTGAAAGCCAATAATGAGTGATCCATAGGTAAACATTACAATCTTATAGGGAAAAAACTTATCTTGGTGACCTTATATATTTAACAATACAGAAGTTAAATAACTACAAAACCAGTTGGACAAACCTCTCTTTCCAGATAGCACCTCTTTGCTGCTGGTTCCATTTCATCATTTTCTTGTGACTCTCCAATATTCTGAAACTCTTCTAGTTCCAGGGCTTTTTGTTTAGCACACTCTATTACATGCCTAGGGAAATTAGCAAGCTCTGCAACGTGAATCCCAAAACTCTGATCACAGACACCTATAAAAAAGTTGGGGGCGTGGAGGGGTGTTAAGGCGCAGGGTAGGAAGAGACAGCAATTTATGTAAATGAAACTTATCCTTCTTACCTTGTCATTAGAAAACTCAATCTTATGATATTTAAAACACTTTAGCCAAATGTTTCAACGTAGCTTAAAACTTTTTAATTAAACCTCAAACGAAAAGTGATTCTGACTTGGCACACAGTGCTGTATTTTATCCTTGACAAATGCAGTAAGAAAAATAAAAAATAGCACAGAAAAGCCTTGATAGGTAATCCTCAAAGGCCTAGACAAATATCTAAACATGAAGAAAAATTAATCAACCTAATCTCTCTCTGAGGTTTTCTCATTTTATAAGGAACTAAAAGTAAGTAACTAAAACATGCTGACTTATTACTAGGGAATGGTCTATCTATCCTCTGGATCTGTCTACATCATCTTCTAGAGATGGCAACTCCAGAAAACTGGCTGGATAAATCTATTTATATATTTACAATACCCTTTCTTAGAAAAGCTACTTGCCATACTTAAATAATCTCATTCTGATTCTAAACTACTACAAGCAAATGACAATGGAATTTTTGACCCAAATCACTAGTAAATTTATAGACTAGGCAGCTGATCTTCATCCCTATTTGCAGAAAATAGATGGACTTAAGACATTCCTTCTGAATGTTTATTATATACGATGCAGTTACTATGGAGCTTCCATTTTTGCCTCAATTATATATCAACTGTAAATTGGGGGGGAGGCTATTTATATATCCCATGCATTCTTGAGCTGGATACTTTGCACAACTAAGAGAAACAAATAAAAACAGAAGCCAAGTGTTTGATAAACATCCACTGTGAAGGATTCTTATTCCTATCTTCTCTGTACTTCATCTGGTCTTTTTTTAATACATTTTGAATCATTTCTTTATCATACAAAACACAATGATTTAAAAGTAAAACCTCAACTTCATGCCAAATGCCAAGTCCAACTAAAAGTATAGTTTATGTCAATAATAATAATGCAAATACAGTAGCTCAAAAGGATTCCCACTGTAGCATAAGTAACAAAGGATAAAAGAACCAAAAACAATACTCATTTAAGTGCAACCAACTGATGGCAGAAAAACATGTTCATAGAAAATCAAAAAGCCAATAAAAAAGTTATTCTGATGACTATTAAAATGTTTAATAAAAACTTTATAGTAACATTAATCTTGACTCAGTATCTGATTAACTGCCAGACCTATAAATGATAAACTTTTCTGCAAGGATGAAATGCCAAGATATAATAAGTCATTCCTTATGTGATAACTACTAACAATTTCAAGATTTCTGGAAGCCCCAACTTTGAATGAGCTTCTTTACAGTAACACATCCTTAACATAAGATTAACAATAAATAGTTTATTAAATGGTAACAGCTAGAGCCTTGGAACTTCAAAGCTTATTTGTTACTATCTCTAAGTTAATTTGACAAGAAAAAAATTGCCATGGGAGGTAGTACAAAATCCCTCTGTAAAGATGTTTAAGAGTATAAATTATTCTTTCTGTGATTGTTTTAGAATAACTGTTGCTACCATAAGACACGGAAATAGATATAATGTACCATGTCCCTGCCCCCAGACTGTGAATTATAAAATGTGTTCTATAAAAACATCAATAATTCATACTAACTTAGAATAAGGTAATAACTGATGATTTCAAGGGTAGTAAGTTTCCCATTATCACACCCTGAAATCACAGTAAGCAGACCAGTGGTATACACTCACCTTTCTTCACCTGATAAAGCATAGTTAAGGTCTCTTCTGTAGTTAGTGCTGTGACATGTAGATTATTAACAGTTGGTATCTGATTTGCCAAGGCAGTAAGTTCATGAAAATGAGTTGCAAACATGCAAAAAGCACCGATTTTTGTTGCAATGTACTCTGATATAGCCCATGCCAACCCGAATCCATCATAGGTAGAGGTTCCTCTTCCCAATTCGTCAATGATTATTAAAGAATCTTTAGTCGCAGATCTGAAACACATGATTATGTGAAAATTTCCCATGACATAATAAGTGATAATGTGAAAAACAAAGTACAATGAGAAAGATGTGCAACAAACATAACAGATTCATTATCTTAACACACAAAAGCATTCAACAGTCAATAAAAAGCACTAAAACTTCAGTAGAAAAATGGGCATGGACATGAAAAATTGATGGAAGAGGAAACAAATGGTGAATAAATATTTTTAAATTATCAATCTGACTAATAGTAATGAACGAATTTCCAAATAAAGCAGCTATCATTCATTTCTTGCTAATCAAATCAGCCGAGACTAAACAAAAATAATGCCACCTGAAGGCGGGACAGGGTAGGACAATATAAACACTGGGAGACACAGCTGATGGTCACGAAAATCTGTGTCTGTCACAATGTGAGGTATCGGCTTTTTTTCTTTTGTCATCTCTCATCAAATGTTAGGAGAGGAAATTTTTTTTAGAGAATTTGACATTTCTTCATGTACTTATTGGTTATTTATTTTTTCTGTGAATCGTCATTGACATCTGCTTATTTCTTTAATCTTTTAAGTTATGAATATTTGTTGACCTTATTGACTAATTACTTATTGAACAAGCAATAATCAACACATAATTTACTAAGGACAACCAAGAATCAGAAGGCACAGCCTCCCCGGCCTTCAAAGAAACTCCTAATATCTGAAATAAAGACAACAGATTTCAGTAACCTCAAAAATAAAAACCTAATAAATGAAAGGCTTGTCAAAAAGTTCAGTGAAGAAACGCCCACGACCTTAGGCTCATGACAAGTAGAAGTAGAATTGGAGAAGTAGAATTTCTGTCATTAAGGCTTGTAAAGATTGGAAGGGACTTAGTAAAGAACAAGGAGAGATCATTCTGGGTAGTGTCCACAGGGCAGGCAAAAAGCACGGTAGTGGGGAAAATTTGTAAGGCGAACTACCAGAAACTTGAAGAAGACAACTTTAAAAAAATCAAGGAAACTTTCCACAACTATGACCACTCATCCTTTTAAAATAATATAGATTACATAAAGTTCACAGGAAAACTACTGAACTAGATTGAAGTTCTCAGATGTTTTACAGATAAATCTACAAATGTACGTCTACTTCTCATGGGAAAAGGACATTCATTTCCATTTTCAGGACATTGGGAAATGCACTCACCTGAGAATAGAAGCAGTTTCTAACATTTCAGCCATAAAGGTGGAGACTCCTTTCAATTGACTGTCACCAGCCCCTACCCGGGCCAAGATACAGTCCACAATGGACACTTCTGCTGACTCACACGGCACAAAACACCCAATTTGGGCCATGAGAACTATCACCCCAGTTTGGCGAATATATGTTGATTTACCTCCCATATTGGGGCCTATAAAACAAATTGTATCAAAAAGCAAGATTATTAATTTATTTCTGCTACTAGTAAATTGACTGTTAGTCCTGAATTGCACATTGGTGACTCATCACCTAGGTCATATGATATGGCATACAAAAAGTAGAACCATAAGTTACCCAAACAAACTAAGTTACTGCCCGCTCTACTCCCTGAAGTAGTGCTATTCTCTCCTCAGACAAACCTCACTGTTCCCTTCATGGAGAGGCCCCATAAAAATATAAACCTTACTTGTAATTTGACCATGGCCTAGAAAGATTATACAGACATTTTCCCACGGCTCACAGAGCTGCCTGCAAGATAATTTTATGACATCCAGAAAAGCAGTACAAGCTTAACTGACTGACTAATTAAACACTGTAATTCATTAATAAATGGGCTATTAGTGAATAGATTGGTATGGTCAAATTCTTCAAATCACTTAAACTCCACAATAAAGCTCTAAGACATAATTCTACTTTTGGAAAATGTACAATTTACATGTCTGGGTCAAATTATGAGTGACCTGAAAATCCATGTGGGGAAATAGACTATAATCATTGACCATTTCTCAAATATATTTGCCCAAAGACTCCTAACTCCCCCACTTTGTTTTTTAGAATCTGAATAAGATCTCTCGAAACACTTTAGTTTGAGACACACCACATTAGTCTCTAAGCAAGTCTACTTTTTTCTAGTTTCACATGAATCTAGTGCCATGTCTGTAAAAGAACTGCTACCCTAAGCTGAGGTCAGTCCAGTGGCCATTCTGCTTGCCCTTCAATGACCTCACTGTTGAAAGGTCTGGCTCAAAGGTGAGCTTTGAAGATGTAGGGGTGTTCATTTTTAAATGCACTAACCCCTGGAACAGAAGTTTTATATAAATACAATATTCTCTCATAAGCGTTTCCCCCTCTTCCAAATCTTCCCTCTAATCCAAATGTAAATATGTTACACACTAGTATGAATTACATGTTCTTTTTCTAATGTCAAGAAGTACGATTTTATTCATCAGTTTTAAACATATTGCTACTCCAACATTAAAAAAATGATGTGGAACATCTGTTTATCTTTTTCAAAGTGAACATCATTAGGAATAAATGCAACTTCATCTTGAACTTCAACACAAGCATGTCTGGATGCTTTCAACTTAATTCTTCCTTGCCCTTTCTCCAAAATGACCGGTCGTACATATGGAATAGGTGCTCCATTTGACACATGGGCAAAGCTGACGACAGCATCTAGCTGAGCTAACACATCATTGAGTGTCTGCATTGGTTCTACATAGCCTATATAAAAACAGAAAATGTGCACAGGAATATTGAATCATAAAAAATACATATAAGCAGCTATAAGAATAAATTTAACTTACCCATTTGAGAATTAAATTTCCTAATTTATATAGTTTTTGAAAATTACTAGATGTATGCCATAACTAAACTTGAAAGTAGCACCTAAAACTTAATATGAGGATAAAATGTGTTACTATATCTCCCTCCATTATGAACAGATTTGAAAAATACAAGGAATATAATGCCCCTCCCTTATAAAACACATTAAAACATAAAAGCACACAGCTGCTCATAAAGAAATAAGGTAGAGATTTAAAAAGAAAGAGAAAAAAACCTAACGAGGAAAAGCTTTCATAATATAATGATAAGGTAAGAAAAGTAGTGATATCTGGGGCACGTCTGCAATTTTAAAACACATCTTTCTCTAATTTTGAAGAATCTAAAACCAGGATGGCATTTCACAATTATCATAAGAAATGTACAAACACTGGTAATAAGATATAACGTGACCATCAGGCCTGCACATGTAAACCTGACAGACTTTCACTTGAGCATTCTTCTCCATCAATATCACACGTAATTGAATTTTAGCACAAATTTAGATCTATAATTGTCATTTAAAATACTTTCAGCAAGATTCTACTCTTCTAGGGCATTAAAACTAAAAGCTAATTAATCAACAGGTATCACTGTCCCTTAGAATAATAATAGACACGTTTCATAGCTTCACTCAAATACTCACTTGATAAAATACGATTTGCCTCTTGAGAACTTGTAAATAAAACTCTGACTTTATTTAACAGTTTGTGTTTGATACTAGACATCAGTCTGATGCTTACAAGCTTAGGGAACTCTTTATTAAAAACAAAAGCAGATCAGAGACCATGTCTTACTTATGCTTATAGGTGAATAGAGTTGAGATCCCATGAACTAGATTTGACCTAAGTTTTTTACGGTAGTGATGTCTGGGCTGAAACTCTCAGTATTTCCTTAGAACTATTTTTATTCCATAGAGAATAAAATCTTAATACATAGAACGAAAAAAACCCTAAAAGCTATTATGTACATTAAAAAGTCACTGACACATGCTAGGCAAAACATGTTTAGTCAATAAAAAGTTAAAATTTCAGAATAGATTCTAAAATTTTAATAGTTTGGAGGGGTTGGTGTAACAGACTCATGTGTCATGTGGAACTGTCACACAAACATCAATGTGTCAAAAGCTTCAAAGGAATTTCAAGAGAATAGTGTTCAATTTTAGAAAAACAATTATGAGTATTCAAAATGACAAAAAATTTGACTCATCTTTGATTCCTTTGTTCCTCATAAGTGGTAATAAAAATTAACTATGAATAGCCAAATACAAATAATTCTCTTACTCTGTTTCACCACTAAAATAAAAGGAAAAGAGTTCACACTACCCTATCATGCAGCAAATAGGAACCTGTAAGAGCTACTTAAACATTAGGGGAGTAATTACTATAATTACTTTAAAACCATCTTGCTCTTAACAGCACCTTTTCTTGCTTAACAGCAAGATAGAAATCTATAAAAATGATCTATTACATTTCAAAATATAGTTTAAAATGTGTATGTTAGACCAAGGAGGTTTCATTTAAATTCAAGGTGACTCCAAATACAAACTATTCAATTTAAATGTTAAAATCTAGTAGCTTTAACCTACTAGATGCTTAATAAATACTAGTTAATATTGTTTTTTAGAGAAAGACTCGCAGTTTGAATATATAGTGTTTATAGGGTTCTTAAAAATGCAATCTAGGCTAAGAAACATAATTCAACAAGATTATCATGCTACAGCTATCTGGTAACCACCAAGGAAAAATGTAATCTTTATAAATCTCATTTGTCTCAACCGATATACAAAGTGTATTAGAACCTTCAAGTTTTATGTTTCTAATTCACTAGGAAAAGTCATAATAGCAAAATAATTTACTATTATTTTACATGTACATAGTTTTTAAATAACTTTTACCCATAAATAATTCAGCATGCATATCCTGAGAACAGGACATCCTCCTAATCACAATACACATCCAAGAAATGTGACACCAATACCATACTATCTCGTATTCAACTTTGCCAATTTGTCCCAAGCGTCCTTCATAGCTATTCCACAACTCCAACCCCTAGTCCTGGATCCAATCAAGGGTCATTGACTACATTTAACTATCCGGTCTCTTCTCCTTTAATCTAGAACAGATCCTGTCCATTCTTTTTTTGCTTCCATGGCAACGGACATTTCTAAAGAGTTCTTCAGGCCTTAAAAAGAATGCCCCACAATCTAAATCTATCTGATTTTTTGTTTGTTTGTTTATAATCAGGTTAAATATTTTGGTCAAGAATACTACAGAGGTGATCTGGTGTCCTTCCCTCTGTGTCATATCAGAAAGCATGTAATGTCATTTATCTCATTATTGGTGATGCCAACTTCGATCACTTAAAAGTATTTCTTTGGTATATTTTTGCGAGGCACAATAAAAGTTACAGTCAATGTACACATAATGATAGGCAAAGGCTTCCATCTTAAACACATCCAACCTACTCTGTACTACACATACATTCATTCCATGCTAAAGGCAACACCACAGTGCCAAGTCATGCTGTCCCTTTAATTGTAACAATCATCTCAAACAATGCCTCTAGAATGGACTCTGAAAATCTATAAAGTGGCATACAGAACTTAAAAAGGCTTGTCTCATGAGTAATTCCTATTTGCTTTTCAGTGGTATTTGTTTCCATAATGAGCACATAGATAATCTAAGATATTGCTGCCTTATAGCCCTTGGTGTTTCTTTTCCTTGATACAACTACAATAAGTTGTGTGTTTTTTTGCACATTTTTGTTTTTTAGGGTATTCCCATTCCTTAGGCTGCACTATGTTACTTTTCTACCACAATACAGCATGCGTTATTTGGTAAGTAGGCTAAATAATAAACAGTCACAGTGTGTAACAGCTTTTTAAAAAACTACTTTTCAAACATCCTGATGTTTTCCTATTACCAAAAATCAGGTCAGATTCACAATATTTAATGCACTGGCTCTATTAAATTTACCTGAAGAAATATTGACAATTTCTTTAACAATGGCATCCTGGGCTTCCTCGTACTCAGTTTTATTTTTGGTATACTCTTCATTGAGAGAAGTTAATGTACTGCAAATCAAGATAATTATTAAAAATATTAAAACATCTATTAAAGGTCATATGCTCTACATAAAATATAGCCAGATCCTACAAAGCATTAAACAATAATTAAAATGGAAGTATCAATTGAAAATGAACAATTCACAGGGGCAGATGTGGCTGGAATTCATTATATTAACATTTATGCTGTTTACAACAGCCCACTGGCATAATTCTTCCTATGACAACAATTATTCCATTGCATAAAATTCTGATCTGTGGCTTCTTCTAAAATATTTAAATAAATAAGTCTTCATCCTTAGTAAGGATGGAGGCCGCTCCCTCCCCTTTAAAATACATATACGAACACACAGTTTCTCTCATTATTATAGTGTAATTGTCTTTTGATATTAAAAGCTGTCAAAGTAAGGAAAATGTTTTTGAACACTAAAATTGTATTGAGGAATTTAAAGAGAAAACAAAATCAAAGGCTGAAATAAAAAAAAATGCCAAAGATGAGAATAAGTGAAGAAAAAAAATCACTGGTATCAAAAGAAGGGGTTGAAATTAAAAATGAAAAGACACGATGAGGGGTCACAATGAAGAAAAAGAGAGAAGTACTTATCTGAAGAAGAGCATCAGTAAACCAAGATGATAATTGTGAACTTGAAGGAATTAGCCAATGACCTAATACATATATATACAGCTAGTAGCTCAAGAACAGTACATGGGCAAATAGCAGCACAAAAAGACTATTATGAAACAGATAAATGGAAAGGATTACAGGAAGAAAAGCAACAGGCAAAGATATTATAAAAGTTTGACTGCTATGTGAAGGAAAGAGCAGTAAGAGATAGAAGCAGAGCAGGGCAGGGATCAGATTGGATAGGTCATAATAAACATTTTAACAGTTTTCTGGACGACAGACATTGCAAGATTTTAAGGAGGAAAATTATATGATCGGAGCCAGATACAAAGCAAGCATTTGATCTGCTGGAAAAAATCAATAAATAAAATTTTCATTTTTGAAATCACTGTCATTCAATTTAATCTTTTTTATACATGCTGCAACTAACAAATGGGTGATTCAAAGATGATTCTCACACCCAGAAAGTTCTATCTTATCTAAGCCAAAATATATATGCTGTACTTCTTGAATCAGGGATATAGTGTGGTAGAAAAATGATTATGAATTTGGCAACAGAAGATCTAGGTCTGAATATCTAGCATTACTGGTTGTCTAATCCTGGGGAATTGGGAGTTTCAGTTTCTTCACCTAAAAAATGAGAGAAATATACCCAACCTATTTATTTCAGAGAACTACTATACTATGAGGAACAAAGAAAACAGACTGTTCTCATTACTGGGGTGTCTGAATACCCAGAATAATGTCTGCACATAACACTCAAAATACTTTTAAATAAAAGGATAAATGGGGACCATACATACAAAAGCTACCTGTAAAATACTGGGAATATTCAGGAGAGGTGGGAATAAGGCCAGCCATAAGTTCCAGTACAGTACAGAGGATAAATGCCCTCCTCGCCAAGTCACAGAAGACTCATATTAAAATAATTATTATTTGCCTATGAATAATCTGCCGTAGGAACTTCCTAACATCAGCAAGGAAAAAGGCAGGAAAAAACTGGGTAAGATTTTTTTCAACAGGGAACATGATTTTTCATAAAGCTGTAATCCAATGAGTGGTCTCATTAAGGCTGGTAGATGTCTCCCTAAACTAATTTATTCAGCTACTTACTATACCAAAAGAATGTTTTTACATGATAAAAAATGTTTTTACATGATATTTACATGATTTTTTTACATGATATTTACATGATATTTTACATGATATTCTTAGAAAAAATAAATATGTGAAAATAACTGAAGTAGAGATGTGAGGAGGAACTATAATAAATATGGAAACATAATATAAAATAAAATTAATACAATCAATTTCAGATTGACAAAAGAACAGTGAGAGAGGCAGCTGAAAAAAATAATCTTAAAAACAGACCCAAAGTGCCACTTTGGTCAGTGATTAAGACAGAGATTATTTAACAAGTGATGATGGGACACCTGACTAGCCTCTTGTAAGAAAGCAAAGCTTCAATCTTACTTTATGCCTTATATCAATTAACAATAAATAAGATAAAACTTCCTTCTCATAGAACATTCACATTTCATCAGAGAATAATTTAGTTGTATACAACTACTTATTGAAGGCTTAACAATATAATACAAACTTACAAACCTATTGGTAAATTTAACACCATTCTTCTGAATATCAACTGTACTGAAGTTTTTATTGTTACGAAGGACTTTTTCTTCCTTACACGTTACACGAAAGTAATATCCAAACTGTGAGTTGGAATCCAATTTAATCTGTTTGCCAGAATCCAAGCCTTCATGATCAGGGAAAAAAAAAAAAGAAAGAAAGGAAGTCTGTCACAGATATCCACAGTCATTTTTCCACGTAAATGTTTAAAATAATTAAATCCAAGAGTGAAAAATATACTTTTATTACATGATAGCATACTGGAAACTATCAGTATTATCTAACAAGGCAAGATACAAACCCTATTTCACTTCACTTAATTCACGTAGTTTTTTCTACATGAATGAAGGCTATCTATAAAATCCTTAAACTCCTTATCAATGTGAGCTTCTGATGCGGAAGCGCTTTCTGGGTAACCCCATGCAAGGCTGCAGAAAATCATCAGTGGACAGAACGCGCATGCTGTTCTAGATGCTGGGGGCATGAGGGTGAACAAGATACAGCCCCTGCCCTTGAGGAGTTCTGCACGAGGCTCTAGTTAACCAGAACATTTCTCTGGAAGACAGAGCAAATTAAAGTGCACAAATACAGTTTCCAAAGAAGTTGAGACTCTAACAATAAAACTCTAGAAAAACGAGGACACATATCTTGTTAAGTGTAAGAAACTTCACAAAATATGCAATGATTGATCAGCTAGACTTAATCAACAAAGATTTTTGAGTTTTGTAAGTCTGTTTTCTCCCCTTAATCTCACTCATGAATATGATCTTTAGACCACAAACTAGAAGAATAGTATCTACAAATATGCTGAAGTGTGGCTATCAAACGTTAGTAGCAGCAAACAACTAAAGACAGACTTCACTTGACAGGAGAAAGACCATAGGGAGCCATGATGTGAGGAGGGTAAATTTTAATATACTTCAGAAGCAAAGGTTCTTAAATCTAGGATCTAGTCCATATGTGGACTCTATATAGAGACTAAGTGCATGCTTAATATGGAGATAAAGGCATATTTCTGGGAAGAGGATCCATAACTTTCATCAGATTCTCCAAAAGTCTAAGTACTACTGCTGTGAGGGGTCTTCTAGTTCTAATGCTAAGATTCATTTATTCATTCAACACACATGTGAGAGATGCTCAGAACAAAGAAGTTTACAAATTCAGAATAAAACAGACAAGTGTAAATAGAGTGAGACTATTAGAGAATTAATAACCTGGCATGGAAAGCAGACATTATAAAAAACTTGAATTAATGAAATGTTTGGGAACCCCAAAGCCAAATTAATTATCTAGTACTAGTAGAATTAGGCTTATAGAAGAGGTGACATATAAAACAGGTCTTATTTAAAAGATAGGATGCAAGGGCCTGTTGGGTGATGTGTTTGGCAGTCATCCTGGGGTTGGGGGCAATTAGTAAGAGATGAGTCTAAAAGGTGAGGAGAGGCTCTGAATGTAAAGTACCCTGTATGTTGACTATTTAGTGTTTAAAACTTTATTCTATAGGAAAAAAGACTGGTACTTTAAACAAAGAAGTGACATGATCAACTGTCTTCCAGAAATTTAATTTTGGCACCAGTATGGACACTATGTAGAAATATTATACCATACTATATTATACTAAAAGAATTATTCAGACTTCCAACAGCCAATTCTTACCTAGATCTCTTGCTGTACTTATTAATGTTGATTGCATCTTCTTTTCTAAATCATCCATTATTTCTCTTAATTCACTCAGATTAGGATCAAATGAAGGTTTTACAAGGAATTCATGGTTTTCCACCTACAGGCAGACCAAAGAGTGGCTAAATTTTATAAATAATGGGTAAAGATAGAAGTCATGAAGCAAGTATTTTCTTTTACTTAAATTTCACTGTCTTATGCTAAATGATTCAATATCCATAAGTTACTCAGCCACAATTATCAGGAGTTACTATTTACTAAGAGATCTAAAGTTGTGTTTATTAGGAGCTTAGAGTTCTAGATGTACAAAAATTATTCATGATCACACAGTGCTAGTGGTAAATGATACTAATAACATCCATTATTTTTATTTACATTTTCTCCTAAACAATGTTCAAAACATTTTTTCCTAAACATTACAGAACAATGTTCGACATTCAAAGCCTATAACAGAATGTGTAGTTTTTGCCTAAACCAAGGATCCATTTTATTCTCAAAAAGTCACTTCTAAAAAAAAAAAACTACAGAATTGTATTTCTTCAAACTGAAAGTTCATCAAAATCTCAAAATTTAAAAACATATTCTTAAGTACTTTGTTTCCTTAAATTTACCAGTAATAACCAGCAAGAAATCATAATAAAAAATAGACCTCACTTACAATGGTAAAAATATACACAAAATATTCAGAAACAAACTTTTACTTATACAGAACTTTTATAAAGATATATGCTTATTAGAAGATTTAAAATAATTGATAAGTGAAGAGGTAAACTATGAAAGGAGAAAACAATCAAATATTAAGATGTTCCTAGTGACTCTCCAATAGGAATTGCTTTAAAAAAAATGACTAAAACTTAAACACACGAAATTCTGAAAGAATATTTTTTAAAAAGAATAAAGCCTATCTTTACGGATATTAATAACTGTTAAAAAGAATTATATATAAAAGCATAATATAAAAAAGTTTTCTAAAACAAAGAGATTTTTAAAAACTCAGTAAGTAGGACTGATATATATATTCCCAATTACTATCCACTTAATCAGAGCATACCTACACATACCATATGTGACCACCAAAAGAATAAGGAGTTAAAATCAAATTACAGAAAGCTAGCAACAAAAGAAAATAAAACTTTTATCAAATAACTTTCACAATTTAAATCAACAAAATGAAAAAATAGGTAATATATTAAAATTTAAGTTTTGGGTTAAATCTAACTTTTTAAAAGATGAAACATTTGTAAAAAAATAATAAAAGCTTTGCAAAATATAAAGTTTAATATTTTCTTTTTTATAACAGCACTTGTTTGCATGTAAAAGAAAAACAGCAAGGTTATTAAATGGGCAAATACAGAAACATACAACTCACAGATGAGAAAACAGGTGGTAAATGAACCCAAAGGAAAATGGTAAAGCGCCATAATAAAAAAAGATATGAATATTTAAGCAACTTTGATATTATTCTATAGCCATTTTTTTAAGGGGGGGAAAAAAACCCCACCACCAAATATCAATGAGGCTATAGTGAAATTAGTATACTCATTCATTTCTGGTGGGAATCTAAGTTGGTATAACCTTAAAAAAAAAAAGGCAATAAACAACAAGACTCAGATATTTGTTATGCTATTTGACAGAGCAATTCTAGTCCTAGGAATTCAAATTAAGGAAATAATGCCAAAGAAGCAAATCAACACAGGAATGAATAAAACCTCTGCAGATGTATTTGTTATAGCAAAACCCAGAATAATAAAACAGCGCAAAGTTTGCACAATGGTACATCAACAGAATACTAGACAGCTATTTAAACAGACAATGAAGACGATCTAGAAATAAGAACCAAGACTTATGATAATTCCAGGGAAAAAAATAGTGCTACAGTAGGGAATGGACAGCTACTGAATGTGCCTCT
>NW_006434709.1:18861895-18867517 GCF_000325575.1 Pteropus alecto
AGTTCCTATCCTCATCCCCACCTTCCAGAAACCCATTGGTGAATCAACAAAACCCCAAGAACTCTCACTAATAATTCCAAATCTAGAGAGAAGAAAGTTGAATGAGTATCTTCACATTTTCCTTCTTTGGGTGGGGGAATACTGTTTTGAAAACACTGCTGTGGAGACCTGAGCAAAACAAGGGAAAGTGAATGTCTAGGCTCTAACTTACCAAAATAAATAAGGGTCACATACCAAACTGAGTATCCTTCAGCAATACATCACTCTTCCTGAACAATCTGAGATAATAAAATATACCACCCAACATACTCATTACATCGGACTCCACAAACAAGATAGAACAAAATAAACTCAGGCTTGGAACTACAAAATGGGATAATGAAATCAAGAAAAAAGATAAAAAGAATGAGGAATGGAATTTAGGTCCTAACAATATCATTAAAATACAAATAAATAAAACAAAGCAAAGAAGAGATGTTCCTGAATCAAACTACCTGCACTGATATAATAGGAAGACAATATAATCAGAGAATTCACATGAAAGTTAGAGATTAAAGTAATTGGAGAAGAGAAATAAATATGGAGGACACTTTTTTTTTTTTTTTAAAGCTCCTAGAAATACTAGATAAACTATAAGCTCCCCTTCTCAAAATAAATGTATAGTTGAAGAAAATCAGAAGTCTGAGCTCCTGCAAAGTGGACAGTCCCCAGAATAAAGCCAGGCCAAGGGGTCATTTTATAAACCTACCTCATGACAAACAGAAACAAGAGAGAAATCTGCCTCTATCAGCCTGGGTCCCTGGGAAAATGGGTTGGCGGGGTAGAATCTACTCCCTGACAACATGCAACTAAAAGCCTCCCTTCACTGGGGTTTAGATTTCAAATGTCTGCTATCTGTGTTAGCAGTGAAAAACTGTTAGTTGTTGGCCATGTCTATTATCTCCTCCTCTACAGTGAAGGAATGGACACATTTTCAGAGGACACATAACTGAGAACAAAGAATACATTTTGCAGCTTCCCTTGCAGCTAGGTGTGGGCATGACTAAATTCTAGCCAAAACGTGTGCAGAAATAATGTGTGCCATTTCCAGAACGTGTCCTCCTCTCCTCTTTTGTCCTCTCCCACTGGCTGGAATGAAGATAAGGTAATATTTGTACATAACTGTTCATAGGAGCAGCAGTCATAATAACCAAAAGATAAAACAATCTAAATGTCCATCAACAAGTGAATAAACAAAATGTGATAAATCCATACTATGGATTATTGACCCATAAAAGGGAATGAAGCACTGGTACATGCAACAACGTGGATAAACCTCAAACACATTATTCTAAATAAAAGAAGTCAGTCACAAAAGGCCATATATTATATGCTTCCACTGATAAGAAAAATAAATGAACTGAAGTCCACGGAGACAACAGATTAGTAGTGGTTGCCAGCATCTGGGGAAAATAGGGCAAGAGTGCTAACGAATATGAATTTTTATTCTGGTGGCAATAAAAATATTTTGGAACTAGACAGTTGATGGTTGCACAGCATTGTGAATGTACTAAATGCCAGTGAATATTACATTTTAAAATGGTTAATTTTGTTATGTAAATTCACTTCAATTTAAAAAAATGGTAATCACTGGAAAGACAGACTCAATGTTATAATGATAGATTTTCCCCTAATTATTAAATTAAATGCAATTTTAATCAACATAGTGATAGGACATTAGTTATAAAGTTCAGAAATAACCAATAGTACATATTATAGTAATGAAACATATGAAAATAATAATAAACATCAACTTCAGGATAGCATATATTTCTGTACAGGGACGGGTACAAATAGGACTCTGTAGTGAATATACAAATGTTAATTATATTAGTAATTACATGACAAGTATTTTATAACCAAAAATTTTAAAACTTTCAATACCTCAAAAAGGAGGAGTGAGTGAAGAAATCAGTGGGGAAAAGGATGTAAAAGGAAGGAAAATGGGAGAAGGAAGGAAAAAGGGTGAAAAGCAGGTAAAGGCTGAAGGAACTAGCCAGAGGACGGGGGAAGATGAAAGTGGGAACAGATAAAGAAGGGAAAAGGGCAAAGGAGTGAAGGAAAGAGAAGAAGTATAAAGAATTCTTCAGGCATCCAGGCAGAAAAAGTTAATCACCTGGAATGTGGAGTGGGGAGGGGTGGTGGTAAATCAAAGTGATAACAGACATTTCATTAATATCGGATGTCAGAGGATTGTGGTGCATCACCCTCTAAGTTTAGCAAAACTGTAGATAAAGATTGCTCAAAAATAAAACTAAAAGCCCGGTACTCTTATCAAACATGAAATAATTCCAAGACTATAATATCTATCAACTTTAAAAAAACAAAATCATCCGAAAAACAAACCTAGCCAAATAAAAGTGTAATAAAAAATTTTAAACCCAGGAATGAAGAAGCTATGGTAAAAGAACTGCTAGCAAGCACTGAATCCATTTACATATAATCATTAAACAACCCTGGAAATTGGAATTATACCTACAGACATACTGTGCATATTTTAGACCTGGACAATGTAAAAATAGAACCATTAAAAAACCAAGAAGTATGAGGAGAGGTAGAAGCACATAAATGAATGTGGTTAGTGCTCAACTTTCATAGCAGGGAATTAATACTGTCCAAAATTGAAACGTTTCATTCAAACAAATTTCCAATCTCTTAATATTTTTTCTAATTTAGTTTCTTTAACCTATCTTTTATTTTCTCTTTCTTGTGAAAAGCATTCACTTGAAGCTCAGCAATTCCTTCCAAATTTCTTTTTGTTACACTAAAAAACATTAAGTTGAATCTTTTCAAAATTAAAAGTAATATCTATATAGTATAAGCTCCTTTTTTCAATTAATGTATTCATCTGTCTGTATATAACCATAAAAAAATCATTAGCTGTCTTTCAATGAGGACACTACTGGCACTTTGGGAAAATACTAAATTGTAAGAAACAAAAGCACAAAATTTCAACACCTGTCCTCGAAACCCTCAATATTGCCCATACTTGAAAACAGACTAAATGTTAATAGTTACCTCTGGGAGATATTTTAAAATTTCATCTCTCTACTTTTCTGCATTGTTTAAAAGCTTTATATAGATACCAATTTTACACCAGTGTTTTATTTATTTATTTATCTTTTAAACGGGTAACTATAAGCAAAACTGTCGACATGTTTTGAGAGTTAATTCTAGGTGGAAAAGTACAAATCCCTCCTTTTTTTGCATTTTTTCATCTCTAAGAACATTTTAAAGCATTTATTGTACATTATCTTTACAACTTACATATATTCATACAATACTGATATAGTTGTATTAGAATCATGCATTGCAGTTTTTAAAAACTTTTAATCTTTTCTGTACCAGTATTTTCAATAAAAATTTATCTAAAGCTACTACTTTTCCAATAATAGGTAAAATATTAATCAATAAGTGTATGTGAAAACTATTATTCAAAGATAAAATGGTCCAAATACTATATAGAAAAGCTTAAAAATTTAATCTCACCGTATCACCCAATGTAACTGAAACTGTTTACATTTTTGTGAAAAAAAATCATTGCTTTTTTTTGAACCCTATCTTGGGATGGTTTTGATCTACATTTACTTCAAAAACAGAAAATCTTTCTGTAAGATTTATGAAAAGCAGCCACAAAAGCACCTGAAGTATAATGCATAAAGCTAAGCCTAGGAAAAAATATTAAGCCAACCACTCTTGTAAATGACCGCTCCCTTCATTACATGAATGCCTAAGTGCACAGCTGGAAAACATGAGTGAAGCTTTCAGAAATCATGAAACAATTGACATTCTCTTGGGATTTTCTCAAAGTGGTTCTGAGTCATGTAATTTAAATGCCTAAATTCATTACAAATATCTACAATGACAGTGAAGGGCTGACTTCACCTTATGACCTGAGACAAGTTTAAAGGTTTATAACTGACAATAAAGAAGATATTATATACTAGGTCAGCTCCCTAGAGAATCTAGAACAGGTTTTAACTAGGAATCTGATTTTTAAAAGGCAATATCATAACATAAAACACAAAAGCCTATAGTTACAGGGCAGTATCTTAGTAGACACTGCTGGTGAGCTACACAACAGTTAATCCCGCCCCGCTCCCTTTTCATTATCTCCAACTACAGGGATAACCCAAACCTGTTTATCTTAGGCCAATCATCACTATCTAATTCTGGGGCCACAATCACTGCTTAAATGGTCCTCCATCAAGACAAAGTGCAGGACTCTTATTTGGAATATTTTAAGAATTGCTATTGGAAGGTAGCCATCCTAGAGCCAAATGAGGGACCAGCCTTAGGCTGAAGTTAAAATCACAAAAGATAGAACAGATAAAGAATTAGGTCCTTTGGATGACAGCACTGAGCTGCTGGGTCAATGAGCTGCTGGGTCAAGCAGCTCTCAACAAAGCCTATCCTATCTCAAGACTTTTAATTTCATGCCCATGATATACCCGAGTTTTAGATTATCTGACAAATAGAGTCCTGATTTCAACCTCAGTCTTACTCAGAAAAAAAAAGGAAATCCACAACAACTCTCATGGTACTTAACAGTGAAGGGCCCACAATATGCCACTGCAGAATAAAAATTAATTTGAGATGAAAGCATTTGAGAATAGACTTTGTTTCTGAACTCTCTTATCTGCCTTCGAGTAGAGCCTCCCAAAAGAACTGTCATAAATCCTCTCCCAGGGAGTTTTGTAACCAGGAAAGTCAAAGCTATCCTATCTCCCATCTATTCTCCAAAAGGCTCATTTACCTTTCCTAAAAATTCTTTGTTTTCCTGTCCGTACCCTTTCTTCCCCTATTAAGACACCATAAAGCCTTAAACTCTAACAGCCTCCTGGAGTAACACTTTTCTGTGAACTCAAAAATCTGTCTGTTCCTTTATTAATCTATTTATTTTTTGTTAGTTTAATTCACAGGCCCCCAAACTGAACCTAAGAGAGTAGAAGTTTTTCCTCCCCTACAAAGTTAATTACTCAATGTTCTACTTTCAGATTAAGAAATTGAGGCTTGTCATATCTAAAGTGACAGCAATAAAATTAGGACAAATTACCTCTTCTTTTCCAGTCTATATGCATCTAATTACACTGCTTACCTTCCTAAAATCCATACTCTACCCAGACATTTACACTCTAAACCCACAGCACCATTCAAGAATACTTACTACTATTTTACAATACAGTAAATTCTTATTTAACATATTTGTGTCAAATAAGAAATCCTTAACCTACAATAGGGTTAAGTTAGTGGAGTTAATGGAGTTGGAAGATGGAGGCTGTTAACATTGTTCATCTGAAAAAAGAGAAGAAATATTAATAATGGTCACTTTTATCTCTATGCTTTATTGTATCATTTGTTATAATATTATAAGTAGAAAAGTATCAATAAAGAAAAACACTTAAAATTTATATTCTTGTATTTTAAATATCATTTTGAAAAACTACCCACAAGCACACTAAAGGAAAACTAAATATGGGAACTCATTAAGTCACTAACGGTACATTAGCATTTGTGAGGGAAAGTTTGGTTTACTTGCTGTCAAGCAGATATATATCCCAAAGGTCGGATCTATACAGTCAA
>NW_006434709.1:18867540-18887217 GCF_000325575.1 Pteropus alecto
CAGGAAGGAAAGAAATGAAAAGATATAATATAAAATAAAAGGATACAAGATTTTATCATCCTGCTGTCTTTTTAAAATTATAATAGTGGCTAATATCCTATGCATAATAAAAACAAACTATTTATTGCAGGAAGACAGCCTTTGTTGTCTATAAGTGGTAGAGAGGGAGAAAAGGGTGATCCTCAAAGGCAGGGCATCTTTTAGGCAGGTTGTGAATGTGTGAATGTGATGTCGCAGATAAAAAGACAACTCCAGGGGCATCGTTAATAGAGACTCTATACACTGATAGAGGGGTTACACATTTTTAAAAACTCTTAAATATGCTTAACTATATAAACCAATTTTTGGCCAGATATTGCCCAGTGATTGCTCAAGAGTGCAGTATTTCAGGTAGGCAACAAACTCTTAGGAAGAAAAATCAAAACTCATTTTCGATTGCACTCCTAATTTATCAAGCAAGTAGTTCTCAAAGTGCGGTCCCCAGACAAGCAGCACCACTGGGGCACATGTTAGAAATACAAATTCTCCAGCCTCACTCCAGACTTATAAGAATCTGATTCTGGGGATGGAGCCCAGACATTTGTATTAACAAGACCATCAGGTGACTCTAATACAATGCTTAGCTTGAGAGCCACAATATCGAGGAGAGGAGATAGCAAGCTGTAAGAATAAAGAACAAAGGATAAAAGCAACTGCAGCATTTTAGCAGAACTCTGCCTGGCTTCCAAGTTGTTAAGTGTGTACAGCTGCAGTGACACTGAAAGGCTCAATTCTTGCAGTCTTACCTCCTTATTTTAGTCAGTTTTTGTTAACCATTAAAAACTACACCTTTACATGCTTTCATTTAAAGAAATGTTTACAAATATCCAACTCTGCCCAATCACAGATAAGGCCACACCCTCAGATACAGGGAGGTGGTGATGGTTTCAGTGTCCAGATGTCTGATGAACCAGTATTTCTGCCTCCCATTGATCTGAAAGTTGTGTACTCAAAATTATTCCACTAATAGTAACATTACAAAGAAAACAATAGCTAAAATGAAAGTCCTCTTAAACAAGTGGCGAACAATTCAAGTTTTTTGGTTGCTTAACCTACAAGTAAACGGAAGGTTGCCCTATTACTGACAAAATATTACCAGAAAAGTGAAGCATTTATATCTACATATACACACTTGTGCAATTCTAAAACCCAAATATAGTTTACGGCCATGCCACCATGAACAAGCCCGATCCCATCTGATCTCAGAAGCTAAGCAGAGTCAGGCCTGGTTAGTACTTGGATGGGAGACCACTTAGGGAGACCACCTAGGAAAACCAGGTGCATGCATAAATAAATGAATGAATAAATGAATAAACAAACAAACAAACAAATAAAGAATTGTAAACTGACAAGGTCCTTGCAATCTGTGAGGTCAACCAAAGGTTGGCTCTCCTAAAAAAAAAAAAAATGGTAAAAATAAATAATAAAAATAAAATAAAATCCAAATACAGAATAAATGAGGTTTAACTTCTTTATGCCTTAGTTAATAATCCACTAAAAACAAAGTAACTCAACATCCCATAGGACAAATGTTAACTCAAATTTAGTTAAGAAGAATGCAAAGAATCTAACAATTAGCAAGCCAAACTATTACCTTAATATGAATGTGAGTATATAGTCCCTACCTGATCATTTTTTATCAAGAACCTTAAAATGGAAATTTTTCGAAATATTTTGAAAGTCACATAATTTAATAATACTACTACATTCAATGGCCCCATATTAAATTTGTTCTATAAACAACCTTTAAACAGACACCAAAAATTTACCATTTCATAAATTTTGCTTTCAAATTCACTTTCAGAGGATATTTTCAACTTACTTCAGAAACTATTCTTGCTTTATATTTATATATAAATTTATCTGTAAATTAGAGACCTGAGGATATAAATCAGTTAAACCCCAAGTGTTCTTCTCAACTAACAAGAAATTTGGAACAAAACAGTATTTAAAGACATGGTTCACTTTCTAGTTATATCAACAAATATTTAGGAGATATACATATACTCTAGCCTCTTTTCCCTTACTATGTGGAAAGTAAACAAAAGAAAAGTTGTCTTTTCCTGTGTTCCGTATTTACCTCTATCCTCTCTTCCCTTTTCCAGTGCCTATAATTTCCCTTCTCTCTTGGAATTAAACAAAATATAACCCGGTTTGCATATGTGAAATCTTTTATTCATGAGATTTCCTTTAACTGGGCCAGTTATGCCCAATATTCACTTCTCTTTTAATATTTCTTAATTTTCATCCACTGAAATGATTGTTATTTTTTTTAAAAAATCTTTCCCATCTATCATTTAATCTGACATCCACTATCTCAAAGGTATCTCACAAAAGTGCCAAGGTTAATCAACAGGACAAGTAATAATAAATGCTGGAGAGGATGCAGAGAAAAAGGAACCCTCATACACTGCTGGTGGGACTGCAAATTGGTACAGCCATTATGGAAAACAGTATGGAAGTTCCTCAAAAAACTAAGAATTGATCTACCATATGATCCAGTAATCCCTCTATTGGCTATTTACCCCAAGGTCTTGAAAACCCATATCCAAAAAGATATTTGCACACCGATGTTCACAGTAGCATTATTCACAGTGGCCAGGACATGGAAGCAACCAAAGTGCCGTATGATAGATGGTTGGCTAAGGAAGTTGTGGTATATATATACAATGGAATATTACTCAGCCATAAGAAAAGACGAAATACTGCCATTTGTAACAACATAGGTAGATCGAGATAATCATGCTAAATGAAATACGTCAGACAAAAAGGGTTGAGAATGATATTTCACTCATATGTGGGATGTAAAACTAAAAGCAACAAATGAAGACAAACAAAATTTCATAGACAGAGACAACACTTTAGTGGTTACCAGTAGGGGAGAGTGAAGTAGGTAAAGGGGATCAAATGTATGGCAGTTGAAGGAAACTGGACTTTGGGTGGTAAACACACAATAGAATATACAGATGTCAAATTATAATATACACCTGAAAATTATATAATTGTATTAACCAATGTTACCCCCAATAAACTTAATTAAAAAAAAAATGTGAAGCCAAAAAAAGTGCCAAAATTAAATACTAAAAAGAAAAATCTGGTTTTCTGATATGCCTTCACTTTTAAAAAAATATCCTGCTGTTTGAATTAAAAAGTATATTGCATACCTGATCCATATCTAAAGTTGTTTCTATCATTTCCTGAAACTTGGAGAAATCAGAACGAAGATCAACAAAAGGAGTCACAAAAACTGCCAACAACAATGTCTGATGTTTTCCTAAAAGAAATAAAAAATATAAATAAATAGGTCTTATTTTTAAAAACACAAAACTACAATCATAAATATTTGACTGAGGTAATGAGCATCACTTAATCCAAAAGCACAAATAGCACAGCAGGTCTCCAAAGTTACTATTTACACAGGTATTTTAATTCAAATGTGTTTAGTAGTTATTTAAAAGAAAGGGAGAAGATCTGGGACCCAAAGCTTCTTTCTAAAACACTGCCTCTCCTATCTGCCCGTAATCTCCCTCATAAGGAGTACTAGAGATGCAGAGATGTGATATTAATTATTACTAAATAAACTACATTTCTTTGTAGATTTAATAACTTAAAGTCATGAAAATAAAACACCTCTAACTTACCTTATATCATTCCTAATTTCCATTAATACTACTACGGTGCTCCAGTTAGCAGATTAAATCAAAGTATTTACACTGGAACTTTGCTTGATGCTATTTAAGAGTACACAATGGGGAATTATGTAAGGATTAAGTGAAGTAACAAAGTCTACAGTGTAAAAGACATGAGTCAAAGCCTGAGGGCTGGCCAGCTCTGCTACCTCCTGGCTTTTGTGATCTGGAGTGTGTTACTCTGAGTCCCTTTTCCCTTGTCTATTACTATGAGAGTAATAACAATAGCTACCCAGAAGAGGAACAAATGAGATAACTATACACAACACTTAATATAGTGCTAGACACTTAACAGAAGCCCAACAGTTACCATGTATTATTGTTATACTGCAGGATTTTTTTTCTGATCTCTAATAAATTCCCTTAGAAGAATTCTGTGAGTGACCTCTAACATTCTGCATTTCACTCTTAAGCAACAGTTCCCAACCTCTTCCAAAAATATCAGTAGCTCTTGATTGAGAAAATGATGAAAAAATACTATGAAGTCAACAAAAGTCTTATAAGAATTCATTTTATTATTAATCACAACAGCATCTACACATATTTAGAAAACAGTACATATGTGTGAAACATCATTTAGACAGTCTAGAAACAACACTTTGCCCACCTAATGTCTGTTGTGCTACGCCTCGTTCTTTACTCTGAATTAGCTCATATGCTATTGGTAAATAGGGAAATGATGACAGCAAAACACAGAGGTACAATGGTTCATAAATATTTTTCTCCAGGCCACTCATGCTTTGAAGCGATCAAGAGCAAACTTTCACAAAATTAAAGAGTAAGCTTATACGTAGACCTCAAGAGTAGCTGGCTTAATGACCACTGCGTTTTCCAATATGTTAAGATATGCAAAAACATTTACAAGTGTGTAATAATTTCTTTGATTGAATTCTATACCCTGGTTCAGATTTTTTACTTTGATGAAACTGACCTTTATTAGAAGCAAATGCCCTCAAAGGAGGAAACGAGAGCCCTAGACTTTAAGGTTGTAAAGACTCATCTAATGCTGGTGCTGGATGCAAATGCAATGGAGATTTACATAAGCTGCTGTTTTTCTTAAAGTTTGTTAATGCTTCCTTTAAAAAAATTCATGTATTTTGAGGTCTACCTTAACCCTATTTTTATAAGCTCTGTTATGTCTATCACATGACTTTAAAGGTAAGGTTTCCCAAGAATACACATGTGGCATTACTACAGAACTACCTACTATAAGCTTCAGAGCTTATCCTCAACATGTCCTCTAACCCCTCACACACTGGCACACCTTGCTACAGCTCTTCTCAGATACCATAAAGCCCCTTCTGCACTCATCCACTCGATCCTTACCCACAAGCTTTCATTAGCATCTTAAATTCTTTTCCTTCTTTGTAATGTGTACTGGTCCCAGTTGCCAATTCCTTTTTTTTCCAATTGATTATGTTTTTAAAATTAAAAATAACAGCTTTATTGGGCTATAATTCACATACCCCCAAATTCCCCATTTTCAATTTCAGTGGTTTTAGGTATATCCAAGATTTGTACAACCATCACCACAGTCTATTTATTAGAACACAGTCATCGCTCCCAACAGGAACAATGAACTCTGTACTCATGAGCAGTAACTTTCCATTTGTCTCCAACCTCTCGCCCCTCCTGCAAGCCTAGGCAACCACTAGTCCACTTTCTGTATCTATAGTTTTGCCTATTCTCAACATTTCCTATAAACGGATCATATGATACTGTGACAGCTTTCTTTTATAATGTTTTCAAAGTCCATTCATGTATGTTGTACCACCATGCATCAGTACTTCATTCCTTTTTATTGACAAATAATATTCCATTGTATGGATATACCACATTATTTATCCCTTCATCAACTGATAGGCACCAACTGGGTTTTGATAAACTCCATTCTTCACTAGTTACTTCAGCCTAGAAGCCAAAAAAAATACCCCGGGGTTACCCTTAACCCAAGGACCACAGACACCTGAATTCAGAGTAGTACATAAACATAGAGGTAAATTTCTCCATTTTCCCTAACCTCTAACTGAAATCTAGCACTTACTTCTATTATTAATGTAGGCAATAAACCACAGTAGTACTGCAGTAACTGTGTCTTTGTCAACAATCAATAACCTAGATATATTTTCATATCATAGTCTTTGGAGATAATGAAGTACCATCTAAACAAATTATGAGTTCAAAATTAAAGTTAGTAGAACTCCATTCAGATCATGTTATTTAATGTGTCAATAAAAAGGACAAATTTATCAAGAATTTGCTTTATATTTATAAATGTATTTCAATAAAATTGGTTTCCTTTGTAACTCTTGATGTTTTATTTTATGCATTTAAAAACACCATTCTGAGAAGGTGTTCACAAGCCTCATTTGAAGCCAAAAGGGTCCACGGCACAAAAAAAGTTAAAAACCTCAGACAGGCCTTGCCTCTCTGGTCTCAACTCCTACCAGCATCGCCCTTATTCTCTATGTCTACGCTTGACCACCCTAGCTTTCCTTCACTCCTTCAAGTCAAGCCCACATGCCAGCCTTCAGTACTTGCACTAGCTGGTCCCACTAGCCTCCCCAACAGATCTTTTTTTTTTTTTTTAAGGTGAGGCAACCCTTGGTTGATCTCACAGATTGCAAGGACCTTGTTAGCTTACAATCTTTTATTTTTTAATTTTACTTTTTATGCCTACAGCACCTGGTCTTCCTAGGTGGTCTCCCATCCAAGTACTAACCAGGCTTGACTCTGCTTAGTTTCCAAAATCAGACGGGATTGGGCTTAAGGGTAGCATGGCCATAGACCTTCCCCACAGGTCTTAACAGCAGGCTCCTTCTCATCATTCAAATTTCACCTTAGACAGCGATTCCTTAAAGGGGAATTTCTTGACCACCAGACCTAGTATCTCCTTGGCTCCCAGACAAGTCACTGTATCATGTCAATATATTCTGCTTCCTTTACAGAACTTATTACTATCTGAAATACTTGTTCATTTCTTTATTGTTTGTATCCCTCTACCTTTCCACTGTTTCATAACCTCCATAAGAGCAAGGACCTTGTAAGTCATATCCACCACTGGACCTACTAGCACAATGCCATTGATAACTATCTGTTAAATGGATTACTTCACGAAGGAAGGGAGCAAATCAATCACTGGTCATTAATTAGTGTTGATACACACCGCACTCATCCACCAGCAAGGATATCAAAGATTGCACAGGAAAACAACGGTTAACTTCATAAAGGCGTTAAAATGTGAAATGCCAAGAAATCTAACCACTACATAATTTTTCTAAGAACTCCAGATTCACTGTTAGCCCCCAGATTCATTTATAACTCCTTAAAGATTTCATTTTTTAAGAATGCTGCTGTGTGCCTCACCAACAGCTGCAGCATTTAGGTCAATAAGCGTTAAGTACTTTATCTATAACAACCTAGAGCATAATTCAATCACTGTTAAATGTTTCATCATCATTTACTAAGATAAAAATTATAACGTATTTCAGGATAAACTGAAAGCCCATAAACCTATTGAGAATAAATGGTTCATTAAAATATAGTCCTGGAATGCTGCCCAGAGCAGCTTCTCAATCTAAACCTTAACTGGTATAACAACACTAATTCTGGGGATTATTTTCTCCATCTTACCTATGTTCGTGTCTTATTCATAAACTGAGAGAAATACTAAGGAGACTATCTTTAGTGAATTTAAAAAGGTTAATTTCCAAGTGGCGGAACACCAATGAAAACTATTTTGGCACATGCATTATCAAAAAATAAAATGTTGCACTTTCTTGATATACCACATCAGAATTTTCTTTTTATAACATCTCTCAAAATTATATTTTTGGAAGATGCAATGTACAGCATGGTAACTGGTTAATACTGTATTGTATATTTGAAAATTGCTGAGAGCAAATCTTAAAAGTTCTCATCACAAGAAAAAAATTTTTGTAATTCAGTATGGTGATGGATGTTAACTAGACTATTGTGATCATATCACAACATATATAAATATCACATCATTATGTTGTACACCTGAAACTAATGTTAAGTCAATTATATGTCGACTTTTCAAAATTCTATTTTTGTGTAGTAACTTGTTTTATGTCTGTTTCCCTTGCTATTTATAGGCAAAGATGAGACTGTTTTGGTGCCTTATCACAGCCTCAGCAACCAGCAATGTCAGGAACATGGTTGAACACTCCAATGTTTGTTGAACCTTCTTGCTATTTCTGCTTCTATTTCCTTATCTTTTGTAACAGCCTATGGATACTAGTCCCTTGTTATGATAGAAACAAAGAATTAATTTTTGCCTTTATCAGTACAGAGACTATATATAAAGTATTAAAATACGGAACACTGTGAGCTTTTAGAATCTCCTAAATAACAAGGGGAAGACAAAGCATCTTAAAATCCTGACACAACCATTCATCATTAAGTCATTTCCCATTCTTATGCTGCTTAATTTTCAGTTTTCCTTCTCACATTAACTCTCTCTCCGCTACATTAAGTGCTACTTCCTCATTCTCCTAAAAGATATTATTGAGTGCCTACAAAATGTAGCATCTGGGCTGGAATACTCATTTATTCCTTATGTACATGCTGTATACTCTTTGGGGGATACGTTAAGAGATGACACAGTCAACAAGTAATAACAAAGAAGGGTGGCAAGTATAATAACAGGGAAATACAGGGTGCTTTGGAAACACATAACCAGGACAGGAGTGTACCCAAATGTAGGGACAAGATAAGCTTTCCCAAAGTGAAATTCAAAGATAAGAATAAAGCCAGGTAGGACAGGTAGGGATAGCTGTATGAGTCTGGAGAAGAAAGTATATAGTATATGTGATATCTGACGGATGTGCAGGTTCATTTGGACTGATGCAAAAACAAATACAATTTGTCTTTTCAAAGTGAAGGCCTTCCTCCATCATAAAATTAATTTAGTAAATACTAGTATTTTTCAGTAAATAAAAGTGTCAAAGTTCACAGAAGTGTTTTGTATGTTTTATACAATTTATTGTGCAATTATTTGTTTTTATATACACAGTGTGTATATGTATACACACACATCCATGGGTATGCACTAGTCACAATGAAAATGTATTCCTTATTATGAGTTGTAGTCAAAAAAACCTGAGAAACACAGGCAGTGGGTTCTAGGAGGGAAAGGATACAGAGATAAGCAGGGGCAACAATTTATGAGGGGCCTTCAAAACCAGTTTAAATTTTAATCCTAAAGGCAATGAAAAAAAAAAATCCCTGAAGAGTTTTAAGCAGATTAATGACTTGTTTAATTTATATTTGAGAAAGACAGTTGAATGGAGCAAAGAGAATGGGTTAGAGGGAACCAAGACAAGGGACAGCAAGAAGAACAGGAAGATGACAGTTGTTCAAGTAAGAAACGAATGCAGCCTGAACTCGGGTACTGACAGCAGGGATGGAAAGGTGTTCAAGGTGAAGAATATTTATAATGTGATCTCAATAGGGGCAAGAAAGGATTAAAAGCTGATTTGTAAGGCTTAGCCAATTGGGTAAATAATGAGGCCATTTACTGAGACAGAGAACTCTAAAAGAGGAATTTAGAGAAATGAATTCAGATTAGATACCGAAACAGAGACCATCTGGGAAATCCTGTCAGAATTCCTATATGGTGACAATTATACGGTCTAACCCTCAGCAGTCCACTTTACTTAAGACCTTGAGTTCCTTAGCTCATCAGAATCAGTCCACCATTCTGCTTCATTTATCTGTAAACTGTTGGGCCCCTTTCGACATCTGTGCTTCAAATACCTGGTCTTATCCACCAGGTGGCCACCAACTATGTCACAGGCCCCCAATTTCCCCACCTCAAAGAAGCCTTTCCTAGACCTGTTTGGCAAAGTTGAGGTTGCTAGGTAAATTGTCTGTAACTGCACTTAAATTATTGGTAACTGTCCTCTCTCGAATCATTTATTTTATTTAAAATCACTGAGAACTGGAAATGACTAGCAAAATAATTAGGAAAAAAACACTAAGACTTTTTTTTTAATCAAGTTAAATGAGCAAGTAACACTAAAATGAAAAGGAACTACAGAATAGTTCTGGATAGCAGATATGAGTACCTTATAGATACCCTCCTGACACTAACCTCAGATCCAGGACTTGGTACTAGTCACAGGTATGTTGAATCTGAATTTCTAAATAGTTTATATGACTGAGAAAATCAAGCTAAAGTCTAAATTAATTATAATGTTAGTATTAACATTTTTTATTCTATTAAATATTTTGGTAATAGGTAAAGGATGTGAGTTTCAATTACCAAAGACATAAGCAATTTATTCTATGCCCATGTTCCCTTGACTAATCCTACATAAATTCTTTGTAATAGTAATTCCAATCTACACATTTTATTAAATATAACTAAACTTTATCTGACCTTTTTAATATACTTATAAAAAAGGTTTTTAGAATCCATGTAAGCAGAGGGAAAAGGCTGGTAAGATATCAACAAAAATTTACAGTATGCTCACAAATATGAAGCTGGATCCAATAAATTACCCAATTAGCAAAGAAACCAACAATAGAAACACCAACAGAAGTGCAGGTAAATTACAGTAAAACATCAAAATAGTACAATCACTCTAAATAATGACCTTCGACACAAGGCTATCTCTATTCTTCCTTCGCTGCCACTCTGCATTGGCCTGTCATCCTTCCTCACCACCCTTGTCCTCTTCCTTCACTCATCTTCTCTTTCTTGATTCTCTGGTCACTGACATCCATCCTTTTTGTTAAGCACAGCCACTTGCCCTCGTTCCCCCAATTGCAAGTAATACTTTCTCTATAATACTTTTTCCTTTGTTGCTATTGTCATTCTAACGAAAAAGTACTTTTCTATGCTTTTTCTTCTGGTTCCATTCATCATTTCTGAGTATCATTTTACACTTGTGTTAGTCTCAACTTTTTAAGATACTTCCTTCCTCTCACCCATCACTTATAGCAATTACCTTGTCTTATTTTTTGATAGAGCATAATTTTAATGTCTTTTCTCTTTCCATTACAACTTAGATCATCACCTTCACTATCTTCAATCTTCATCTTCAATGATAAAAACTTTCACACTACAATTATATTCTTGGGCGAATGGTTATATTTACCCCTGTGTCTCTGTCACTCCATTCAAATGACCCTGCACCCAGATCCCACTAAACATTTTCAACAAAATGTACTAATCACCATAACAAAAAGCAAATAGTCTATGTTGGTGAAAATGTAAGAAATTTTCCTGTGAAACTTATAACTGGAACTGTAAAATTAGTACAACTTCCCTGGAAAAATATTTTGTCAATACTTGCCACTAAAATGCAGACCAGAGGGGAAAAGTCTAGAAGGACCAAAAAATAACAGTGGTTACTCTTCTAGACTTAAACTTGGCGTTGGCATTTTTACATTATTACTTTTATTATTAAAAGAAAAAATGCATAGCATGGCCAAGAAATTCTAGTTTTAGGAATCTGCTATCAGAAAAAAACAAAATCAAAATGCAGGGAGTTACACAAACCTTTAAAGTTTCGGCATAATAACCTCCCATAACTGTAAAATAACAATAGATGTTAGCTAAATATAAATAATAATTTTTAGTAATTAAACGATGTCAAACAATAGAGGTTAAATTATAACAAGTGACAATTAGTACTACAGACATATCTATCTCACTAATATATTATATTACATTTTTTGCATATGGCCAGTTGTTACAACGCAATGTATGCAGCCCTAAAAAAAAATCACAGCACTATGCAAACCTGCAATAAAAATCAGAGTTTGAGAAAATGGGTTAGTTTCTGAGTGCACAACACTCGGAAACTTCATCAGTGACACGTAAAAAAGAAACGTAATAAAAACAATTGCAGTTTCACACGTTAAACTAAGTGGTTAAGAAATACATAAATATTATAATAAATACTATATTTTATCTTCCAAAGGACCTGAGGTTTGCTTGTGCAGGTGGACATCTGAAGGATTACAGTTTGTGAGCTATTGTGAAATGGTGAGCTGTCTGAATTAGGGTTCAAAGTTATAACACCAGATGTGAATGAGGGCTGCTCATAACAGTGAATTGTGGACATTGGCTGACATTTGAGGTGAACGTGTGTATGTTTCTCTGTACAGTTTCTGTACTTCTACATTGCTCAATTCAACTGGATGCAATTTTCTTTCACCTAGTGTTTCCCACAGATAAAACTGTACATAAGCAATGCAAAATTTACATCATGCTCAAATTGTTCCCTAATATATCAATTACACTGGAACGAATCCATGCTTTCAAAAAGTGTTACAGCAGAACTGACTATATATAATTTTGTTTAAAAAATGAAACAACACATAACAAAATGATTATCTTTAATGATGATTATCTTTGGAAGGTATAATAACTACCTACAATTTACGTTGCTTTTATAAACTGATAAAGATGAAATTTAAAGAAAATATCTCCAAAATACAAATTCCAACCAACTCTAAATAGCAACTTCACAGGCTAAAGTTTAAAAAAATCACTAAATACTAAATTAGTAACGCAGATTCCTTTCCAGAAATGCCAAATAAATTGCTTTTATATTATCTTCCATTTAGAAGAAAGCTAATCAAGTTAAAAATGTGATTACTTATTAGATTAACTTACTATGTTATTTAGTGCTAAAAAAGTAATGGAGATAAGCACAAGGTGCTATAGAAACCAGAGAAAGAAACTTTCAGCTCTGTATGAGACAGCTTCATGAAAAGGGTAACATTTGAGCTTAATCTTGAAAACATTCATAGGGGTTCATCATGTGGACATGGTAGTAAAGAACATTTAAGATGGGGAAAACATGCACGAAAGCATCAAAGGGCACAGCATGTCTGGAGACTGGAACCACTGTACTGAGGCAGAAGGTGTAGGTGAAGTACTGTCAGGGAGGCTGAACAGAAAGCAGCAGCCAAGCTCTGGAAAGGAAGGACTCTTTCCTACAGGTTATGGGAAACAAAGAGTTCCAAACTGAAGTGGGTAAAAATTACATGATCAGATAAGCAATAAGATTATTAAGAGTTCACTGAGGGGGATGCACAGACCAGGGGAGGGAGAATAGCTAATATGGGGTATTTAAGAAGTATATTAAATAGCACTATATGATTAATTAGGTAAGGGGAGAGGGAAGAGTTATATGTACCTTAGTATGAAAGCTGTTACAATAAAATTCATCAATAAAATAACATGCATACTTAAAGAGGAGTTGTTTTAGGCACTATCAGAAATTTGCCCTAAATCCATAATACCATTATTTTAGGTTTTACCTCAATTTTTTTTTTTTTTCAGGCAAGGCAACCCTTGGTTGACCTCACAGATTGCAAGGACCTTGTTAGTTTACAATCCCTTATTTTTTTAAATTTTTTACGCCTACATTATCTGGTCTTCCTAGATGGTCTCCCATCCAAGTACTAATCAGACTCGACCCTGCTTAGCTTCCGAGGTCAGACGGGATCGGGCTTGTTCAGGGTTGCATGGCTGTAGACCCTCAACTTTTCAATTTACTTAAACTTTTTAAAAGAAATGAGGAATAAGGAGGCCAAATGTATTTTTCAAACAGCTATTTCTGATAGAAGGTGAGTTAGAGCAGAGCTTTCATCACTCAATACAAATCTACTTTCTGTACTGTTGCTGCCCTCTGCTGTCTATGAATTTATTATTTTCAGGAATAACATTAAGACATCACTAAATGTGGAGTTACTCAAAAAACCAAATCACCACAAAATGTCAGGAGAACATACTCAATTTCTAGCAGTATACTAATATATTTTTTTAAATTTTAAGTCATGATTTTGCTTTTAAAGATAGTACGTTCCATTTATTTTCTTCATAAATTATCCTTCTTTTGGCTTTCTTTATGAAATCAGTAGACTAAGGAGCTATGCTAAACTGTGTAAAACTCCATTCTGTTGTTTTTTAAAAAAACTCAAGAGAGGCCAGTTAGGTTCTCAATGACGAGCGCATACACCTAGGGTCTCCAATGTTCCGTGTTACTGAAAGAAATGAACACGATGACATCTGGAACGGTCTGGTGTTCCTCCTATAATATTTTCTAGGCTAAGCAACTTCAACTGGACATCAGTTGCCAAACTGGTAATGTGAAGCACTTGATTTAGATAATGTTATGATCTCTCACAGATCTATATAACTTAAGTGTTACACCAAAAAAAGTAGGGAATTCCTGACATGTTGTAAAACTCTAATCGAATATATTAGGCCACATATTTTCAAGGAAGTTGAGGAAGAGAGCCAAGCTACTCTCAACTCCAATTCCCAACTTCCATGTTTACCCCAGGGAATGAGAAAGATTACCCAAGGAATGTGCAGAGCACCACTTTCTTTTTATTTTTGGAGGGGGGGCGGCGCGCAAGGGTTACATATACTTTGAGGTATCTGATGAAAGTTACAGATCTTTTCCTCAGAAAAAATATGTATACACAAAATTTTGCATAAAATTTCAGGACACTTCGAAGAATTCACTCAAGAACCCCAGCTCTGAAGTTCCTGATACTGAGTGAAAAGAAGGCCAAAAACAGAACTGGGGCAAGGTGGGGTGATCTCTTAAGAAGGAGGCAAAAAATAGGAAAATGTGACCCAGCAATTCTACTTCTAGATATATATATTCAAAGGAAACAAATACAATAGCCCAGAAATGGAAACAATTTAAGTGTCCATTGACAGATAAATGAATAAAAAACATGTGGTGTGTGTGTGTCTATAGATATATACATAACGGAAATCAAATACTGTATGATCTTACTCATATGTGGAATCTAATAAAACCAAACTCACAGAAACAGAACAGACTAGACTGGTGGTTGCCAGAGGCAGGGGGTGGTCAAAAGGTATAAACTTCTAATTACAAGAATAAGTCCTGAAGACATAATATACAGCATGATGACTATAGTTTTTAAAAAAAATACTGTACTGTATATTTGAAAGCTGCTAAAAGTGATCTTAAAAGTTTTCATCACAAGAAAAAAGATTTGTAATCATGTGTGGTGATGGATGTTAACAATGTTTTGTGGTAATCATTTCACAATAAATATATCAAATCATCACGCTGTACACTTTAAACAAATATGCTATACGTTAATACATTTCAAAAAATTGAAGAAAAAAAAGAATGTCAAATTCAGCAGTGAAATCTGGTTAAGATGGGAAATGGACCATGTTTGCTGGATTTAGGAACAAGTAAGTCACTTAGAAAATGCCAACTCAGTACTGTGGTCAGGGCCGGAAGCGAGTTGAGTGAATGAAAGATAATAGTGCAGGCTTTGGAAATTTGCCTGGGAATAAAAAGAGAAAAATATAGGTGGCCCAAGAAGAGGACACATGCACAAAGATTCCTTTTTAAAAATAGGATAGATATGAACTATTTTTAAAATACTTTGTGGTAAAGAGCCAGTAGAGATTAAAAGGAAGTGGGAGATAAGAAGCAAAGGGGTGGGGGTGGGGACATGAAGGACAGAAAATTAAGGGAGTTTCCAATTCAAGGCCAGTACTCTTCTCAGGGGAAAAAAAGGATATTTATTTACTCTGTGAGGAAAAAGATATATGAAAAAAGGTTCAAAAAAGCCAATGTAAATGGTTAGGAGTAAATCAGAGAGCCAATCTCCATAACTGTACCCTGATTGTAACCCTAATACTGGTGTTTCCAGTTGGTACTGTTGAAACAGGGCTGGAGGATACGGAATCAGAAAAGATAGCAGTAGAAGACATTCATTTATAAGATCAGGAAACCGAGGCACAAAGAAGGTAAATGGTATCCTAAGCCACACTAAAGAAGTGGGAAAACAGAAACAAAAAAACTCATTTTCTTTAATTCTACTTTGGTGGAGCTAAATGCAAGGGCATTTAAGTCTCATCAGTCTAATGAGGAGCCTAGACTGGAACAGGAATAGTTTTTATACAATGGTACTTTCAGAAGATAAGTACTTAGTTATCTTTTTACATTCTATGAGATAAAAGGTTACCATTAAATTTAGATTAAATCTATACTTATTTTATATTCTATCATCTAACGTTGTTTCTTCAAGTCTATCTGCAAAAGAATAAAGCTTTTGCATAGTATTGAAAGGTTTGTTTTAAGGTTAGTTCTAAGGGATGCTGATCTTTAACTCTGAAACTTAAAATGCTCAATAATTAAACATACACTTTACAATTACTAAAATATCTGCTATAGAAATTTATGTTCACTTAAGAGCTATGCTTGCAAAGCAAGTTGATTTTACCTACCAATACTATCATTATTAACGATATGTGACTTTGCTCACTCAATTCTGATAACTTATTTCACTTTGACTTAACCTGTTAGAGAGCACAAAGACTCTTTCTCTTAACTTTCTTTCACAGGTGTGCTGGAAAGGTGAATTCCAGAAGGCCTGGAATTAGCCTGTGCAGTTTTCTACAAGTTCCTGCATAGCAACAAACACTGGTCAAGGCAACAAACATACTGATTGTGTTGTTTTGTAATGACTGGTCCCAAGATATTCAGGGTGGTTTGTTCAGCTTTTCAGCATTGTTTACTGTGACTGCGGATCTGTATCCACTGTCAGTGAGAACCCCAGAGGGCTCTACTTGTAGAAGCTAGTTATAGGACAGGAATATGCCCATGAGGCCAGTAAAACAAATATTAAAAAGTCCAGCCAAGACTCCATTTTAGGCTCCCTGGTTCCAAGGAGCTCTGTACATGCCGGTGGTCCCTAATCTAAGAAAGTGCATTTCACCACAGCCCTCTCAAAAGGAAGGACACTAGGGAGAAACCTGCACCTGACCTCTCAGGCCCCCTTGTTGTGAGGCATGCCCATCCCTACTTCCCTGCTGCTGCTGACTGTATCCTTTTCCTGTAGATTTGTAAACATTTATTTTGAGAGTCTTCTTTAGCAAATGAACCCTGTTCAACTCCCACTATTAGTGCAATAGACCTATTAATAAATGCAGTAACCCTAGTGTTTATTTCTAAAAAGCAGAAATTCTAACTTGTCTCATGATCTCTGTGATGTAGCTATAGGTCAATACAAACCTATTATTAGAAAAACTTAGAATCAACAGAACCACATTTGCTATATAAGGACAGCACATTTGCTAATTTTATAGAGTGTGAAGGAAAATAAAAACAAAATCATTTTATTACCTTCGTATTTTCCCAGAGCACTTATAACACTAGGGAGTTGGTTTATGCCCTGATATAGTCGGTAACAATCTTGTAAGTTTGCTGCTTGTCTTTGAAATTTCTTGGCAAGTCGGTTAAGATCTGGGAATCGACGCAGTAAATCTTCTTGTAAAGTCTGCCTCAATTCTGCATCTTCTACAAAAGCTTCCACTAAATTCAGTCTGAAATAAATTACACTAGAATTAATCTCAAATATTTTAGTATAAAATTAAAATCTGCCAGCTAGGTACATAAGTCTCAACTAAATCAACTAAAAAATTCCAGTAAGAAGCTTGAACCTATTCTGAAATGTTAGCTTTTTATAGAAATGTTAGCTTTTATATAGAAATGAAAGGTCTGTAACACTATAATATAAGCAGTTTCTGATTAATTAATAACTAAATTAATGTTTAGTTAAGAAGCATCAAAAGATACTGAAATAATAGCCAATTTTGTTTGCCTTTCAGCATACTGATATTTCTTAATTAGAAGAATTTTATTACTGGCACATTGTTGTTACTGATACATACTACACATGTAAATAATGATCTTAATGAAACAGAATTACAAATTTAAGAAGGTTGTAAAAATCCAATACTTATTCTATCAGAGGTCATATAAATTTTCAGCATACATTCTAAAATTACTTCACAGGACAAAGCCAAAATTTTCTAATTAAAAAACTGAAATAAGTTTGTTGCTTCCCAAAGTCAACAAATAAAATCTTAGCTTATTTCAAGAACTATAAAACATGCAGCTCATATTGCTTTTGCAATTTACCGGAACTGATGGCTATTTTTCACTGTAATCCATAGCAAGGATTGTTTTTACATCATGACCCAGCACATGCATGCATAGATATTGTACGGGGCAGAACATACCACCTCAAAATAAGCCACTTCGTCTTAAGGACCATTTTCAATTGAAGATAACTGAGAAGAAGCAGAAAAAAGAAAAGCTCTCTGCCTTGCCTTTTCCCTATTTGCATAAAAGCTGGACAGAAATTTATAAAGGTGCTCTCCCTTTCCTTCTTTACCAGCAAAAACAAAAGTTAACCACTCCCCAGACAACTTTAGACCCTTATCAGCTGGAAGATAGCAGCAGAAGAATCTACATAACAAACTTTACTAACAAACCTTTATTTACCATTATTTCCCCAAATATTTGCCTTCCCACAATTTGCATCCCTAAAACTCAAAATCCTTTTCCTCTTCTTGTAGCTTCTCTAAAAATTTATTGTTCTTTTGCTAAAATGCTACATAAGCCCAAGTTTTAACCAACCCTGGAGTTACTCATCTGAGTTTTCCTATTTGTAAGCATAAACTTGTTTTTCTCTTATTAATCTGTCTTTTGTCAGTCCAATCCACAGGGCCCCAGCCAGATAACCTAGGAGGAGGGTAGCAGGAGAATTTTCCTCCCTTACAGAATATAATGAAAATAGGTGTCACAAAACACTTACCACATGTGATTTTATTTTTCTCATATTTAACTTTTCAAAAATGCTGGTTGTCACTCACTACATTAATTTCACAACCCACTACTGGGTCACAACTTGCAGTTTGAAAAACAATGTTGTATGTAAGCTACAACTACTGTACACGGGCTATCTGATATAATCTTGTTCTGCTGATCTGTTCCTTGTAAAATATTAAAATGACTCCCTCCCCACCAAAAAAGGAAAAACAATGTTGTAAATGTTATTGAAGTTATTAGCTAAAAGGTCAATTTTAACAATCAAAGGTAGGGAAAATGGCCATGGACACAAGGTCAAAAGGATATCAGATGAGCAACCTTTCCCTTATATTTGTAAACTATATGCAGTAAATTAACCCTAAAGTTACACAGGAATAAAGCAAGGAAACAAATCAGCTTTCTAAATCTTTTAACTATTTATTGGTCTCTCCATCAACATTTACAATTCCTGCATCATCAAAATATTCATCCAGCAAATTATTTCTCAATGTTAGCAATACTGACATTTTGGACTACATAAGTCTTTGTCGTAAGAAGATACTGTGTAGTATTTAACAGCACCCTTGGCTTCTCGCCCACTATTATACTTTCTCCAGTGTGACAACCAAAAATGTCTTTAAGATACTGCCAAATGTCATCTGGAGGGAAAAACTGCCCCAGGTTGGGAACTACAAGTTTAAAAGAACTTGATCAAAAATTTACTTTTTAAAAGATGAAAATAAAGAGAAAAATAACTAAAACTCTATAGAATGTCATGATAATATCTAGGCAGCTGGCAGCAGACACACCTGTTGTGGCAAGTGCCAAATTATTGGGAAAATAATCTGCTACCAAGCTTGTATTATGAACCAGTCACTGGGGCTATAAACAAACATAGAGAATAAATAAATTTACTGCTCCAGAAAAAATTTCTATGGCATTTAAAAAAAACAAAGCAAAAATGAGAGACAGATGCAGCCAAGTTACAAAATGCAAAAAAAAAGCAAATGTGTGCCTTCCTAGCTAAGTCTGTCTCTACTTGGGGTTCTCTAAGTATGGCCCAAAATCATCAGCATCGAAATCACCTGGAGGTGGGTAATAACACAGAGTCTCTGGGGGAGGGTCCCGGCTGTGAAATTTCAGTGAAGCTTCTCAAGAGGTTCTTATGCACACAACAGTTTGAGAAAAGTGTGAGTCCTAACAATCACAAGAAATTCCTGAGTTCTCATGATAAAGAGGAAAGAGAGGTGTAAGGGATAAAGAAAGGATGAAACCTGATGCTAGGTGACCTACCCATTATCTTTCTT
>NW_006434709.1:18887294-18926079 GCF_000325575.1 Pteropus alecto
AGAAAGGATGAACCTGAAGCTAGGAGACCTACCCATTATCTTTCTTCTTCTTCTTTACCTAACATCTCAAGATTTCAGAACACTCTCAGGTAAATGGTAAAAATACATAGAAAAGATATTTATGATCAAGATTATATGCTTCTTTCCTGTTCCTAGTATATTATCACTGTTCCCTCTCAAACTGACTAGAGAATGAATCATAAGTAATTAACACTGTGCAAGGGTATAAAGTTCTAATAAGCTTTATTAAAAAGTAAAACATCAAGAGAAGGACAAAGCTTCTAAAACACATAGGACAGGGCAATATACACAGCCCCCTCAGACTTTGGTCTGGCTGTCATTATTAAAGCCCAATAAATTGCTAGTTTCACAACTCTATTCAGTATGCCATTTCAGAATTAGTTACAGTGTCAGTTTATGTTCTGGCTAACAGACTTTTTTTTTTTTTTTTAAAAGATTGCTGTGCTGTTTCTAGGACAATGCCACTTTTACATCACAATTTTGGAAGTACTAAAGTTACTGTTGGCATAACATAGTATACCTGTCAATTCTACCCAATTAAATTACTCAGCTAAATACAATTTGATATACAAATTTGCAAGCTGACTGGAATACAAGATGTTCTGGGTCAGTTAATCTCTAAAATTCCAACAGATTAAATTATAAAATTAATAATGGATTTTTTTGTACTTTTAAAAATCAACATTCTCTCCTTTCTTTAAAACTAGCATTTCTGGTCTCTCATTGTAAAAACAGTTGACTGGAATTTCATGAAAGCATATTGATATGGCTAAGAACAAATGTGGTACCTAAAGACCTGCAATAACAAGTTTCTGAGTCTCTTATCTGTTCTTCACATAGTTTAATGCAATCAGAGCCACTTATTTATTAATACGTTAAGTAGTAGATAATCTGCAAAGTCTGAGAAGATTAAAATAAAATTTTGGAAAGGCATAAAAGAGGAACATGCTTTCAAGGAATATTCAATCTAGTGGAGGACAAGGACATGCTCCATCTTACAGTTAGTGCTGAGTAACAATGACATACAAAATGCAATGAGATGTGATATGAATAAGAAAGCAAGGAATTCCTATAGGAGCTGAGAAACTTCATTTTGGGGTATTTCATTTGCCTATATTCTGAATAATTAGGGTTTACAGTGAGAGAATTCTAGAGAGAATACTTGGAAGGGAAAAGTAAAGACTTCAAAAGAGAAAAGCAGAGAATGCACTGAAAAGAAAACTGAAACAGAGAATAGGAAAAAACAATAATCAGAGGTAAAATGGAAAGGCCCTTGGCTTTGGAAAACAAAAAGCATTATTTCTTCTTCTGAGAAAGAGTCAAGAGTGAAAGACTGAAAATATAGATATACTTTGAGATTGTAAGGATTAAGGAGGACATCATCACTTAGAGGCAGGAGGCAGCTGAAGGCTTTCGGGAAAAAGTAAAAAATTTTGGATTGGTCACTATAATAAGTCATGTTATAAAGTAATACCACATAGCAATGAAAGCTAGACAGCTTGAAAATACAGTGGGTCCAATCAGCATTACGTGACCTTCTCCAGCAACATTTAATTGGAAAGAAAGCTAAGGAAAGAGAGGCCAAGATGACAAAGGGCCAATGGAGCAAGAAATCCTATGGTCCCCATGAAATCACTGGAAAAAACAGATGCCTCTGTGGTGCAAGCTGGATAGGACGGCAAATGAAATTCAAAGACGCTAGCAGATCAGCCCAGAGACCAGAATAAAGAAGTCTCCACTAAGCTTGATTTAGAAGTCTCCACAGAGGCATCTGTTTTCAACCTTTGTGGTTGAAAAGCAATGGACAGAAAACCCTCCTGTTCTTCAGAGGCCAGAGCAATATCTCACTGTTTCATAGAAACTACACTCACTGTATGACCTCCATACCTGTTTCCACAAAACATGAATTACTAACTAAAGATATCCTTGCACGAAAGGATAACATAACCTGGAAGAAAGTCTAGAGACCCTAGGAGTACACTGCCTCAAAAAGCATGATATACTATCACATAAGCACCACCACGATCTCTAAATTTACAGGAGCCGTATTTTTATTTAGAGATTTATGTTTCTAATAAGACTGCTACATTAATCAAATTAAATTTTATATAAAGAAACTTTCATAAAAAACAAGAAAACTGAATATGTAACCCTATAATAGTTTAAAAATCTAAGTCAGTAGTTTGAAATCTTCTCTCAAAAAGAAAACCAAGCTAAAATGGTTTTACAGGCAAACCTCACCACCTACCAAGAATACGAGTAATTCCAGTGTTACACAAACTATTCCAGATTATAGAAATGAAAAAGGGAGGGAACACTCTCTACCTTATTTTGAAGCAAGAATAACCTTGATAGCAAAACCTAAGGTTGTCATTGCAAAATAGGAAAATTATAAGCCAGATACATTCAACACTGATGTGAACATTCCTTAAGATATTAGTAAACTAAATGAAAATTAAATTTCTGCAAAATAGCAACAGAAAGTAATCATATTGTTAGTAATAATGAAAACCACCCAAATGTCTACCAACTGCAAAATGATATTAGAAATTATGGTATATTAATGGAACATATTCAACAATGAAAATGAATTACATTTACAATGAATACGAGGTAGATCAAAAAGAAGTCGTAAAAGACATGTAATACTAGTCCATAGGATAAAGTCTAAAAACATGCAACACTCACTAGACATATGTGATAAAGCTATAAAAAAGAGCAAAATACAAAATCCAGGATAGTGCTTTCTCAAAGGGAAAAGAAAGTAATAAGATCAGGGAGGGGTATATAAGAAATAACAGAGGTTAATGGTAACGTTCTTTATACCTTCTACATACTTCATAAGCAATATTTTATTGTAGTTATTCAATATTTAATTTATAAAACTCAAAACTACTAATAAAAAGAACAGACTGTTCCTAGCATGGTTCTCATCCATCTGATAATGCTCTTAATTTGTTTAGTGTGGGACTAAAAGCTGACTGTGGTTCACCATTCCACAAATGGTGAGAATTTTCTCCGAGTTCTCCTGAATGTTGACTTTTAAAAGGAGTTCAGGAGTTATATGCCAAATGAGTTCATTCAGAATGTTGATTATCTAGCCACATATTAAAACAGCCATCATTTGCTGTCGTTTTTAAAAAGTATGTAACTATCTTACCATCTCCTATCCCCAATTTAAAACACTTGAAATCTAGTCAAGCTTTGCCAAAGTCAGTCACAGTAACATCAAAAACTGTCCAGTAATTTGTTTACCCAATCTAAATGCCAGGCAAAAAATTTCTGCTTGAATTTAAGACAATAAAAATAAATTTGACTTTAAAATAGAAGGCACTAAGAATACCAAACTTAATATATGCAAATTATTTCATCAACAATTTTATAAGAGTGAAGTATTTCACATGGTAACACACTTTCAATGTTCTTTAGAGAATTCTTTGAAAAAATGTGGGAAAATTACCAAGGAAAGACCAAAAAAAAAAAAAAAAACAAAAAAAAAAACCAAACACACACACACCACACACACACACAAAAAACAAAAAACTACCCTACAAGATTAAAAGCAACAGTCCTAGAGTATTTGCAGACAATGAGGACTCTTGGGACCTATCAGAAAATAAGTGAAAAAAAGTAATATGAACAAAGTTCTTACAATAATTTCTAGTTTGATTGATAAAGTACTAAAAAGGAGGACATACTTAGAAACTCACTCATAAAACGTAACAACATTCTCAGTAGAGATAAAAGTATTTAAGCCATTAGCTAAAAAGTATTTGTGGACTCAGTGCAAACAGGCTTTAATGACTGGAAAGAGCAGTGCAACAGATAAAGTGATTCCACAGATGTCACTTAAATAAAAGCCAAAATAATGAGTTTCATTTCTCATGAAAATCCAAATCCAATTTGGGTAAAATTAAATACAATCGATAGATGCAATAAATACAGTACAGCAATTAAGGGCCTGGGCTCTGGGTAAGGATGGCCTGGCTTTTAAATCCAGCCCCAATCATATCACAGGTGACAAACATGAGATACTTAGCAAAGTGCCAAGCATATTAAAGTAAATACCAGTCTTATCGCCCTCCTTCCTTCTAATCACTTGACAATTATTTAAAAGTCCATCCCCCGATTTATGCAGATGATCCACCCATTCCACGCATTTTTTTTTACATGGAAGAAAACTGTGCAGAGTCTACCAGTATGAAAAAAAGTACTAAAGAAATAAGCCAATATAAATCATAAAAGTATTTCACATATTTTCACCAAAAAATGCTAATGAAAATTCAGAAAAATCAAAATAAATTTTATTTGTTGTCAGTGTCTGCACTATAATCTAAAGCTATCAACCTTCTCTTTTTAATTGGCAGAAAGTCACTATCTGCTTCACTCGAAATATTTGGAAGTATCACTTTGGTTTTATTACTTATGTTTATGTTTTTGGATGCTCTTTTTCCAATCCCATCTTTTGCTAAGTTTTCATAAATTCTTTGATATTCACTATAACATTTAAAAAAATTTGTTAGAAATTTTAAGGCTTGCTGGATGTTTGGATGAATACAACTGCAGTCTCTAGTTTTTGTGGCCAATTGAAGAGCTGTAAATATTTTCTGCAGTGAGTGAAACTGGTTCAAGATCACTGCCATATTCATGGACAGGATATGCTTCAGATATCAAGTGAATTAATTATTAATGCGTGATCAACTAGTAATTCATCAATATCTACATTCAAATTGTCAGAGCCTTCTTCTTGAAATGTGTTTAATAAATTAATAATGCCAGTTATTCCCTTTTCAGTTTTTGGAGCCATATTCCCTGGTACAATCACTTCTGGCTATACTGCTTTCCAATAAGCATTTAAAGTTGACAGCTTTGTAGAACTCAAAGCTAAAGCAATGTTCTTGATACAACTTAAATTGTGAATTTATTCCAGGCTGCTCTAAGTGATTCATTATTTTCAAGTTTATTAAAAATACCACTAAAACTCTGTTTAATATAATTAATCTTAAAGGTGGATATGATGCCTTGATCTATAGGTTGGATCAAGGAAGTTATACGTGGTGGCAAATATACAACTTTTATATATGGATGTTCTAAATTGTGTGGATGATCAGATACATTATCTAAAAGTAGAATTATTTTAAAATACATTTTTCCTTCAAATAATTTTCAGCTTCTACAGCAAAACATTTGTAAAACCAATCCCGAAAAACATCAGTAGTCACCTGTACTTTTTTATTTGCCATCCAATGAACAGGAAGATCATTAATAATTGTGTATTAGTATTAGTTCTTCGTAAATTGCTGAGTTAAGTTATTGTTTTTTAGAAAGAGTAATCACCAATAATGGAAATGAAAAAAAAAAATCACCTAAAATGAGACCATGTAAGTGGAAACTGCGTATAAAAAGTCCATGTAAATGGGGGGAATATTTATCATGTATAAAAAACTTGCATAATAAAAGCACTGTGTAAATGGAGGGACAGCTTTAATCCCATTTTCATCATTATTCCTGAATCCATCACTGGGCTATAGTCCTTGATAAAATATATGCACCAAACTCAAAAATCTAGTCACACCCGTCCCTATGTCTGCTCTAATAAAAATAGAAAACTCTTTGCTTTCCTTAATGGAATTCAATTTAAAATTAACTCCTCACAGTTTCAGGGTTTAGAGATTTCCACTATATTCTCTTCTGGAAAGTCACCTCGAAACAATAATGACAGTAAGAAACAGAAAAATTTGATTTGACATGTAACCCTGAAAAAGATCACTCCTACATGCTTAAGAGAAATCACAGATTTGCCCTGAAAACCCCAGGAAGGCAACATGAGGTATCACAGCAGGTGAGAGCTGAGAAACAGAGACTGCCCAAACAAAAGCCTACATAAGGATTATATAACTTTTTCTTCCTACTGTGGAATTTCAGCAGTTAGCCTTGAAAACCACAGGCCTTCCTACTTGCTTTAAAAAAAGAAAGAAAATTCTCACCAAGATAAAAAGGAGAAAATATATCATCTTATCCTACAGGTGCAAAAAAGATCTTCTGACTCATAAAGCCATCCTCACCAATGTAATTTCTAACAAATCTAGTAAAACCACTAGACTTTGGAAATTACCGTTATGTAATGTTAAAGTAACTTTCATTTACCCTCTAACAGAAAATCTAATTTGGTATCTTGCCTTCTAAATAATTTGTTACTCTGGTAATAATATGTAAGTGACTTCTCAGGTTTCTAAAAGGTCTTAATATAAATACATACATGCTCTAGTTGTTAAGTCGTAAGGCGTCGTCCACTGACAATTGCTCTGTTCCCACAAGCCCAAAGTTAAAAATATAACCAACTTTCCAGAGCTTGAGACTTATTTACATTACCTGCTATTTCTTTAAAAAAAAAAAAAAAAAAAAAAAAAACAACTAAAAGATGAAAGAAGAGACATAAATTTTTGCTTGTTTAGCCAGACTTTCCATGACAGGGTACTAAATGAACTGATAAGACTGGTTGTTTCTAGGGCAGTGGTGGCGATTCACATAGAGTATGATAAGAAAAGTGTCCCTGGAGCTGCAGTATAACACTGAGGCCCTGAGGAAAGGGTCTGGAGAGCTGGGAGACCAGGGTAGCAAACTTATCACTATAAGTACTCCTGTTCTGAATTGACAGCTAGAATTGTACTTAGTTACTCAAATAATTAAAATTAAAAAATTACAAACTGCCTTAATTACTTGCAAATATCTAATCCTTCCTATTTAAGTCACTAAATCCTACTCTTCTTCCCCAACAAAACTGGCTTCAGAAAGTTACCTTAACATTTCAACTTCTGCATTTTCAATAAAATATCAGAATACCCACAATTGGCTAACGTCATTAGTCACTTTTATGGTAAAGCGTTTTGGAATCTACAGGATCAACACTTACCTTGCTTATTATTTATAGGGTGTCTTACAATACTGATCAACTACTTTATGTTTGCCTGGCATCTTCCAAAAGGGTCATGAGATTATTTTGCTCTTATATACCATCAGTGTTCTCTAAGTATTCAACAAATTTCTTGAATGATTTAACATCAAAGCCATAAAAATATTGAAACTTTTACCCATTCTGGCAATATCTTAACTTACCAAATAGAAAACACTAGGTCATTAGAAATAACCTAATTACTGGAAAACTTAAAGTGCATTCAATCAGTAAAAAATTATGTACTTCTGAATATGAAAATAAAACAGCAATACTAAAAAATACTTATAAGCAAAACTGGGAAGAAAACTAGGGCACAAAACTATTAGGATTATAACTATTTTTAGAAAAGACTGGTTAACATAAGAATTTACTATGTAAGATCATGACATTTACAGAGTTCAAAAGCAGGCAAAATTAATCTGTGATTACTCTTGGAGTGAAGAGGGGATTTCTGCGATGCTATTTATGTTGTTTCTTGACTTATGTGTTGTTACACTGATATGGCCACTTTGTGAAAATCTATCAAGTTACACACTTAAGATTTGTGCTCCTATGTATATATTTCATTTAAAAGTTTTAAAACTCATCTACAGCCATGCTACCCTGAACAAGCCCGATCCCATCTGATCTCGGAAGCTAAGCAGGGTTGGGCCTGGTTAATACTTGGATGGGAGACCACCTAGGAAGACCAGGTGCTGTAGGCGTAAAAAATAAAAAAAACAAGGGACTGTAAACTGACAAGGTCCTTGCAATCTGTAAGGTCAACCAAGGGTTGTCTTGCCTAAAATAAATAAAAAATATAAATGAATGAATGAATGAATGAATGAATAAAATGTTTTAAAGCTCATCAAAAATAAAGATAAAAATATAATATACTCAAATGCTAATCATATTAGGGTAGCAGGATTATATAACTTTTTCTTTTATTTTCCAAATTTTAAATATTTTCTGTAATATATGTTTAGGCTGCCTTAAATAAATTCTTTCTAAAATAACGAAGAGTGCTTTCTATGTACCAGATCTTGTTCAAATTACTTTACATATATTAAATCATCTAATCCTCATAACGACCCTATGAATTGTTTATGTTATTACTGTCATTTTAAAACTGAAGAAACTGTGACACAGAGATTGACTAGCTTGCCCAAGAGGACAGCTAATAAGTGGCAAAGCCATAATCTGAAACAAGATACTCTGGCTCCCAAGTTCATGCTCTGAAACATCACCCATGCCATCTCTCCAATAATGTTTTACTTTTTTATAGCATAATTAAGAAAATAAGTTACTTAAACAATCTAAGTCATTAAGACTCTATTACTACATAGCTCTCCACGCAGACAGATGCTAAAATATAGGTGCAAAAACAGGTATTAAGATAAGTGGTATAATCAAAGCTAATAAAAGTATACACTAGTTATATACCTCTCTTCTATTCTGCTCTTATCCATGAGAGGCTGCTTAATCCACTGGTTAACCAGTCTTTGTCCCTGAGGGGTTTTGCATTTATTCAGCAATGCAGTCAGAGACTGAGATCCACTGGTATCTTCAACAGAACCCTAGTAAACAAAAAATAAAACAGAATAGCATGCTCATTAGTGAAAATCTTACTATACCATAAAAATAATTTTAGGAACAAAAACACTTAATATTCTTCAACAATTAAATGAGAAATTTGCATAAAATTTCTTCCAAAAATAAAAATTTCAACCCGTTAATCTGTATTTTCTGCTGTGTATTTTTCCCCACACCAAAACTACTTATTATTACTGCAGTTTTAGACATAAAACTTATTAGGATGTAATTTTTAAAAACTGCTGTAATATAAAAAATTATTAATAAAGCCAAGACAAATACTATTTATATAGTTTACAACTAGAAAAATATAATACAGAACTACTTATCTAAAGATAATATTTCAAAACATTTAAGCTCTTTAATAAGATTCTGCAGGATATATCAGAGAAATCATTTTTTTAACCATTCAATATTTTTAATCCATGTACTTTTTGTTTTTGTTGTTGTTGTTGTTTTACCTGGAAAAGGTTACAGGCTCTGACTGCTGCAATATCCAATTTCATGTACTGGCTGAAGTCAAAAGTAGTCAATTCAAACTGTCCAAAGTTTGAATCATCTGATAAGAGTTCTAAAAACTTGATTACTGCAGACAATGATGAAACTGCAACCTAAGATTAAGAATTTAAAATGGAAGATTGCTATCATTAGAATTCTAGAGATTTTAAAACAAATGGCAAAATAAAAATAAATTCCAAACATATCATTTTCCTTGCTGTTCCTTTCCAAACCAAGAAAAATTAAAGTTTAATTAAATCTCTTAAGATTAAAAAAGGATTTTCATAAAGTGAAAATTTATTGTAATAGCACTGTTTATAATAGCCAAAAGTGAAAAATACTTGAATGCTCATTAACGCAAAGTGGATAGTCTGCCATGTTCACTCTATGGAATAATACACAATAGATATAGGAACAAACAATCCACAACTACGCACAATATGGATAAATCTCACAAACATAATATTGAAAAAGAAACCAGACACAAAAGAGTATATACTATATGATTCCATTAATATAAACTAATCTACACTGTCAGAAGAACCAGGGTTATCCTGGGTTGGGGGTAATGACTAAAGGAGCATAAAAGGGTCTTTAAGGTGCTTATTTTGTTTCATGGATACTTATAATGTTCTTAACCAATGTTACCCCAAAGAACTTAATCAATTTTAATAAATAAATAAATAAATAAATAGCCCTACAGTGGTAAATAGGTGTTCAAGTGAAAGGAAGAGTCACATGTCTTTCACTTTAAATCAGAAGTTAGAAATGACTAAGCTTGGTGAGGAAGGCATGTCGAAAACCAAGGCAGACTGAAAACTGAGGTCTCTTGCACCTAACAGTTAAGCCAAGTTGTGAATGCAAAGAAAAAGCCCTCAAAGGAAATTGAAAGTGCTACTCCAGTGAACACATGAATGATAAGAAAATTGAACAGCCTTATTGCTGATGTGGAGAAAGTTTTAGTGGTCTAGACAGAACAAACCAGCCACAACATTCCCTTAAGCCAAAGCCTGATCCAAAGCAAGGCTCTAATTCTCTTCAAGTCTACAAAAGGCTGAGAGAGGTTAGGAAACTGCAGAAGAAAAGTCTGAACCTAGCAGAGGTTTAAGGAAAGAAGCCATCTCCTTAACATAAAAGTGCAAAGTGAAGCAGCAAGTGCTGATATAGAATCTGCAACAAGTTTTCTGGAAGATCTAGCTAACTAATGAAGGTGACCACACTAAACAACCAATTTTCAATGCAGATGAGACAGCCTTATATTGGAAGAAGAGTCCACGTAAGAGTTTCATAGCTAGAGAGAAGTTGATACTTGGCTTCACAGGACAGACTGACTCTCTTGGTAGGGTCTGAAGTGGCTGGTGACCAAGCTGAATGAAGCCAATGCTCACTTATTCCAAAAATCCTAGGGCCCTTAAGAATTATTCTAAATCTACTCTGCCTGTGCTCTATAAAAGGAACAAAACCTAGATGACAGCACATCTATTTACGACATGGATTACTGAGTATTTTAAACCCACTATTGGGACCTACTGCTCAGGAAAAAAAGACTCCTTTCAAAATGTTGTTATTCATTGACAATGCACCTGGCCATCCAAGAGCTCTGACAGAAGTATACTGACAAGATTAATGTTGTTTCATGCCTGCTAACACAACACCCATTCTGCAGCCCACAGATCAAAGAGTAATTTCAACTTTCAAGTCTTATTATCTAAGAAATACATTTATTAAAGCTATCGCTGCCATGGATAGATTCCTCTGATGGATCTGGGCAAAGTAAATGGAAAATCCTCTGGAAAGGATTCACCATTCTACATGTCATTAAGAACATTCCTAATTCATGGAAAGAGGTGAAAATATCAACATTAACAGTTTAGAAGATGATTCCAACCCTCAAGATTGACTTTGAAAAGTTCAAGACTTCGATGAAGGCAGTAACTACAGATATGGTGGAAATAGCAAGAAAACTAAGAAGCAGAGCCTGAAGATATGACTGAATTGCTGCAATCTCATAAAACTTTTAACAGAGGAGGAACTGCTTCTTACAGATGAACAAAGAGAAGATTGTTGAAATGACAACAAAGGATTTTGAATATTACATAAACTTGTCAATAAAGTGTCAGGGTTTGACAGGATTTACTCCAATTTTGAAAGAAGTTCTACTGTGGTAAAACGCTATCAAACAGTATTACATGGTACAGAGAAACTGTTTGTGAAAGAAAAAGTCAATGAATGTGACAAACTTCACTATGTTATTTTAAGAAACTGCCACAGCCATAGTCAGCAGCTATCAACATAGAGGCAAGACCTTCCACTAGCAAAAAGATTATGACTCATTGAAGGCTCACATGATGGTTAGAATTTTAGCAATACAGTTATTTTTAATTAAGGTATGTATTCTGTTTTTTTAGACATAATGCTATTGTACTTAATAGTCTACAGTATAGCGTGAAAATAACTTTTATATGCACTGAGAAGCCAAAAAATTCATGGCTCACTTTATTGAGAAATCTGCTTTACTGTGGTGGTCTGAACTGAACCTGCAGTATCTCTGAGGTATGCCTCCCTGTACTGAACATAAAAGAAGCTCAGGATATCAAATTAACAGCCCAATGACAAATTAAACTTATTAAAATATACTTGATACTAGATTCAGTGTAAATGTACGTATTTTTCCTAACTAATGACATAGTAATGTAGCTGACCTTGCCAAACTCTACCAAATATATAAGGTTGTCATGAGAATTTCCTATGTCACCAGGAGGTACAAATAAAAACACTTTTCAGTAACCCTAAAAGCTTCTTCAGATTTTCAATAGTAAGATAAATTTCTCTAATACTGGAATTATTGCTCATCCATATTGGCTTCTGATTATATCACACAAAAATCTAATTATAAGGATCAAACTATTAACTGATAAGCAATCACTGCAAAATCATGAGTCATAATAGCCTCAGTTCATTCTAGCTTGAAATCTACTTTGAAAATTATAAATTAGGAAGTTTGTTGTCTTAAACATACAATAGAATTTTTCATTTTATTTCGGTAACCCACACAAATATCTCGTCAAGTTTCCAATATTTTACCATAAAAATATCTCTTAAGCCATACCAACCTTGAAGAGTTGAATAAGATAAATTATAAACACCTAAAATCCCAGTTATATTGTTTGCATATACATTTCTACTACTAAACATATATAACCAGTGCCAATTTTGAACCAAATTGTTTATGCAATTATATGCTGTATATACTTCTACCCTTATTATTACCTAATCTCCATAACAATCCTTAAGACAGGAATTTTTAGTCTTATTTAACAGATAATGAAACTGCCTCTCAGAAAGGTAATTTACAGCTTGTACATGATAAAACTTTGGTAAGCCTTTTCCCCTCTCTAGTCACTATGCTATCTCACATATTTAACTGACAGTAATCAGACTCTTTCACATGAAACCAACATAAAACTTGAAACATGAAACACATAAAACTCTTCCACGCCCCAGGGATATATGTTGTGTAAATATGATTAATTATATTTAAAGTTATGTTTAGATTTTTCTAGTCATTTCCTAGAGTTTTTCACAAGCTTCACTATGGATAAAGTAAGCTTAATATCCATGATCCCCAGTGTAGGTTTGAAATATATGTGACAGAACATCATTCTTAAAAAGTCACTATTATAACTTAAGATAAATTCACATTTGTAATCCACATACCTGATTCTCCATTTCCGGCAAGACAACACTATTCACCTGTTCTCCTTTTTTGCCTTTCAACAACCGGTTGAGGTCCTGATAAACATCTTTTGTGGAAAAGTCAGCTCTTTTTCTTTCTGTGATAAGAATTCCTCCTCTCTGAATAACCTATTTTACAAAAAATATTTTAAATTACTATGAGAAAAAAAATGAGAAAAGCATTAAGAAAACCATAACAATGACAAATAAAAGTGACAACAGATAACAAATTCCTACCCCACCTTAAAGTTTTACACAACATGCAAGACATTGATAAAACATATTAACACATATTTTTAAAAATCTACAAACTAAATTTTCATGAATATTTAAAATTATGTTCACATAAAGCTTTCAAAAAATAGTCACAATAGTAAAAACTTATAATTAAAACTTAAACTTAAAATAATAGTCTTAGAAAGTTATTTAGATATTACCTATGCTAAAATGCCCATCGCTGATTTATTATCTCTCAAGCAGTTCTTATGGTATTTGAGGCCCACAAAAAAACAAAAGAATCCTTAGGAAATACAAGCAAGACTCCTTAAGAAATATCTAAATAATAAACCATACACTTACACAAATGGCATAATCAGAATTTTGTTAAAAGAATCAGTAAAATGAGGCTGAAGTTCCACTCAAACTATTAAAAATAATCCTGAAGAATTGCATCTTATTTTTTTGATAAATATCCATGCTAACGTGGTAACGGTTTTATTTTTTTTAGGCCCTAAATCACCTCTTTTCCCCTCTGAACTGTGAAAGCATTCCTTTTATCAATTACGATTTGATTCAGACCTTTTATGCCTGGATTCTGTTAACTCTTTTGGAAGGAAAGAATGGAGGGAGGGAGGAGGAATGAGCGGAGGTAGAATGAGTCTTAAATAAGAAAGAGCTTATTCTAAAGTCCTATTAAAGACACAAAGTTTCTGTCAAAGATAAGCAACAAGACATCCCTCAAAATAAAACATTACTGTAATTAGATTAAAATTTTTTTTTACTTTTAAATAATTTTTTTCCCTTAAAGAAAACAGTATCATGTTAATTAAGAGCCTTTCTAGGCTTGGTTTCTCCTCTATAGCTAGACTTTATTCTCTTACCTGCCTCAGTTTTCCCATGTCTCCAGTAGTCTCTCCCGCTGGTAAAACACATTCCTTTGGTCCAATCTGAATCAGAAGAGCCTCCAGATTGGAGAACTGATCATTATCAGGGAACTCACATAGTCCTAGCTTCTTCTGTATGGAGTCAACATACCCAACTCCAACCTGTCTTTGACCATCAACTGTTGACATTTTTACACCCACAACACCAATGGAAGCTGACATATCATTATTACCAAAGAGAATGTCTTCAAACTGAGAAAGATTACCTGGAGAAGCCTAAGCAAAAACAAAGAAAAAGTTTAAGAAACTGTTGAATGTACTTTAAAATTTTACTAGTGAACAAGAATTACCCAACCTGGATGATTTTATTAACAAAATGTTTTCTTACAAAAACAAAAAAAATTGCTTATAACCATATATTCCAATAATTATCAATTTTCTATAAAATACCCTTTCTGCTTTTCCAATTATTTTCAGAACACTTGAGCACATCTAAAAATAATGGTATCATAAGTAATTATGGTTTGAAATATGGCAGCTAGATTTATACATACATAATCATTAAGGAACCCAAAGTAATAATCCTGTCAATACTATGCTTAAATTTTTACACTTTGCCAAACTATCCATTGGTTGCACATATCAGATATCACTACGTAGCTATACCATATAGGAGAGCAGTATTATTAGCTTAAATACTGACCTTGAAAAGTTACCTCTCTGTATATTTATGTGTAAAATACAGATTGTTCTAAATTGGTGATTTCCAAATAAAGGATCCTTGACCTATTTTCAATATTTCAAAAAGGTTAAATATCTCTATTGTAAAAAGGGTCAAGTTCTTTGCTTTTGTCTAGACAAGTCGGCAGGTGACACTAAATATTTCAACCTGACCAACTGATAAGTTGCTGTTAATATGAGGTATTCTGGGGCAACCGATAACCATGGTATGAAACATGATATAGTCACAAATAGTCCAATGAGAACAATGACAGCCAAACTTAAGCAACCAAGTAGCCATCAATAGTTCTTAAATGTCATTAGCATCAAAACCATGAAAATAATTTATCTTTTCACAATATGATTCTGAATCTCTTATAACTACGGATTGTTGACTAAAATTTGGATCCCAAGTAAAATGGAAAATTATTACTGGATATTCAAATTAAAAAAAGCACTGATTTGATAATAAATGTAAACATCATATTTTCACATACATGTTTTGGAATTACATGCACAGGTTATAAAGGACACCTTTAAAAAACTCTCAAAAGTGAACCAGTAGATAAGAAAATTGCTAATAAAATTGGGAATCCTTGAAAATGATACGACTGGTAATCCTAAACTAGATGGTATCCAAGGTCCTTTTCTGATCTGAACATACGAAGAAATCAATCATGGAGATCAACTATTTCAAGTATCACTAATACTTTACGACAGAATCAATAAGCTAAAAAATGTAAAAATAAATTAGTTTTAACAATTTTAGATCTGAATTTCTTAAATGTCAAGATGAAGATGCCACCTTTTTAACCTGATAAAGATACATATTTTAACATTTTTTTCCCCTAACCTAAAAGGAATTAAAAAGAATTCATTTTGCAGGATTCCAATATGATATAAAGGAACAAGGTGTGAGAGACTGATTGATAATCATGGTAATCATTTGAACTTATGATTCCACATTTTTTTGTTGTTACTAATTGAGTTCTGTGAGGGTTGAGACAAAATATACCATTTTGTGGTATCCTCAGTTTTCTATTAAAATCTTTCAAGACATAGGCTAAAACTTTTAAAGATCCACTTTTCTCAGTATAGTAGCGATGAAAATTCCCAGAATTTCCATAATGTAGAATGCTAAATTCTCCCAGATATAATCTTCGGTAAATGTCTACATTTACAAATTGGGGGGGTGGGGAGGAGGATATGGAATGAAGATTGAAAATATTATATTTGAAGCAATACCAACATCAAATGTTTAAATAGTACGTTAAACTGCACAAGAAAAAACTCACAGGACTTTCAAGTGGGAAAGCTTCTTTAAAACCTAATTTTAAATTAATAATAATAAAAAAGTTTTTAAAGAAAACCTCCAAATTTTACTGTTTATGAAGAAAAAGATATAGGAAAAGGTTGGGAAATTTATCAAGGTCACTCAAACAGAGAAATGAAAAGAGCAACGGAGAAGAAATGAAAACTGCTAACTACAGCCCAGAGCACTGTTCTCCTTACTACATGCTTATTTCCTCTATGATTAAAGAATAAATCTCACATTCCCAGTAACATTTTAACCATTAATTTCTTCCAGTATTTACTGAGAACCTATTCCGTGCAGGTTTGTATGAACTAACAAAACCATGACTTTTACAGACTAGTAAGGAAGACAGATATTAAATAAAAGAAAATAGCACTATCTCCTTGAAGGCATTAGAAGCATGCACGTCAATGAGCCCTTCTGGGCACACCACAGAATATAACCATTAAAGTTCCAGACTTACAAAAAATTATAATCTAACGGAAGAGGAAGGCATGTACACATTATAAATGTGTAAAATAGGGATATTTAGAATATTGTAAATTTGTGAAATTACTTCAAAAACAGTAAAGTCAAATCTTTAATGTTGTATTCAACTTTAACAGCTATTTATCATTTATGTTTCAGGAACAGTGACAAAGATCATCGTGTCTGCACTCATAATAAGGATCTACTAAATTTCTGAGCTGCTATTAAACTGTAATTTAAAAAAAGTGCTAAAGAATATTAAAGTTTCTCAAAGCGTTTTGCTATCACACCTTGTTAAAATATTAAAACACACAGTAGAATTACATTCAATTTTAATTTTTATCTATTCTTAAAAAAATAAATTGAAAAGATAATTACCTTAAATGCCAAATACCAATCATTCTCCTTGAAGGCCTTATTTCCAGCTCTATTCTTATAAACTTCAACTCTATACTGACGAACTAGAAGAAGATCTTTTACAAAAGACTCAAAATTCATTTTACTAAGCACAACACTCTCTAGAGTCTTTGCTCCTAAAAAAAAAAAAAAAATTAAAAATATGTTACAGATTTAAAGTAATGTGTTGCAAGTACCTAATACAATGTTCCCCTCCCCAAGCCACAACTATTCTCTCAGTAATTCATTCATTCAATAAACTTTATCAAGCACTATTATATATCCTAGGGACTTTCGCTGAAGTATAAAATGGTGAATAGACGCAGCCCCCCTGCTCCTGTGGAGCCTATGAGCTAAATAAAAAATCAGTAAGATATGAAGACAAAAGAATGAGTAAAGATATATAAGTAACCTTACTTATTCTTTCTCATTTTGTTTTTCACAAGTTTGAATACAAGTCTTATACAATAACTATATAGTATTTGTATAGAATTTTTTTCAAAAGGTCCATAAAAAATGAATTAGTCCTTATTCATTACAAAATGTTCCAGGTAATATATTCACATAATTCAAAGGTTCAAAAAAGTACAGCAGAGTCTCCATTCACCACTCTAGTGTTATCAGTTTATAAAACATATGCCCAGTCTATGCACACACAGTAAATATAAAGCATTACTTTTTTCCTTTTCTAAAAATAGTTGCATACTATACACATTGTTCTGTATCTTGATATTTTTAACTTTAATTGTTAAATTAAAATTGTTCTAGCAGTACTTAATCAGCTTCTTTCAGTTTATAGCTGTAAACAATCCAATGACTCTAAGGATGTTCTATAATTTAGTCTCCTACTGGTGGACATATAGATTGTTTTTAGTCTGCTATTATAACAGTGCTATATAACAGTCTTGTATGTTTTTCATTCTCCAAGCATGTGAGTGTATCTGTGAGATAAAGTCCTAAAACTTAATTTTATTAAAATATATGTGTGATTTTGATAAATATTACCGGACTACCCACCTCGTTGGTTGTGTCAGTTAACAATACCATTCACGAAGTATGACTACATATACTTTATTTCCCCTATCCAGTCAAAACAATTTTCGAACTCTCTGGTCTTCATCTTAGATCACAGGTCCTCAACTAAGTAGAGGTGATCTTGCTCCCATAGCGGACAATTGGGTTGTCACAAGTGGGGTGTGGTGGGGGAACACTAATGTAATCTAGTGGGTGGAGCCAGGGATGATGTTAAACATGCACAGGACAGCCCCTCTAAATGATTAACTATTCAGTCCAAAATATCAATACTGAGAAAGAACCCATCTTAGATGGAAAATAGTGTCTCAGCTTAGCTGGGATTTGCAAATACCAATTTCTTTACAAAAATAAATAAAATCATCCTCACCATCAAATGGAATCAACTCAATTTTCATATAATACCAATTACTCACTTAAAGACAATACTTGTAGATTATTTGACAATACTAGACCTTATGAAAGATTTAACCTAAATTTAACAGGTCATACCAAGTACACATCAAATACAAATAAGCATAAAGATTAATTACATGATATAATAAGATTTTGTACAGCACTTGAGACACAGATGATACTTTCAGTATCAGTTAATCAGTTATTCGTGTTAGAGAGGAATTCCCACTGGCACAGATTCCATGAAAACTGGCTCAAATCTTGCCTAAAGTTCTTCCCTAGAACATCCCTCATGATCTAACCAAGGACTAGCAGACAACTAGTCTACCGAGATCAAGCATAACAAATGAGCAAAGGAAACTAACAGAAGAGCTGACAGATTACAAACAACTTTATAAGAGACCATATGAAATGGTGGAAACTGACAAAATGAGGAAAGTACATCAGGTAAAAGAGGGCTCTAGCTAGACTCACTAGATCAGGAGGAGCTCCAACCCACTGCTCAGCTCCTCAGCTCCAATCTACTACTGAATTGCAGAAATAGTTCTGCAGTTTCCAATTGTGCAGATTTTTCAAAAGCTCAATATCTAAATTTTTTCATGAAATCTCCCAATCCTTAAAATTAATTCAAAATACCATTTAGGCTATCAATTTTCAACTCAGTAAGTTCAAGACAGCTACATTTTCTTAGACTTACTAGCCTGCTCTTTCTTTAGGTTGCATTTAAAAAACAAGTTGCACGAATATTATATTTACCTTGGAATCCCATTCAGCAAGACATGTACTCACATTCTCATAGGCATATGCAGAAATTAAGACCTCTCCAGGCTGCAGCAGATTCACATCTCCCAACTAACACTCTCTCAGGATCAGAACCTCAGAGTGAAATGGTAGGTCCCATTTAAATTTTGCCTAGCACATAGGGTGACCATACTGGTTTGCCTAAGACTTTCTCAGTTTTCATACCAAAAGTCCAGTGTCCCAGAAGTCCCCTCAGTCTCAAGCAAACCAGAATGACTGGCAAAACCTAATAGCCCATTTGGCTGAATTCCATGTAACATTATTCATATGACGAATATTGTCATCATCATCATCAACAAAAATCGCTCAAGGAAAGCACTGAATTAGAGTTAATACAAAAATCAGAAAATTCTCTTAGAAACTCTTGTAAATGCCATTGTGAATACTGTCAGCTACTTCCAATAAACACAGCAATGAGTTTCAAAACACTTTTTCATATTGTCCTTCAATTTAGAAGGCAAAATGTAAAAGTTCAACCCAGCAAAAACAATTCTGGGGAAAAGAAAAAAACACAATAATCTGGCATAATTCTTAAACAGCTCTTAAATCATCAGTCCAGTAGGATAAGCCAACACAACTGCCTGGCTGGCAGTTCTAAAGTATTTGAATTTGAATGCTTCCCACAGGATGAACAAGCACTCTCAGATATATAAACCCCATTTGACTACTCTGCATATCAACATTATCTGACTGGCCCCATTAGAATTTTCCAGAGCAATAGCTCAGTCTTTTTACTGACACATTAAACAGAACTCAAGTTCACAACAGTGGTGATGGTGGAGCGAAAACACAAATAAGGTGATATCCCTCCCTCCCTCCCTCCCTCCCTCCCATGGCCTCGCCTACCTCCATTACTACAGGTAAGTGTCCAACCTCCAAGGTTATCCTTCCAAGATGCTATGTCTCTCCAAGGAGTTTTCATGACACATTGGGTGACTGTGCATGGTAAGTCATATTTATCAAGGAGCATCTGAAGTGCAGCTACTTTCTGGTTAAGAGCTGGACCATATGCTTTAAGTTAAACTAGATGGGAAGTAGGACTGACATCCTGGTGTGAAATAAGGGGAACAGGAAAAGAAAGCTACCCAAGGTACTGCCTTTTCATCTGCGTACTCCCAGTAACCATAACCCACCCTGACACGGCAACACTCGATAAATTTCTATCTAATGAATTAAATATCTTTTATCATTACCATTCCATCTGCACGTGGCAGAAGCATGCCTAGAAACTCAAAACTCGTTACTCCCCCTAGAATGCTCTTTCCGCTATCACAATGGAGTCAAGGAGGAGAGATCAACATAAAACATCTAGAACACTCGGCCCACGTAAGGTGAAAACTTTGCAGCTTTCCAGGGAGACATGATATTGGAGAGACGGGGCTGAATTACAGAGGGCTCTGAATGCTGAAATGAGGCACATACACTGCTATACCACGGTCACACAGTAAACTGAAGAGCCGCAACTTGCCTCCAAGCAATCTGGCTCAGACTACGCGATCCTGACCGCTTGGCGACACTGCTTCTCGGCGCTGGCCGGGCGGTATAAATCGAGAGTGCGAGAGATATTAGTAAAATGGTCTCCCAAACCCCCTTTCTATTCTAAATCCCACTTCTGAACTGGCGTTTGTGATGAGATTCCCTGGGCCCAGGCGGAGCCGTGGAGCAGAACCCCATGCGACTACTGCAAAACTGAATAGAAAAATTATTAAAACGCCTTGCACGACATCTGGCACGTAGTGAACGGTCCCTACGTGTCCGTTACTAGTTCGGCTCTGGGGCAGCTGCAGAGGAACAGACTCAGGGAAGAGGCAGGGCAGGGGGCGGATGACGCCCCGTCCTACCCAGGCACCGTTTGAGAAAGCGCAATTCCCCCACAGGGCACCCACGTCCCCGCCCCCCACTAAGGAGCCCACTCCGCAGAGTCCCTCCGGGGCCGCGCCATCCCGGTCCTCACCTGCCGGCCCAATGTACTTGACTACCCCCTGGGTCTTGAACACCTCCCGGGCGGCCAGCAGCGCGTCCTCACGGTGCGCCGTGTAGAAGTCGCCCCGGTCGAAGAGGCGCACCGTAGTGGTCGGCTTCTCCGGCATTCCCTGAAAGAAGCGCACAAAGCCAAACTCTGCCGCGCTCTCCAGCTGCAGCGTCTCCTTCGGCTGCACCGCCATTTCGGAGTCTCTCCTAAGCCTCTGGAAACTGCACGACCCCGCACCCACTAAGCTGTTTCCCGCCTCCCCTCCCCCGCCCCCCGTGCGGCGTCGGGCCTTTGAAGCCCGCCCAATCAGAGTCCAGAGTTGCGCTTCGGTGGGTGGGAGCCCGTCGCCGCAGCCAATCACAATCGGACGCGGCCCAGCTTCCCGCGCACGCTGGTGACTGTCTACTGCGCATGCTTGAGCCTAGGTCGTGCGCCGACCCTGGCGGATGCCCACGCTTAAAAGGATTCAGTTCGCGTTTTCTCTGCTGCACAGGCTAGAAACCCAGGTGAATGGGTAGCAAGGGTAGGCGGTCAGGTGGGACGGTCAGGCAAGTTTTGCGTTTATTACGTACCCGGAAGCGGGGGAATGGAATCGGAAAGAAACTTGAAGACAAGGAAAAACTAGCCTTCTTTTCCATCCCAGTATTTTTTAAAACCTGCGCCCCTTTCTCCCCCAACTGCCACCATTTTTCTTTTTTAAGCAAACTGCCAACATCAAGGTTGCAGGTTTTTTCTCCACAACCTCCTTATTGCTCTGTACTATATAAATTATCTCTCATTAAGTCCACTTCTTGATTGATTGATTCATTCGAAAATACATATATAGCCTGCTGTATGCCAGACCCTTTTAGGATCTAAGGATCACTACTGAAAAGAAAAACCATTGCGTTTGTTCAGCTTACATTCTAATAACCGAGTTCAGATAATACAGGAAGTAAACTAAATGGTATGTTAGAAGATAAGCGTTTAGGTTAAAAAAAAAAAAGATAGGAAAGGGGAAGAGGGGTTGAAACTTTTCAAAAATGTTAAGCAAAGACCTGAAAGAGGTTCTGCACAGTTACCTGCCTTAGAAAAGTATAGCACTTTCCTGTTTGGTTCACCCTTCACCCTTGGATGCAGACCCAAACCCAGCAAGTAGAATTACCCTGGGGGTTTTTCAAACTAATTCCGGGTCCCATCCACATCCAATGGGTTGGAACTTCTGAAGGTGGGGTCTTGAGATCTTTTAAAAAGCTTCCTAAGTGTGCCTCATAATTCGCTCAGTTTAGAAATCACTGGCCTACAGGTTAAAATTCAAATCCCTTCTGAAGCAGAAAATGTTTGGAATCATCTGACTGCTGACTACCTTTCCAGCAACATCTCCTACATCAGCACTCCTACAGTGTTCCCTCCTCTCATCCAAACTCTATGATCAAGGGCAATAAACTCCCCCTTGCCTCTCAACATGTGTGACTCAAACATAAACTTGTCTCTCTGCTCTGGAATGGCCCTTCCTGGCTCTTCCAGGACCTTTGTGTAGCAAACTCCCAGCCATCCTTCAGTCCTCAGCTCAAAGGTCTCAGAGAAACCTGCCCAGTCTCCCCACGTATAATTAGCTGCATTATCTTCTGGGGTACCATCTTATTCATCATATTTGCTGCATTGTTTTAGAAATGTTCAGTCTCTCTTACTAAACACTTGTAAAGGACAGGGATGGGTATATTTATAGTTAATAATAATGACTAATGTTCATCAGCATTTAGACTCCTTGGTGTTTTCATTATTTTCAGATTTACTGTTTTAATCTTTGCAACTCTAAGAATTAGGAACTATTATTTTACAATAAGAAAACTAAAACTTGAAGGTGTGAAGTCACTTGCCTTATCACAGAGCTAGTGAGAGCTAGAGTTCAGTCTTGTTTCAGATTCTGTATGCATAACGTGTGTGCCATAGGGCCTGGCACATACTAGGTGTGCAAAAAATGTATGTAAATGAATGAGCTGTACGTCACAATAACCGCTTCTATATTATAACCTGATCTTCAGTGTCATTCTGTCTCTCCCCTATTTCATATTCTAAATTGCGAGTTCCGAAGGAGACAGCATGGTAATTAGATTATCTACTTCTGGGGTTCATGTGGGGATCAAATGAATTAATAGCTTTGAAAGTATTAATCTTTTGTAAAAAGCTTTTACTGTTTATCATCACACCCCCAGCCAGACTTTTTTTCCCCTCTTATCAATTCGGTCTATTAATTCTAAAAATAGAATTCCCATACTTGCCCTGATCTGTCTGAAGTCAGATCTGTTTAGCACTCAGATACTAGAGGACAATCAAAGTAATGTGAAGGGCTATAGAAAATGTCAAAACATAAGCTTCTCAAGGAAATTTAAAAAAGACAGAGTTTACAGAGTGGGATGTGAGGGCCTTATAGGAGAGAGATTTTATTAATCTCGGTGAGGGCAGTGGATTTTATTCTGGTCTTTAAAGATGAACAAGGTTGAAAAAAATCCCTTTCAGGTTATGAGCTAAACACCCCCCTGCAGAATATTTGTGCAGTTTAGGGGCATAAATCAGTGGAGCTTTTTAAAGTGGTGGTAGGGGTAGGACATGTTTTAAGATGATGGGAAAGAATTGTGAGATGATGTTCTATTACTGAAACTGTTGTTTGTTAGGGAGGAAAAAAACTTTACCTTCTTAGATTGAATGACTAGGAGCTTGTAAATTAAACTGACAAAAGGCAGATTAACAGGAGAAAAGGCACACAATTTTTATTAGTATTTATGTGCATATAAATATCTATTCCTATTATCTTTAAAGTTCTCATTACTTTCTACTGGCTATAGTAATTTCTATCACTGCATAAATTGCCACAAATTTTGCATCTTAAGACAATAAACATTTAATCTCAGTTTCCAAGGGTCAGGAGTCCAAGCATAGCATAACTGGGTCTTTTACTCAAGATCTCAACACTGGTAAAGATGTCCACCATGGCTTGATGTCATCTGGAACTGGGGTCCTCTTCCAAGCTCACTGGTTGTTGGCAGAATTCAGTTTCTGGGGTTCTGGGACCGAGGCCCTCAGCATCTAGAGTTGGAAGGCCTGCTGTCTTCTAACAGGAGACCCTTTCCACAACAGGGGTTTGCTTTAAGGCTAACAGAGCGCTTCTGCTGTTTCCACTTCTTTTCTCTTTATTTTAGACACTCTTAAGACTCACCTGATTAGGTCAAGCCCACTCACAGTAATCTCCCTTTTGTCCACTGATTAGGATTCTTAATTGCATCTGCAAAATCCCTTCACCTCTGCCACATAATGGAATTTATTTTGGCAGCCCATCGTATTCACAGGCCCTGCCCATACTTTAGGGGAGGAGACTACACAGGGCATATACATCAGGGGTATGAAATCTTGGGGTCCATTCTAGAATTCTGCCTACTATAGAAGGAATAAAAATCACGTTTAAATCTACTTTTTACATATTCTTTAATGTTCTTTTCACATTTTTAAATTTTCTATCAAAAGGAAAATATTTCTTTAACTTCATATAAAATGTATTCGTACTATAATTATTCATTTTATAAAATGTTGGAAATGTACTTCTAACCCAACCAACCATAGAATTCCTGGTTCACAACATTCTCCACATCTGCCTCAAGGTGTTAGGGTCTGCCAAAATGCCAATCTGTCTAAAACAGAATCTCAGATTCGTTCAGAATAAAACATATTTTTCTGTGTAGCAGTTACATGTTATACATATTATATTGAATATACAGGATTAGAAGTACTCATGCAAAATTAATTTTTAGTTAGCATTCAAAGCATTTCTTACCATATTATGTATATAATTAGGAAATTTGATTCAATATAGTTCAAACAAAATTAGGAAACTTTTAAAATGTTTTATTTTATAGTTCATAAAAAAGGTGTATATGTACAAGACTCGAAGTAAATAGGAAGGCAGGTTTTAATCACAAATGGATGAGATAGTAGTCATTCAAAACCTACTGTGGAAGCATATTTAATGGACTCTTCAGTGTTATGTATAAATAATTTTAACTATGCAGTCAAAGTTCTGAGACTAAAAGATTCTGGGATATCAGATCTCATATATATGACATTTGTGGTCAAATTTTAAGATTGGTAAAGTCAATTTCAAGCTACTTATATTTTGAATATAGGTATCACCATTACAAATATATGTCAACAAAAGTAGTCTTCAAAGATTTCTTTGTCTCACACTCATATATTTGTAATCTGAGTCCATTTGCTAATTTCCCTTCTTGTAGTTACTATTCAAATTACAGTATTTATCCACTGAGTTCCCTATGCATCTCGCCCATCTCCTTTATCTGAAATAGAAAAAAAAAAAAGAAAAAAATTTTAATAATTTTCCAATCTTTTGTTCATTCTGAAGTTAAAAAAAAATAAAGAGGAAAGCAAAATGACTTCCATATTCATAACTGTTTAAATAAAATTTTAAAAAAAGAAAGCTATATCACAAGGAAGCACACATTAAATGCATAATCCAAATTGCTATTTAGAGATAGGATGGCTAATGTGACAAGGGGAAGGCAGCAGGTAAGCTAGATCTTTAAGAATGGATAAGATTTTTATTAAATGTATACCATTTTTACATCTAAGAATAACCAATTTATTTTCTACTCTCAATCTTGTATTTTATATAGGTGAGGAAAGTGAAATTCAGAATTAAGTGACTAGTTCCAGGTCACACAATTAGTTATAGGCAGAACTGAGACATGGTGACAACTACCAGTTAACAAACATTTTGCTCTGTGGCAAGCATGGGACCAACACTTTACACAGATTACTTCGTTTATTCCTCATAACAGGTCTGTACTACTATCCCCACTTTACAGGTTAAGAAACATGGAGGCTTAAAGAAGTTAAATGACTTAGCCAACAAATAAGTGGTCAAAACTCAGCTCTACAATGCTCTTAATCACAACACTACATTGTCATTCTGACTTTCTATTATGATTCAGTTCAGGGACAGTTTCCTAAACTTGTGGTCACCAAACCACGTAAGCTAGATGACTGACTAGAGTATAGGAAGATAATGTTAGGACTTTATAGTTCTATTAGATTTCTTTCAATATTGTTTTACATTTGTTATTTGGTATAATACAAGTAAACAGCACATATACAGTTATAAACACACAAATGTACAAAAAGTGGTGGGTATACTGAAAATGTTATTGATAGGGTTCAGGGACAAGTGTTCATATCAAATGCCAAGTGACTGAAACACACTAGCAATCTCACACTGATTTCACACTAGTGTACATAACTAGTTAGTATACAATAGATTTACTAGGACACAGATAAGTCTATTTTTGATGACTGTTATTTCACTGGCATACAAAATGTCAGGTCATTAGTAACACTGAGTTTCTCTAATGTGAATCCACTACAGTATGCCTCTAAAAGATTCCACTAAACATAAAATAAAAATAATTGTAAGATTGTCCCTAAGACCTAAGACCCATACTATAAATGGACCCCAGTATAATTGAGACCTATCAGTGTCTAGGAAGGTACACTGATTATTAGGAGTAAGAGATTAAACAAGGGCCTTTTTACTAAGTAATCAGTTTACCTCAGCTTTCTCATACTTCGCCGTTCTGTTCTTTCTGGAAATAACCTGGATGGATGAAAAATAATTACTATTTTAGGATTGCTACCCAAACAAAAAGTTGGTCTGAAGTGACATACATGCTTTTAATGGATATAATTCCTATCTGAACAAATTTAAAAATCTATCTATAGACATTGTTTCTTAAATTAACATTTACTACTCAACTAAAAATAAAAAAAAGGACAGCAACCAGTGAAACGAACCAAAAAAATGTATAAACAATGAATTGTCTTTAATGAAATTTAACTGCCTGGTTTGCAGTCTTCTACCTCTTGTTCTATCCTAATACAAACATGTATAAACATATATCATGCAATATTTTTGCACAACTGGTATCATCATAGAAACTTTACCGGATCAAAACCTATGGATTGAACTTATCCTTTTTAATAGCTACTTTATTCCACAGCCCGGATATACCACAATTTACTCATCCACTCTCCTACTGACGTACGCTCAGGTTGTTTCCAGATTCACCCTTACTAGCAAAACTGGAATACGCAACCTTGACCATGCTTCCTTATGTACCTGTGCTTTCATTAATACAGGACAATTAGATTTCTATGATTAATCTTTCACATGTTAATTTGCCATCTAGAATTCCTCTTCTGTAAACTGTCTATCCATACCAGTTGACATCCTTTCTTTAGTTTCCTCATTAAGAATTCTTTACATATTATGCTTAATACCTTTGTTTTACATGAATATTTTCCCCCAGCCTATCAATGTTTTTTTTTTACCTTACAGTATATCTTGCTGTACAAAATATTTAATTTCAATGAAGTCAAATATATATCTTTTCCTTCACAAATTCCAGATTTCTTGCTTTACTAGGCTTCCTTTACCACAAGGTTATATAAATATTTCCTAAATTTTGAAATTTTAAAAACCTTTTTTAACACTTAAAAACATTTTTAACAATAATTCATCTGGATTTTGTACAACATGGGTGCAATGCCCAATTCCTTTCACATCCGTGTGCCCCAGGATGTGCCATCCACACACAGCTGGATAGTATGGTCAGCCCTGGTGGGATGAAATAGGAATTTTGTTTTCTTCCAAATGGACAACCAAGTGTGATAATTCCGATGACCTGAAAATGTAAGTTCCCATATATCCTCAGATCTATTTCTGAATCCTGTTATGTTTGTAAGATTTTTTGATAAAGCATTCTTATATTTCTAGAATAAACCCTGCTTGTTCAGGTGGTACATTCTTCTTCTGAAGCGTAGCTAAATTCTATTTGCTAATCTTGTATTTAGAATTGTTGCTTCATATTTATCATTTTTAACTCCTTTCTATCCTAACCTTAATTTGTGTTGTTGTTTCAATTCAGATTGATGACAACATAACTGACCTGTGAGATGCTCAGCTACAAGCTTTTCTCAGATTAGTATCCTTCTTTGCATCATAAGGTGAGTGTTTTATAAAAAAGGGGCTGATTCACTCACTTAAGAGAATTATAAAAAGATGAAGATTTTTGTTTCACTAATGTTTTGGAACATGGATGTAGCTTTTTCATATTGTCACCTTTTCTTGAAAGAGTATACCCTTAAATGAAATTTTACTTGTTCTATACGCACCAGCACAACGATTCCAGCAATAACTGCTATTGTCACAACCACAATGATAGCAATAATACCAGCTTTTAGACCCTGCATTGAAAATTCAGGTGGTTTTTCATCAACATAGTAAATTGCAGTTCGACTAGGATCCAGATCCAGCTGTTCCCCATCTACTCTTAGATCCATTTTCTTAGACTGGAACAAGGATTCATCTTTAACCTATAGTGAGGAGACAAGCAATTTAAAATATTTAAGAAAACCTGGCCACATGGAATTACATGCCAATTACAAACCAAAAGAACTGCTGCCAAGAATCTTCGTGGTTTCAGTGACAACAATCTCTTACTTTGAAACTTGAAAAAAAACTTTCCTATGGGAAATTTCCAAACATATACAAAAGCAGAAAGAATACTGTAATGAAGTCCCATGTACCTATAACCAGATTCAACCATTATAAATACATGGCCAATCTTATTTTATCTTCTTCCTTCTATCCGCCACCCTCCTTCCATAATATATTAAAGCGTAAACAAATTATGTCATCACAACAGTTATAAAGCATTTCTCACATAGCTGCTTATTCACGGAAATGATAATAGGGAAAAGCTATACACACAAACTAAATAACTACCAACGAGTTAATAGGTAAGAATTATGAGAAGATATTTTAGGCAAAACAATTTGATAAAAAGGTGTAAATATACAAATGAGTAAGAAAGGTGTATAAGAAAGGTACATGTGTGTGACAGGAAAGACAACATAAACTGCATCACAAGAATCACTTGGAGAATAGAGATATGGTTGATCTGTAAGTGGAGAAACAGATGATGAAAGGTCTTGAATCTACTAAGGCATGATAGATATTACATTTCTAAACAAAGGAATAAAATAAGGAAGATTATACTCACATCTTTTTCAAAATAATAAGCCACATCAGCTATGTCCACATCATTCTGAGTTTTCTGAGAAGAATTCTGCATCAGATCAATAGTGATAAGATCATTCTCATACTGGGGAAAGGGGTGGGAAGGAATTGAAAAACACATTTATTAAAAGTAATATAATCAAAATCATAAGAAAATATCATTGTTCAATAATCAGAACATTCAGTGTTTTTCTCTAACCTACATGTGTCATTGTTCCTTTCCATTAGTAGATAATTGAGTTTATCATTAATAATTACAAAATCTTTGAGAGGTCTGTAAATCTATCAAAGGGAAATCAGACAGCAATGGAAACAAAGGAAATTATAATGCATATTTTCTTTTCAAGGGAATTTTATATTCTTGAAAAGATTTTAAAACAAGATATTAAAGCACTGTTATTTGGTTAGAACTACTTTAAAACTAAAATGCTGAAGAAATTCAATCCAAAATGTAGCACGCATTTACCATGTTCTGCTTTTTGGAATCAAATAAGTATATTCTTTCCAAAAAGTCTTTTTAAAAATTACAACAGTTTTAATCTAGAAGAATTTAAGAATAAATTCAGACTGCCTTAAAAGAGTTCCATCACACTATTCAAGCATTTTCAACCAGAATTAGAAAAGTTAAGGAAGGACTAACTGGTTAAGGACTAGCTACTTAAACCAGAGAAGATGGGAGCTAGGTATCACTCTAAAGTAAGTATGTACCAAAAGCAATCACCGAGAAAGGTTTTCTAAGGTGAGAAAACTGGCATGTGTTAGGGATACTAAGAGATACTACATTTTCTTTAAGGGTAAATTGAGGTTTTCAAAGGCTATGGAAGAAAAACAAAAGAAGAAATTTGCTTTATTAAGCGCTCAAGGCTGATCAAATGCAGTTTAATCACTACCAAATATCAGACTCAAATCATACTACTCCACCAACTTTCTGCTAAAGCTTACTTAAAAAAAAAAAAATTACCAGAATATTTGTGATATATTTTGGATCCAGTTGATAACGAGTTGTGATTATCTTCTTGAGTGCACTGTAAATAATGAAAAATTGTGTTTTCAAAAAAAGTGGTTGTGCTACACAACATTAAGAAGCACTACTCTTTAAGCAAATGGCTCAAGGTCTAGAGTTGTCATTAACCAAACTTGTTGAAAATTTTAGGCCATTTTTCGACTATCATAATCATTGATTCAGGCTAGAATCATCCATTGATGCTAAATTGTTGAGTTCCACTTTGATTAGAAATACGGGTATCAAGTATCTGCCCACTGATTATATTTATTAATTAAAAAGAAGAAATGGTAACCGAATAGTGGAGAAACCTGGCAAGCACCACCTTAACCACAGTTAACACTAATAAAGGGACAAGCTGACATCACGTACCTCCTGATATAAAGTACTTAGGAGCACATAACATCACTTAAATAGTTTTTCTGTGAAAAATGTATAACCTGTACTTAATTATGAGGAATCAGTCAAATCCAAATTTGATGGACATTCTCTAAAACAACTTGTTCATTCTCTTCAAAAATATCAATGTCATGAAAGACAAAGACCAAAACAGTATTCCGTATTAAAAGAGACTAAACAATCATAACAACTAAATGGAATGCGTGATCTCAGACTGGGTCCTGGATCAGAGGATAAAAAATTGCTACAAAGAATAATATTGGGAAAATTGGCACAATATGGTATAACATTAAATTTCCTGAATTTGATAACTGTATAGTGGTTATGTAAAAGAATGCCTTTTGTTTCTACGAAAAGATACACTGAAGTATTTAGGGGTAAAGGAGCATGGTGTTTACAACTTACTCTCAAATGGTTCTAGAAAAAAATATTTATACATGCTTAGATAAATACAGAAATAAACACACATATGCATACATACATACACATAAAAAAATGAAAATGTGGCAAATGTTCATTTGTGAATCCAAGTAAAAAATATTACAAAAATCTGTATTACTCTCGCAATTCTATTTCAAAATAAGGTTAAAATTATGTATGGTGTCTTATTTTTCAGAAATATGAAAAAGCACTGAGACAGTTTTAGTTTTTCTAATAGTATAGGATGGATGAGTCAAGCACCAACTGTACAAATATAATGTATTTAATAGCACTTACGTCTGTAAACTTTGAATATCATAAGGTTTTTCTCTTGTTCTGTGTTTTAGTTCAATGATAATCCAGCTGTAAAGTAAAAAGACAGTATTATAACAACTGAGTATTATAACAACTCAAACTTTTATATTATTTTCCTCATAAGTTAATAATAAATGTCCCAAGTGGAACAACCGTAGAGTTAACAAAAAGGATTTATGTAATCGATATGTCTTTAATTTCTTCCCTGGCCCTCGTACATCTTTCATAAAGAACTCATCCAGGAGGGAACACTCTAACACTGACCCTCTGGCCTCTGGCCACAACACACAAGGTCATGTGAAGTCAAGGCTTAGTTGGTCACATTGGGCTACGTTCAAGTGAAGACACAGAAAGATATTGAGAGAAACAGAGAAAAGTCACCTTGAAGCTCGAAAAGACAGAAGCATACAGCGTGCCTGCCTCGGTTCGTGCCTGCTTTGGTCTTGATATCTTTCTAGTTTCTAGCCCTTTCTAATAAATTCTTTTTTGCTTATGCTAGCTTGAGTGTGTTTCTGTTCCTTTTCGTTACATAATCCCTAAGACAACCATATCTCACTTTAAAACATAAATGAGTAAACACATAGTTAAAATCATTCACATACATTTCATACTAATCCAACTTTAAAATAGTAAGTGTTAAGTAATAATATAAAAGGAAAATTATGTTCAGTATGCTACCATAAGAAAAAAATTAAAAATATATTGCTAGTAAATTTATAAAATATCTCTGGAAGGTTAAGGAATAAACTGGTGACATCAGTTCTATGGAGCTAAACTGAGTAGCTAGGGGATTGAGATGGAGACTTTTCACTGTACACCCTTTTCTCTTTTGAACTCCAAATCATGAAATCAAATTACATATTCAAAAATAAGTTTAAACGAATCTGAAAAACATGAAAAAAATACAGGCAGCCCAACTCACTAGGTCCTCACTCGTTCAGAGCAGGATTTTTCAGTGTCTTTATCCGTTCTTCTGACACCAGCAGTGTTCACACACCAGCACGTGGTGGTGCCATTGCACTGCTTGGCTTTAAAAAGCCCATTCTCATCACAGTCTGGATCGTAGAGCCCGTCATTATTTTGGATAGCATCTTCAGGTTTTAGTCTTCTCCCCAACTTTGAGTGAGACATTTCTGCCTTCATCACCAAACATTTGGTAGCCACTGCAAAGAAAGCTTAACGTCAAACTGAAAAATAAATGCCGTTTTATCCTTAAGGGAAAAAAAAATTTAATTTAATTCCAAACTCCCAAGGCCAGAGATTACTGTAGGCTTATCTTCCACAGTCGCGTTCTAAAGATAAGAAGCTTCATGTATGAGTAATTTAGACGAAATAACATGATTCAGATTTGAGCCAGTAAAAGGCTTCCCAACTCAAAACATGTCTGTTAAAGAAATGTAAGTCAAAATAAAGTTTAAGGCAATGAGGATATTCTACTCACATTTTGAGCAAATGACAGAATGTTGTGTACCAAGTGAAATACAGTGGCATTGACCATCTCTGTTCTCAGAGCAGTTTGCGGTCAGTTTGTAGTTTTCACAGATACATTCTAAAAAATTAAAAAAACATTTTAAAATGTGAATCCAACTATCAACTCTGGTGTCCCACCTAAATTATATTTTGACAATAAACTCCAAGTTACAAAGCCTTAAAAAGTGGTCCTGAAATATTTTATTTTTCGGCTATAATTTGAGTGGCTGACACTAAACAGTTTGTATATATTATATAAAAATATAGTCTAATTTGCACGCATTCCAGTTTTGATTTTTTAAACCAAGAACACAGCCTTCCAAACATCATATTCAGCTTTGCCTTTATGAGACTCCCAGTGTCAGCTCCTTCCCTCCTCCCTGTTCTACTGAGATAAACCTGTCATTCAGTCTTTTCCCAAAATCAACAATTCCAATTCTAGGATTTGTGAATAGCTCACTCCACCCCTCATTTTCTTAATAAGAGATGCTTGCTTTGGGTCTCAATGGGAACATATTCAACCCTTGGACTATACTGTATCTTAGAAAAATTGTACTTTCAAGTGAATTTGGGGGCACCTCTATATGTGTTTCCTAACTAAACTAAATAAACTCTGGTACTCAATTTTGAAAGCAATACTAAGCTGCCCATCCTGAGTATTGATGTCAGTTTAACAGTTACACCCTTTACTATCTAAAGTTTACCTTAACTTCAAATTGGCAAGCCCTCCTCATTCTTTTTATTTGTTGAGCTGAGAGTGCAATCATTAAAAACAAAAACAAGTATAATCAAAGAATTTTAATATTGATCCCTCATGTACCAAGTTGGCTTTAACTTTTCTGTTTAAATTATAATCAATATGAACCACCTATATAATCTGACCAGCACTGAACTTGATACTGGGGTCACAAAAGGGGAAGAAAGTACAGTGGCTGTCCTCAAAAAGTTCAAATCTTATGCAGCACTATACTAAACTTGCTCAAAGCATCTTTTTCATGCCCAATGTGAAATTTAACAAACCAATCAGGTTAAGTAAGACTTTCTGAACACAGGCCTATAGCACTTATCATCACTTTAAAGCCATTTAAGTATTTATCCCCAGACAGAAGCTAGAAAATCACGACTTGGTTAAACAGCATTATTTTAAAAGTGTAATGAATTAGGCCGTGCCCTGCTGGTGAGGGTTATAAAAGCCTTTCCAGAAATCTTTAGCCAATTGTCATGTCACCTCTAGCCACCATCTTACAAATCTTACTAGCAATCAAGATGTGTATCACAGAGTAAGAAAAACTGGAATCGAACTACATGTCTGACACTTGTATAATGGTGTGACTTTCCAATCTATAGATTTGTTCTGTCACCATTTAAATTGTTTTTCAAGACTAAAGAAAATGGAAAAACTCTGGATGTGATGTAGTGGTGGTGGGAGGAATCAGGATATAAAACTATATGTTTAGGCTTAGGATAATGTTCAGAGCAGTATCTACAAGAAAAATATACCCAAGTATAATTAATTATAGTATTCTCTCGAAGTGGCCGGATTATGGTTTTTTTACTCTTTCCGGTTATCGATGTTTCTGGGTTCCCTTGGCAATAAATTTGGCATTACTTATATGATCGTTAGAAAAAGGAAAACACCCGCATGCCTCGTAGTCAAGGTCCAGGAGGGCCTTCTAGCACGCGCAGGTGAGTAGCGGCCCCGGCGGTCTCCCCGCAACCAACTGGCCCCGCCCCGAGACCGACATCCGGGACCCGTCGCAGGTGCCCCAGGAGGGGCGGGCCAGCAAGTCGACGCCGCAGATTCCCGTCCCAGCGCGAGCTGGTTTCGGCCACTCCGGAACCCCCAGTGCGCTCCGGCCCTCGTCGCACACTCAAGAGACCGAAGAATTCCCGGACGTGGCCATTCCGTTCACTGTCTGGCCCTCCGCTCCTTACCGGGGCCATTTCCCTAGAGAGGAGTGCAAAGCGGCCAAGCGAGGATGCTGCCTCCGGCACTCGCGCCTTCCCGCCGCCTCCCCGGCGCCGTCCCGTCTCCAGGCTGGAAGGCGCTGCCGCCCGCCCCTTCCCCACAATCTCTGTCTCAGGCGTCGGAGGCCAACACACCCCTCACCCCGGCCTGGCCAACCCCACAATTCCGTTTCTCACCTTTCTGAGCCGCGGCCACTGCCGCCGTCGCAGCCGCGAGCAGGAGCCCGAACGCGAGGACCTGGGGGGGCGCCATGCTGCGCGCGGGCTGAGGAGGCGGACGCGAGGCGGGCCGGGGCTCGCGGGAGGGCGCACGGAACGACGAGGGCGCCGGGAGCCCGCTGGCGGGCCGGAAGACGCGAGGCGTGGGACGCGCGAGTCCGCGTCGAGAGGACCGTGACAAGATGCTCAGAGAACAGGCAGACGACACAAGCTCGCCGAAGGACTGCGCACTCTGGGCGCGCGGCGGGGCGGAGCGGACCAGCCGGACCTGGCGGCCCCGCCTCCCGGCGCCGGCTGGGGGCTGCTCACCTCTGCCCGCCAGTTCTCAGCGATGAGTCACCGCCCGGGGTTGGGGGGATGGGGGAGAGGGCGGGAAGGGCGCAGATTCCCCTCCCCCACACCTGCGCGGCCGCCGAGGCACCACCTCCTCCCCAGGTGTGCGCCCCGCCCCGAGCGGCCACCTGGTGCTTCCTCCTGCGGTGGCCGGTGGGGGCGGGAAAGATAATGGGCTGGTGACAGCCTGCAGGGCCCCTTGGTGGTCACGGAGTGGGTTTGAAAATACTGAGACTCTCTTTTACCGGAGGGAGCACGACTCGAAAACCTTGAAGAAATGGAGCCCGGAGGAAAGAGGCGGCTGGGAAGAGTAACGTGGAAACTAAGATGAAATACAAAGAGAAGGGGAGAACCGTCGAACCACAATAAAAAGGCGACCTTTGATCTTTACCTGGCAGTTTAATTGTACTCCTTTGAAACTAGAAAATCTCCCTCGCTTTCAGAGGATGACAAATTCTTGTGTTCATTATAATTATGCTCAATAATTCTTTCTCCCTTTTTAAAATTAGCATTTTTAGCCCCAAAAGATATAAGGTGTTTCCATTGAGCCAAATGCTGGGAACTAAGACTCTTCCAGTTTTGATTAATATTAGAGAACAATATTGGTTTTGAAAATATAAGGAAGTAGAATTGAAGGACAATTTACTTTAGTGCCAATGAATTCAAATCACAACACGCTTTTATTACAGTCAAAATCATTGTAATGACTGGAAGCATTTAATAACTTACAGTGTTGTCTAATTTTTAGCTGTGAAATTAGCTGTAATCTTTTAAAAAGGCTTTTTTTTTCTGCTTAAGAAGCCGTTAGAGTAAGAATTAGAGGAAAGGTGGAAAAGCAATTTTAAGATTCACCTAAATTTGATTAATTTTTTCAAGTATATATCCAGTCAAAAATTATGCTTTTCTTGAGCAATCATTTAAGTGTGCTGTACTCTCCGGTTGCAGGTTGATTAATGTAAATAATCACATTATTAACGGTAAGTCCCTGTATAATTTGAATTTTGCCTGAACGTTAACTAAGCTATTTATCTTATTATTGACATCTTAAGGAAATCCTATCACTGTTTTAAATCTGTAAATTTGAATTGCTAGACCTAGTTCTGGAACTTTGTGATCTGTTCAGCAATTTAAGAGAAAATAATACTATCAAATCAGGAGTAAGTAATCAACCAGATTTTTGATGTCTTCTGCATTCTGGGTGCTTTCAGGAAGTTGCGCACTGCCAGCCTAAAACTACACATACTTTTTCCAAGAATAATCTAACTGGTTATTGTGGCTTTATTTGCAAAATGTTCCATTGCCAGGTCTATTATCTGTTACCTAATTAAGAAGAACTTCATCTTCATATAAACTTGAGAGCTGTTTATTAAATTGTTGGTTGCAATAAAGTGAATTGAGTAAACATGATTATTAAATAAATGACAAAATACCACACTAAGCTCTGACTCATAGTATCTGAGTATACATCCAAGACATTTATTTTTATAGCTCTTTAACACCTGCTCATCTGTCACTCACTGCTCAAAATTACTCTCATTTTATGTGATGATATTGTGAATCTTTCATAGTTTCAGTGCTATATTTAAGAACATTTCTTAATAATTTTGTAAGATTACATACCCAAGTATATTCCTAAAATTATCACCAAATTTTTTAGACGTTGCTTTTTAATTCTGACAATCGTTTAATATGTATTTGACTAATACATATGACAAGATTAAAAACTATAAACTTTTCTGACCAATGTCTTGCAGCCCATCAATTAAGAACTCAATTAAAAAGGCAATATCAAAGCCAAAGAATGGATGGAAAGAAGAGAAACTAGTTAAAATATAAAGAGTAGTGCAAAGCATTAATTGATAGGATAAGGATTTTGGTTATGATCTTTCTCTTGAATGTTAAGGAATATTTCTAAATCTAACTCAACATTAAATATAAACAGTATTGGAGAAAAGTTAGGATCATGTTCCTTAAGAAACAATTAGGGGTTCTATTTAAGAAAATTACTTAGTCAACATCCTATATTACAGTTTCTTCACGTAGATTTCATAGCGACAGACACGGGGAGAGAGGAATATGTAAAATTTAATGAAAATTTAAATGAGATAAATGTTATTCTTGTAGATGGCTAAAGGAAAATGTAATGTGTAAACATTTACTATAATGGGCTAATAGTCCTAAAAATTTTTATTATTTCATGAGTAGAAAATAAAAGTACTTTATACAGAATGAAGAATGAAAGTTCTTGACCACTACCCAACAAGACCCTTTGTCTCCTAGATAATCATTGTTAACAGTTTGATATTCATGCTACCTGTTCATTAATTCTTCTCATATCCTAAGGAACCTGTTTTCATAGGATGTACTCTCTGCAGAGTGGGGGCTATTATTTACTTGGGTTTAGGTTTATAAAAATGGTTTACATTTGCATATTCAGAGTCCACCTTAATATATATATGTGATTTTTATCATGTCACTTTATCCGTCATTAAAAATTAACTTTCTAAAAGCAAAACTTCTAACCCCTTAACCACAAGAAAACTCTTTTTCATATCTTTCTACATGTGAAATTCTTACATAAAATATAAAGCACTACATAATAAGCACTTAATATTCTGTTTAGTACATTAATATGTAGATGCTTATTAATACCTATTATCATTAAAAATAATACAGTAATTGTTAGAAATGCATGTACATCCAGGCTGACAGCCAGAAAGGAACCAGGACCTCAGCCCGACAACCACAGGATCTGAATTAGACCAACAACCGAAATCAGCTTATTAACAGATTCTTCTTCCCCAGAGCCTCCAATAAGAAACAAAGCCCTGCTGACACCTTGATTTCAACATTTTGAGACCTGAAGGAGAGTTCCTTGCCAAGCCCACCAGACTTCTGACTACAGAACTGCGAGATCATAAATGGGTATTGTTTTAAGCTTCAAAAAAGAAAGAAAGAAAGAAATGTGTGTACATAGTATAAAAGGCAAATAATACCATAAAGTTTAAAATGAAAATTGGGAGCTCGCTTCCCCATCCTGATTCCTGTTTCTCCAGAAACAACCACTTTCTTCAGCTGTTCCTCCCACCCCAATTTCACATGGTATTTATTCACTTCCTACTGTAGAAGATAGTTCTTCTTCTCTTACAAAGGTCTTTTTCCACAGCTCCCCATCATTGCTTATGTGGAAATCATCCCACTTCTTGGCTTCTCCTCACTGATTTCTTCTAGAACTTTTATAGTTTTAGCTTTTAAGTTTAGATCTATGATCCATTTCAAGTTAATTTTTGTGTATGACATAAGAGTTAAGGTATCAGTAGTTTTTTAACCCACATGTCTGGCTAGTTGTTTCAGCACCATATGATGAAAAGACTACCCTTTCTGCACGGAATTACTTTGCCACTTGTGAAAATTAATAAGCAGTAATCTCACTTAAAATGGAATCCAGAGGTTAGAAGAGAGAACTCTCACGCACTTATCACTCAACCCACACTACTGACCACAACAGGAAGAGACATACCTTGTCTCTTGGATAGAAGTAGTTATTAC
>NW_006434709.1:18926135-18935167 GCF_000325575.1 Pteropus alecto
ACTTTTTTTTTTTCCCCAGAAGTATAGACCTTTAATAACCTAGAATCCGAATAGTTTTGGGTCCATTTATGAGAAAGAAGGAATCTATACTTGCATTTCTTCTCTCTCACATTTTTCATATTTTCATTCATACTTAATTTGCAATGTTCCTAAGTGTGCTAAGTGCTACCCACAACATAGAAATGTGTTTCTTTATATATATTACCCGTAGGCTCCTTCAAGCACATGCCTAGAATTGAAGGATTTAGATAGCCTAATTAGAACCTTTTAAATTACTGCATTGGAAGCCAAAAAAAAAAAAAGCATTTCTCTTCACCATGAATTGAAACATCGGGTCTTTGCACTGAATATTTTTTAGGAAATGTTTCATTTTAAAATCAAAGAGAGATACATGGCCTTCCATCATTTCACTAGTCTTGTTCAAGACCCGAGTTCCCTTTGTCAAAATGTACTTTCAGTACAGTACATTTAAGATTCTTTTTAATGGAAGACTTCGACTTATTTTTACCTACCCTGGAGCATATTATCTACAGTTTCAATCAACAAAAACAGTAGCTCTCCATTATGGGAGTAGAATCCATCATTCTCAAACTTCTCATGCTCTTCGCAATTTCTCAGCTCTATTTGAAAGAGAGGGTCCCCATTCTTCTATGTCCAACCCTGTTTTCTCCGGATCCCTGCGGTCTGCGTCCCGGCGTCACGAATCTCTACGGCCCAATTACCATTCTTAGTCAATAAAAAGACTCTATACTTCAAATTTCCAGTTTCCTTCAATGGACTGCCCCTCCTCAAGTTCAGAAAAGAGGTTCTTCTCTTTTTTTTTTCTCTGGACTTGCTTGTGGTTCACCATTAGATTGTATGTCCAGAATTGCAATTCTGTGTTGTTCCTGAATAAACTCATTTTGCTGGGGAAATTTCTGTCTGTGTGCTGTTAAAGGTCAACATGCCTATCAAAAATTAGTTGATATATATGTGTGGGGTCTATTTCAGAACTTTATGGTTTTGTTGCTCTATCTGTCTATCCTTGTTCCAGTACTACACTGTCTTGATTACAGTAGTCTTGAAATGAAATAGAAGTTCTCCAGTGTAGTGGGTTTTTCCTCAAGTTGTTTTGATTATTCTTGGTCCTTTGTATTTAAATATAAATTTTAGAATACGCTTGTTAATTTCTACCAAAAAAAAGCCTGCTGAGATTTTGATTGGGATAACATTGAATCTATATATCGATATAGGGAAAATCGACATTTTTTGTAATATTGAGTTTTCTAGTTCATGTCATAGCCTATCTCTCCATTTCTTTAGATCTCACTTTAATTTCTCTCAGAATGTTTGTTGTTTTCAAAATATGTGTAAGACCCTCTTATACATATTTTGTTAAATTTAACCATAAACATTTTATGTCATTTGATATTATTGTAAATTCACTTTCCAATTGTTCATTACTAGTATATATAAATACAATTTATTTTTATATACTGACTTTATGTCCTGCAACCTTGCTAAATTTATTAGTTCTAGTAGCTTTTTTTTTTTTTGTAGATTCCTTAGGATCTGATATGTACACAATCATGTCATCTTCAAAGAAAATTTTCCTTCTTTCTTTTAAATTTTATTTATTGCATTGACTAGGATCTCTAGTATAATATTGAATAGAAGTGATGAAAGTAGACACCCTTACCCTATTCCTGATCTTAGGAAGAAAACGTTCAATTGTTTACTATTAAATATTATGTTAGCTGCAGGCTTTCTTGTGAATACCCTTTTCAGGTTGATTTTTTTTTTTTCTATTTCTAGTTTCCTGAGGGCTTTTTATTTTTTTAATCACAAATGGGTGTTAAAGTTTGTCAAATGCTTTTTCTACCTCTATTGAGGGAATCATACTGTTTTTCTTCTTTATTCTATTTGAATTCTAAACTAACCTGGTATTCCTGGGAAAAATCTCACTTGGTCTTAATATACTATTTTTGTTATAAATTATGATTCTATTTGCTAATATTTTGTTAAAAAGTTTTGCAACTGTGTTCATGAGAGATCCTTATCTGCAATTTTCTTTTTCTTTTCTTTCTTTTTTTTTAGTTTTCTTAATTATAATCGCTTTGGGTAATGCTGACCTCAAAAAATAAGTTGGAAAGTGTTCTTTATTTTTCTAATTTCTGAAAGTTTTTGTAGATTTTGTATTATTTCCTTTAAAAAAAATTTTCCAGTTTTATTGAGATATAATTCACATACATCCCTGTATGAGTTTTAGGTATACAGCATAAGGGTTTGACTTACATATACTGTGAAATGATTACCACAATAAGTTTACTTAACATCCATCATTTCATATAGCTACAATAAAAAGAAATGGGAAAAAAAAGAAAAAAATTTTTCTTCCTATAAGAACTTTGAGGATTTGCTCTTTTCACAACTTTCACATATATGATACAGCAGTGGTAACTGCAGTCACCATGTTGCACATTACATCCCTGGTGCTTACGTATTTTAATACTGGTAGTTTGTACAGCCTTCCTCCAATCCACCCCCGCCCCCACTACTCACCTCAGATAATAAGTCTGATTTCTTTTTCTGTGTTTCTTGAATGTTTGTTAGCATTCACCAGTGAAGCCACCTGAGCCTGGAGGTTCTTTGTGGGAAGATATTCAATTACAAATTCAATGTTTTAAAAAATAGAAAGCAATTCAGATTTTCTGTTTCTTTTTGTGTCTGTTTTAATATTTGTGCCTTTTAAGGAATTTTTTTCCATGTCATCAAAATTGTTCAATTTATTGGCATAAAGTTGTTTATACCATTCTGTTATATATTTTTAATATCTGTAGAATATGTAGAGATATCTTTTCTTTTATCCCTGGGGTTTGTAAAGGAAAACAGAAAGTGAAGCCTCAAATTCAAAGACTTAACAATACACCTTAGTTCAGGCTTCCTACCAGCCAAGCCTTCAGCATTGATTTATGGCTGCCTTGTATTCTAGCATGAGGTGGCCAGATAGAGAAGAAACCTGAATCCCGGACTGGACAGCCCGCAGCTTGCCGGGGGACTGGGAGAAAGTTCCTAATTTTTTGACCCCATTTTCCTCATCTGCAAAAACTAGCGTGTCGGCCTGTTCTAGTTGCAGTTTCCCCTCTAGATTTTTATAAACAGAACATTTTCGCTGCACTTTTTTCCCTCTTTTTTAAACTAGATCACCAGTTTATTATAAAAGAATATAACTCAGGAACAACCATTTGGAAGATAGGCACAAGGCAAAGTATGGAGAAGAGGCACAGAGCTTCCATGCCCTCTCCAGGTGTACCACTCTCCCTTTATCTCCTTGTTTTCGCCAACCCAGAAGCTCCTCTTCCCTCTTCTTTTTTTTTTTTTTTTTTTAACACCCAGACATTTATTTCAATGCTAGGGAGGCAGCGTTGGATAGTAGAACCAAATTGAACTAGGAGCTGGGAGTTTGGGTCATCCACTATGTGAACTTTAAACAGAGTCACTCCAACCCCTTGGACTCAGTTTTCTTATCTACAACATGAGGGCTTGACAGGATGTTAGCTAACGCAACGGTGTTAATCATTTTGCAATATATAAATATCAAACCGACACATTGTACACCTTAAACTTACGCAATATTGTACGTCAATTATCTTTCAATAAAACTGGGGGAAAATGAGGGAGTTTACTAGCTATTTGAGGATCCTTTATTTCTCCAGTGAGAATCACTTTAATCTTAAGGCAAGATACCTGCCTGTTGCCTGATCCTCTGTCTGTGCTGTCCTTCAGAAAACAGTTTTCCTTTTCTAAGCCATGACTCTGGAAAGGGCCTTTCCAAGCAGTTCCCGGTGTTGCTGAAACGATCTTGTCCATTCTGAGTCATAATACACAGCTTTATGTCAATGTAGGATGACAGCTCCAACTGTGGTAGCTCTTATGTGCAGATCCCATGCTCAGATGTGCTGGTGTGCAGTTTGGGTATTTTGTGTTGAGTTTTAGTTGTCTACAACCTATATTATACCATTAACATTTTACTATACTTGCTTTACCACATACCTATTCATCTATTTACCCATCTATCTAATTATTTTGAAGCATTCCCAAGATGATTACAAATTTCAGTACAAAATTTTCTCTACTTCAGCATGAATATCATTAACTAAATATCTGTGTTTTTTAATTTTTTTTCCTTTTGCAGTAAAACAATAAAAAGAAAATAATAAAGTATAACATTAAATGACTTTGGTAAATGCATACATCTGTGATCCAGACTCTTATCAAGATACATATAACCATCATTTCTAGAAAGTTCTATTTTACCTTTTCCATTCAATCCTTGCTCCCTTCGGATGCAATCCTAATTCTGATTTTTTTCCCCCACCATAAATTAGTTTGCGTATTCTAGCACTCAAGGCCAGCTTCATGGGCATGAGACCTGTTCAGTCACATAAGACCACATGTTTCCGAAGAGCTTCATACTTGATATAATGCTCTGCCATAATAATTTTGAAATTCTTAGTATTTTAATAAGGGGCCCACCTTTTCATTTTGTACTACTAGGTCCTGGAAATTATGGAGCTGGTCTTGCTAGAACTTCCATATAAATGGAATCAAACCATATGTAATTTTTTCTGTAAAGCTTCTTTCATTCAGCATATTTTTAATGTTTAATACTGTTTTGAAGATTCATCATATTGCATATGTCAATAATTTGTTCTCTTTTATTGCTGAACAATATTTAATTCATAATTATATAAATATGCCACAGTTTGTTTACCTATTTTCTTATTGATAGACACCTGGGATATTTTCAGGTTTTACTATTATGAATAAAGTTGCTATATATATTCTTGTACAAGTCTTTTTGTGGACACAAGAATGCCTTAGACTAGGAGTCTCAACATGGGGCACTCTTGGAATTTTGGATAGAATATTCTTCAAAACACTTTAAGGAGATTACCTCTACCCACTCAATCTCCTCAGTCATTTGAAAAACCCCAAAAGGCCTCCATACATTTCCAGCCCTCTGGGGAACACAGTAACACTTCTGATTAAGAGCTACTACCTTAAATAATAGTATAACATACCTTGATTCCAGCAACATATTTGACCTAATTCAATACTGCTATAGATAAGATAGAAAAATGTGGACTATACACAAAGTATGCTAGGAGTACAGAAAGGAGGTCAATGGGACTAGAATTTGATGATTGAAAGGGGAAGGGCTTGAGGGCTTCAAAAGATATTTAGAGGGAAGAAAGTAAGGAAATAGTTTGGAAATGGCAAGCAGAACACCTACTACACCCTTAGGCCCTGAGTTTCCTAAGTTATGAGGTGAAAAGTAAAACCAGCTTCCACCTGAGAGGACTGTTCAGGAGACAGTAATCAGAGGCAGCCAGGTTCACTTACTGCCAAGAGGTGGAGGGAATGTTCGGAGAAGAGGAAGAGGTTACCAGGACCTTTGATGGTGACAGATCTGGAGTTGCAAAGGGCACAGTGGAAGAGTTTCAGGAAGGCAGGGCGGGTTGCTTCAGACTAGGTAATAAACTCAGGGGAACCGGGATGAACATTCAATGGTCACATTGGGTGACCTAGAAAGCGTGTTCTTCTGGCAGTGACTAAGGTAAATGGGAATATGGGCACAATAGGATTAGCCTAACAGGCTCTTGGAGAGAGATGGAAAATGAGCCTGAGCTGAGTGGATTCTGAAGTTAGTAGGAAGGTCAAGATGCTCCAGGATGACTGCCCTCCCTTGCAAAGTGTAGTGATGGTGACAGACTTTCTAGGGAGAGCTGGAAATATTCTCTGGGAGGATATGGTAAACTAGGGGCTACAGGGTGACCAATCATAGCTCAATGACTACCTGAATTGTTGAGTCATGATCATAAATAAGTATTTATTGGGTATCTACTTGGTGCATGACTTAACCACTCAGCACTATAAAAAGAAGATTGTTCTTAGGGCCAGCAGAGAAAGGAACCAGTTGGTTCCAGAAATTGTTCTGTCTTAGACAGAAAGAAATAGGATGTGGCAAATAGAGGTGGACCTTAATCTTTGCCTTATCAGGATCAGAGAGGGGTGGGTCTTTATTATGGGTCATATACAGTGTATACAACATCTCTGCTGAAACCTGAGAGCTTTTTTTCAGTGTTCTTGTTTAATGATATTTCTGAAGCAACCAATTATGCTCCACAACTGTGAGAAAGTTCTCTTTCCTGGTAACTGGACAGAGTCAAACAAGGCTATCTCTGTTAGCTCTCATGTTGCTGGTTGGGAACTTTGCATCAGTGGCTTGCAAGGCATCATAAGGGAACAGCGAAGGAAAAATACACACTTAGATCACTTTCCTTTCTGGAATTACCTTTGTGTCCCAATAGGGATGCTTGAGATGTCTCTAGAAAAATTGGAGTGTGTGATAAGAATGAACTAAATGTCACAAACTTAATGTCATTGGTACTTCTACTCAGGATGAGTGAGTTGTCAAGTATCATAGTCCAGTTGAACCATGCACAACACACATTAATGTGTCGAATACTGACTCAGAATGTACTCAACTTGATAATGTTCCTAGGAGTCTGGGTTGTCCCATGTCTTGGTGCTAAGGATCAGCAGTCACTGAAGATTGAGTGAGTAAGAGGAAAAATGATTGCTGTGAATTGGCAGAAGGAACTGAAAGAAGAAGGAAATAGAGAATGTGGATATAGAATGGGGGGAGGGAGGATATGTCACTTCTTTTTGGTTTCCTGTTTGCAAAAAAAAAAAAAAGAAGGGGAACTTCCAGGAGTCTGTAGGGAAGTCTTGTGAACTGATGAAGTAATGACCACATTTCTATTTCTGTGCAGGATTTATTAGGTGAACTAGCAGGAGGTCCTAATAGTGATGGTAGTGGTGATGATGGTGATGATGATATAAAGTCTTATAGAAAGCATTTCCCCCCATGGTCTGCAGCTGACAGAACTTGCCGGGATATAGCTAGCAGCTAATGGTTGGTGTGTTGAGTCACTTACACAGTTGGAGAGCTGTTAAGGGCCAAGTTTTGATCAATTTGGTCAAAAAGATAGCCCATAAAAAGTAAGATGTGGGTCTAAATGCTACAAATAGCTCAGAGAATATCTTAGACTGGTGAAGGGTTAGTGAGCCATCTTGACATGAGGGCATCACACTTTACTTCTATCCTTAGGTATAAGAGCTTTGTAGGAGAAAACAGAGAGTATTGAATAGAGATTGCTAACCAGTGGAATTATGCAACTATAGATAAGGACACAGGCATCGCTTGGCTTGTCACTCAGGCTGGCTCACTTCTATAGAAACAGTCCATCTGAAAGCACAGGTAAATTTATTTGATCCATGTTTTTGAGCAGAACATAGGGGCAAAAATATGAAAGCTGGCTTATGGGTAAGCCTTAAGGGGATCTAAAATTAGCTAAGAATGGTATTTTAGGACTAATTGGTGGAGAGGGTAGGTCAAATGATGAAATTTTAATTAACAATCAAACTGTGAGGCTCCACACAGAATTCTGTGCAGATTCAGGTTCAACAAGACAGAGTTCTTCTCATTTTCAGTCCCCATACACTCCCTCAGGGAGTTTCCAGCTTCTGTGGTGAGACAGATATCCACAAAGGTAACTCCAGCTCATAGAATCAATAAAATCAGGATTGGCCTGACTGCCATCTAGTTCCAGATCATTGTAAATGTCAATAAAACAGACTGCTTTCTTTTTTGCGGCTTATTTTTCAGACTCTTCTTACCCTTGAGGGTTTTCAAAGCCTTCTTTGGCTACTGGTCAGAAATCTTCCTTAGTGGTTAATTAATTCAGCTTATCATTTAGAATGGAAAATAAGGGCAAATGAACACTTGGTAAGCACTCACACTGTGCTTTCTTCTCATTACCTTATTTAATCTTCCTGGAGACTGTATCACTTATTTCCATTTTACAAATGAGAGAACTAGTTAGGCAAACTTAGGCAACACCCAAGATCCTGTTGGTGAATGCTGGTGATAAGGTTTGACTCTAGGTCATAACCTAAACTCTCCCCATCCAACTCGAAAATTTATGTCTTCGTAGTCAAAAGTTAGAGAAATGTTTATTTGTGTATAAGATAAGCTCTGGAACATAATAATTTCCCATTGATTCTCAAAGGAGCTTGTAGTTAGGTGCTCATCTTTACAGGGGTCTTGATTCTTTGAATTGTGGTATCCTACTTTCTATCTGAAAGGCTATAAAATATTTCGTACTTTGCTTACTTCTTGTAAAAACGCCCATAAGAATGAAAGTAATAAAGCAGCCAAGCCCTTGTAACCATAGGGACCTTCTCTGTCTATTTCCTGCTGGAGGTTGATAGAGGAGAGAGGATCCTGACTGGCAGCCATGAACTCTCCACTCACTTTGGGATATTGCTGACTTCTGACTGCTGCTCATCATGTTAGCAAGCAATTTATAGAAAAAAATCCTGGAATTATATACGCAGAGGCACTTAGGCATAGGTATATCACATGTGGGCATAGGTATATTTATGAAAAGATCATTCAGAAATCAGAAGCTTTTTTGGTGGGTCAAGGGCCACATGACACCAACCCATCTCCCCATCATTTGGGGGGAGGGGCAATTCCAGATGAGAACTTGAGTTAATAAAGCCCTCTGCTTACCCCAGAAATTGTTTCTCTCCGCTACTCTGCTTTGGTTCTCATTGCAATTGCAATGAGATTAGCAGTTATTTCTGAATGTAGAAGAGATTGCAAAGAGCTCTGGCCTAGTTCCTAGTCACCACTCAGACAACACTGTGAGTGTGACCTGGAGTCAGTCATTTGTCCACCTTGGTCAGAAGGGAATTTATTCACTTGAATACTTGGTTCATATCCAAAGGCGCTGGGTTAGCTCTGGGTTAGCTTGTAAAGGCTCTATGGGACAGATCAATTCTGGTTGTATCGAGGTAAATGCTAGCCCAGTTAGGCATTCCCCTGCCCCACCCCACAGGTGCCCAGCCCAGTGGACTCATGTTCTATACTCCACCCCTCATTTGTCATAGCTGTCATTGGAGTGCTCCACCTACCCCAG
>NW_006434709.1:18935219-18954676 GCF_000325575.1 Pteropus alecto
CAAGCTCTCTGCTAGGAAACTGTCAAGGACAATATGCAGGTGACACCTCCCAGGTTGGATATTTACATTTCAATGCAGGTCTTCTTTTCCAAAAGAGGCAAGTGATGGTGGGAATCTTAGGTACAGAAGCATGTCATTGAGGGAAGTGTCTGAGACAGTAGAGTAGGGTATCAAATAATTCCACTGGAGCCCAGAGCTTGCGCGAAATTAATTTGTACCTTGTTTACTTAATACATATTTACTAAGCACTTAAGTTACTTAATTTAAGCTATGCAATGCTGTACTAAGCGTTAATGGTGTCCAGGAAGTAAAAGACACAGGCCCTCAAGAACCTGCAGCCCAGTTGGAAGAGATCAGACACACAGGTGAAGTTAAAAAATTAAAGAGCTACCTAGTCACACAAAAAAATAATACTAGGGTACAACACTGAAACTTTTAGAAGAAAGATACATCATGGTACCCAAATCCACCATGAGACTGGGGTCTAGGGAGGCCATAAGCTTCTCTCCAGAAGAATTTTTCAGGGGAACTTAATTGCTTTTCTTTCAGGGTTCCAAAGTACAGTCTCAATATTGATCTCCTGAAAAACAGAGTGATTATTATTTGAACGCATTCATGGTAGACCAATGAGTAAGCATTTTAGCTGAGTATTTTGGCTAATAATTAAGCATCATTATTATTCTATTTTAATTTCTCACGCAAGTCCAGTTTTAACAAATTGCAACAATTTCGACCTCAAGCTACAACATTTCAATAATTTGTTACATCATAGCTAGCATTAACTCATTAAATGCTGTTATCAACCTTAAAGTTTACTTGTAAGTCATGAGAACTGAGAGAAATGTTTATTTGTGTATCAGATTACTCTGGCACTTAATAACTTCCCATTTGATTCCAGCTGGTACATCAGGTCCTCAAATAAATTCGTTTCATCATAATGTTGATGAGATGCTGTAGGAACTTAATCCGTTTACATCAATTAGTAAAATTGGTTTCATTATATATTGTTTTCCTTAAAAAATCCGCAGAATCTATTGAGATGTTAAGCGAAGACTTAATGTAATTAGGTGCTCATCTTTACAGGAGACCTTCATTCTTTGAAACGGAGGTCATAAGTCAAGTGCTACAGTTACTGCCTCCATTTTATAAATACACGCAGGGCAGTCAGGTAGCTGGCTTCCCAAGAGTAGAGAGAGTAATGGAGAGTGACAGAGCCAGGCTGGGAGTGTTACTACACCATTTCCCCATGAACTGGCTCTGCCTGAGATATATGCCCAGATGGTAGAGGCACAGTTTTCTAACTGATGCTGGTAACTTGTGAATCTTCAGTGGCTCAGAAGACTAGAGGTGAACATGGAATCACCCACAAATACCTGTGGGGCAGTCAGATTTACTCAACGAACCTCATCTCCACATGGACTTCCGCTTTCCCTCAGACCTACATGTGTCAAAAAAAAAAAAAAAAATCAAAAAAACCCCACGCCTAAAACTGATTTGTAAAAGTCACATATGCTTGGAGGATCAACTAGAAACATAAGGAATAAAACCATAATCAACCATAATTTCACATATATTTATTTATTTTTCTAGAATATTTGTTCATATTTATACTTAAAAGTTATATGAACATTTATTTTCAAGAAAATTTAGAAAATGTGGTACAAGTTTTATACACCAGTTATTTAACTTACATTATATCAGAAATACTTTCCATGCCATTACTTATTCTTCAGAAACATGATTTTTAAAAAATATTGTATAGTATTCTATTGTATGAATATGCCATAATTAAGCAGTAACTTCCTTATTCTTGGACATTTAGATTGCTTCTACTTTTTCACTATTCTAGAAGATGACAAGATAACTGCATTTGCATATAAACTTTTCCTTATCTCTCTTCATAAAGTGGGTTCTTTTTCTTTTTTTTTTTTAGGCGAAGCAATCCTTGGTTGACCTCACAGATTGCAAGAACCTTGTCAGTTTACAATCTCTTATTTTATTTATTTATTTTTTATGCCTACAGCACCCGGTCTTCCTAGGTAGGTGGTCTTCAATCCAAGTACTAACCAGGCCCGACCCTGCTTAGCTTCCGAGATCAGACGGAATCGGGTTTGTTCAGGGTAGCATGGCCTTAGAAAGAAGTGGATTCTTGAAAAGGAATTAATTGATAAGAGAATGTCAGCATTTTTAGCTTCTTGATACCTATTTACAAATTGCTTTCCTGGAAGTTATTGTGCGAGCTTCCCCCTGCTGGGCACGAGCCTGCGGCTCCTGAACCCTTATTTACATTAACTATTAGTATCTTTTAAATCTTTGTCGATTTGATGGGCCAAGAAGTAGTATCTAAGCATTATTTTGATTTATATTTCTTTGATAATTAATGATGTTAATTTGCTTATTAACCATTACACTTTCTTTTCTTTAAATTATGTATAGTGTCCTTTGCTTATTTTCTATTAAAATCTTAGTGGTTTTTAAAATCAATTTTTATAAGCACTTATGTGAAAACTTTTTGTTGTATTTATAGGTAAATGTTTTTCCTAGTTTGTTTGACTTGTACTTTTATGATATTTTTGAAGTTTTATATTTTCATGTAGTCAATCTATCAGCCTTTTTAAGTTTTTTTCTTTCATTATTATTATGCTTAGAGATTTCTCAATCAGAAAGCAAACAACTACTCAGTCAATGTTTCTCCTAACTTTAAAAAAATGATCTTATTATTTACAGTAGTTCTTTAATTCGTATGGACTTAATTAATCTGGGGCATGGCATGAGGTCAGGACTTTAGTACATTAAAAATAATCGATTTTCAACATCATTCAATGAATTATCCATCTTTTTCAACAGATTTATGATGCCTATCTTATCAGTCAGTCCTGGTCTTAATCGAATGACATTTTATTATTTCCATTCACTTATGCACGGCCATACATTCTTTTTCCATTTTTACTTATATATTAGTTTTATTTACCCAACAGTAAATTTCTTGACAAAAGAGGCTTTCTTTTCACTTAATCATCTGTCTTTCCAATCAACATTTACTGAAATATCCACAGTGTTGTGTGCTGGGGATCTTAAGATAAAAAAGGCAAGGAAGGGTCAATCTGCACAGGACTCAAGCAGGCTGAGGTGACTGCAGGAGAAGGTAAGTGGTAAGGTGAAACGTCAAGGTGCTCTGAAAGCGCAGAGATGCCCAAATTATCCTGAGGATGAACAGTAGGTGAAGAAAGAGCATTCGAAGCAGAAGCAACAGCTTATACAAAGGTCTAAAGATAGGGAAACTGTGTGACAAGTTTGGGAAACAAAAAGTAGTTGAATCCAGTGAGATGATAGGGCACATATGGGGAGACGATGGGAGACAGGCTGAAGGTAAAGGACAGATGATAAGAGAGTTTGGATTTTATCTAAGTGATAAGTAATCCAGGGAGGGATATGGTCAGGTGTGTGGAAAATTTCCTTTGAAAGTGATACAGAGGACTGATTGGAGGGGCAGAATACTGAGGCAGGGAGACTACACAAAAGGAGAGAACAAACGAGGGCCTGAACTGACACTGGTGGGGATGAGGTCCTGGAGCAGAGGACACAGACCTATGGGGTGCTTGGGCTGCAGAGTCAACAGGATGTAGGAGATAAGAAAAGGGAGCAATTTTGGAGGACTCTAGTTTTCTGGACATAGTAATGGTAAATGGTTGTACCGTTTACCAAAACAAGGAGTAAAGTGCAGGAGGCAGGTTGGGTGGTTGATTCTAAGGAGAAAATGACTTCGTATTTGAGTCTGAGGTGCTTGTTGTACATATGGGTACAGATATTTAGTGCACTGTTGAAAACACACATCTAAAGCTAAGAAAAAGTTTTCAGGTGAATATACGGATAGGTATTAGAGTCATTAGTATCGAAGGTCATAAACGAAATTGTAAGTGTGTGTGAATTAATCACCCAGGAAGTGAAGACAAAAAAGCTGAGGCTGGATCTCTGGGAACACCATATTTAAGGGACAGATAGAGGAACTAGAGTCTTTAAAGGATATTGAGAAGGAACAATTAGAGGATTAAAGGACCAGAAGAGAGTGGGGTTGTGAGTACTAGGTCAGAGAAGTTTTCGAAAAGGAGAGAACAGTTCAAAGAAACTGATGAGCAGAGTTCAAGATGAGGCAAGAACTAAAATTGTCCATCATGGTTGGCCATGAGGAGGTTGTAGTGATTTTAGCAAGAGAAGATTCAGTGGAGTGTTGGGGGGCAGAATATAGAGTAGGTGGGAATGAACGGGAGATGAGGAGGTAGCGGCAATGAGCACGGCCTTTCCCTAACCTTGGAATAACACCGAAAGAAGATACACTTCAGGTTTACGAACATTCGGGGTGGAGATGAGGAAGGGAGAGAAGTGAAGGACACATAATTCCCATTGAGAAGTGCTCACGCCAATGAAAGAGACAATAATAATATGCTAAAATGAATGTTGGAGTAGAGGTAGATACAGGGTATTTTGAGACCACCAAGGAAGAACAGAGAAAAGAATGAAGGTGAGTGGGAATAAATGGTATGAGATGAGTAATGTTCACTTCTCACACCAGACTGAGTTCTGTGAAGAAGGACCAGGTCTTTGTTGTCCATTATATCTTCAGCAATTAATGAAAGGTATTGTTTATGTAGACAATGAATGTGATGCATAAATAAATGATTGAATGAAGGAAGGTCTTCACAAAAGATCTATACACAGAGGTTTATGGCTAGCAAATGTTATAAGTGAGGGTTTGGCCTCAAAACTCAGGTTCTAGGAGAATCCGGTAAACAAAGAAAGAAAATATGAGGAACGACTTTTACTTGGGGTACGGGTGTCCTAAAGTTAAGAACCAAAACAAACCTACCTTTTCTTCTTCTTCTCCTAAGGTTACCTAAATCTTGGCTCTTCCTATTCCAGTGAGGAAAGTCCAGTGATTCAAGAGTGAGAAAATCCAAAAAATAACCAGGATGTTTACCCCTATGCTTGGATGTTCTCAGGTCAAGAGTGACAAAGTTTCAAATGGACAAAATTTGAGCATACTTGGTGGTTGAGGGGAAGAAGTCAAAGAAGAAGGTGAAGATATAGGAAAGAGAGGTAGTCAATGAAGCTGCTGAAGAACAACCATAATTAGCCTTATCCAAATCTGGCCTTGCTGGACACTGTTGGAGGAAAAGTACATCACAGAACAGTTTGGTACAAATGGCTGGGGGCATACAGGGTTGGTGGCTTGCGGAGCTGATGTTCAAATGAACAGGGAGTGAAGGTATTGTCCAAGTATTATTTTCAAAAATTTAAATGTGATTCTGATACAAATATAAAATGAACATGTGTCAAAGATTCATTAGTTAATGAGTGAACCAGTAAGACGATGAAGCTTGTTCCAAGAACAATGAGGAACTGGGTTTCTACAGGCAAAAAAAAGAAAAAAAGAAAAAAAAGAATGGTTAGAATATCTTAGTAAGATACAAAACTGGATGATGTCCTAGAAAGCAACAAAACCATAGTTTATCTTCCCCGTCAGACAAAAATCATTTACATTTCTATTAAACAAAAATCTGTATGCTAACACATAACTTTAGAGTGCTTGGACTGTAATTAATAGCAAATAGCAAAGTCAAACTTCGATTCTTTTTTCCAGATAACAAAATAATCTTGGGTGAGCCTGTTAAGCCATGCTAAAGATCGAAAGTACATGCAGCTGAGGCTGGGTGAAAAAGGTGAAGGGATTAGGAAGTACAACTTAGTAGTTACAAAATAGTCATGGGGATGTAAAGTACAGCACAGGGAATATAGTCGATAATGTTGTAATAACTATGTATGATGCTGAGTGGGTACTAGATTTATAGGGTGGATCACTTTGTAAATTATATAAATGTTTAACCACTATGCTGTCCACCTGAAACTAATATAAAATAATACTGAATGTCAACTGTAATTGAAAAATTAAAAAATAAAAATAAATACAAAAAGAAAAGAGAAAGTACATGTAGTCATTCTCTTGTTTTGTTTCCAAGTTTGAATATTTTTCCTAAAGACACTAAAACTGCTGGCAGGTAAATTCTATGAAGTGTAAACTGCAGGAAAGATAAAGGGAAGCCAGAAGGAGGTGATGGACTGAGATAAAAGGGAAAAGTTAAAGTCAAGCAGTCTAGATGAGGTCAAGGAACAGGTGTAGGAAGGGAAAGGGAGTAAGAAGATCTGAAAAACAAGAATTCGTACTGGGAGGTAGAGAGGAAGCAGTTCAAGGGATTCTCAGCATCCCTAGCAGGACTGCTGAAGGGGAATGCTGGGTTCGGAATCTGAGGAGCTAGGAGACTTGGTTTCATGTAGGATGTATTGTCCACATGGATGTTGACTTCTAGTCTTTTCTGACTCAGTCAGGACTTGACCAGAGAAACAGAAACTTCATGAAGGATATAGAATCAAGGATTTATTATAGGGATTATATAGAATTACACAATTGTTGAAACTAGTAGAAGACAACAAGACTGTTTGTTGCCGCTGTATCTAGTGTTTAGCCTCCAGTCACCAGAAATCGTTATACGAGCAGTCAAAAAAGAAAGTTGGGCTTAAGTGAGAAGGAGGACAAACAGAACGTCATGAAGACAAACTAAAACTCAAGTCTGATTTTCACCTCTTCCAACCTGGATGCCATGGGGGCCCTGCAAGGGACGCTAGCACCCTTCATCTAGAGCCACATGCACTTGACCCAGACTGTGGAGAAGCTAAATGAGTTTTGGTGGGAGCTAGAAGAGCTGCAGTTCCAGGGAGCCACATGCACTTGACCCAGACTGTGGAGAAGCTAAATGAGTTTTGGTGGGAGCTAGAAGAGCTGCAGTTCCAGGCGTTGCCTCAGCCCTTGAACTAGCAGAGCATGTGAACTGCTTCAGTGCCTGGTGCCCTGCACCAACCTTCAGAGCATTAAAAACATGATGGTTGCTACATTTACATCTTCCAAACACCACACAGATTTCTTTCATAGCCAACACTTACATGGGCTATGTAGGGAAGGGAATTCTGGGACACATAGTTCCAGCTCAGCTAAGCTGATACAGAGCAAAGCCTCCACAAGCTCTCAGCACCGAGCACAGTGCCTAAGATCAGTCCCTATATAGAGGATGCCCAATAAATTGTGGGGGTTTGTTATCAAAAGTACCCTTAAACCAAACGACAGATTCCTACAGCAACATGGGTGAATCTCAAGAACATTACGCTCAGCAATAAAAGCCAGATAAAAAAGTGCACGCTCTATGATTCCATTTGTATGGAATTCTACCACAGGCAGAGCTAGTCTAAAGTAATAGAACTCAGAACAGAGTTGCCTGGGACAGGGATTGGGTTGGGACCGGGAAAGGGCACAAGGAAATTGGGGGGTGGGTGGGTAACGGAAATGTTCTTTGTTCTGATAGAGGTGTAACACAAGTATATGCATTTGTTAAAACTTCTTGAACTGTACCCCTGAGATCTGTGTAGTTTACTGTATGTAAACTGTACCTCAATTTCAAAAAAATGAAAAGTAAGGAAAAACGGTGTCCTTAGAGCTAATGACAGACCAATAAGCAGTCAAGGAACACATATTACATGTTATTTCCTTGCTTCTGCCTACTGGGCACTTTTAAGAGACTGGCCTGATCGAGGGGCATCCTCACTTCAAGACGGGAAAAGGAGCAAAAACTCTAAGGTTGCTCTCCTTCAGCCACAAGAGAAATCGGAGGGGAAGAAAAATAGATAGGAGCCCAAGACAAAACTACCAATATAAAGCCTAGGCAGATGAACTCAACTTTGAACTGTAGAATGGGGATTTTTATTCCTTTTCTCTAAAATGTATATTCATAGTTTGTCCAATAGAGGTTTGATTTCTAAACTGCTTCTAGCTCTGTGTGTGTGTGTGTGTGTGTGTGTGTGTGAGAGAGAGACAGAGACAGAGACAGAGAGACAGAGAGAGAGAGGGAGAGACAGAGAGAGAGAAACTCACAATCATTATAAATAATAGAAGTTATCATAAATGTGAAGCTAGAGGATATCGTTTCACTGTACCCAGAGGGAATGGGTTCCGTGGTCGTGCAGGGAGCTAAATCTCTTCTGCTTTCCAAACGTCTTCTAGACTGGCCTCATTACCATGATGTTCGCAGTTTTCTAAACAACATCAAATAACAAAAAAGATCTCCCTTTACACCATTGGGCTGTTTGGGGACACTCGTTTGCCAGAGAGCGCAGTTTTCTCCTCCGTAACGCATTTAGCCCAGTCGTAGGGACAGCAACCTAGGGTGTAAATGCCACGATGCAAGCAGAGGGAGGAGGTTCGCCCGGAGGTCCGAGCAGGGGGTGGGAGGGGTGACCCCGAAAGGGAAGAAGGAGAGCTGACGGGAGGCTAGGGGCCCGAGCTCGCCCGGAGAGTGTTTCCCTCTGCCTTCGGCTCTCAGTATGGCGAGCAGTCTGCTCGCCTTACTTCATCTGGAGGATGGCCCTTAAAGGTCCTCACAGGTCCCTTTGCTTACTTAGGAGTCTTTTTACAAGCGTGGGTTGATTTTTAACTTTCCTGGTGTCAGATAAAAAACAAAGGCAGAAACTCAGACCTGGTAACAGTACATCCTCACCCAAGGCTAATTTCTACAGCTCTTGCTCTTTGTCCCCTAGTCTCCTCCCCTCTCCTTTGTCTCAGGGTGCCAGGGAAGACTGAGAGAATGGTCACGTGGCACGAATGGGGCTGAGTTTCTGGCAGTCTCCTAGGACAAGGATTCCTAGTATTTCAGGTAGCTGACCCATTTTTTCTTTTTCCTATTGTTTATGTTGTTGTTGAGGCTGTGTATCCACCACCCTGGGATTCCCCCAACCTCAAACTCTAGAATCCAATTTTTTAGATTTCGTGTTTTTAAGGTCAGTGGAAACTTTTTCAAAAAGCAACATTAAGCTAATATATTCTTACTGCATAAATCAAGCTTTATTCTATTTCTCCTCAAAACCGATGCTGACTAGCACTTCTCAGATCTTGAAAGATATGCCTACTATTTATTTGTAGGAAATACACCAGATCGAAGAGCTTTTAAAAACAACCAGTCACCGGAATCCTTCCCTTCCCTTTCTCTGATGATACTAACGCAGGAAATTGGCATGAGAACTACACAAATTGACTAAACATTAAACCAGATTGTATTCAGAGCCTACTGTGTGCTCCTAGACACGGGAGCCTGGTTGATATGCATATGGCCAGACCACAGGGAACTGACTGGAAAATTCCTGCGGAGATTACTAACAATTGCTCCCCCTTGTCTTTCACGCTGCATGCCTGTACCCCATAACAAGAAAAGAAAACAGATTTAAACTGAATTCCTCAAACACTCGGGTCTCTTTCATTCTGCCTTTGAGAGGAGACCACAGCTGTCTGTGGAGCATTATTCCTTCTCTAATAAACTTTCCTTTTGTCTCTAACTCTGGTGTGTGCTTGAATTCTTTTCTGCACACAGTCAAGGTGTCTCTCTCTCTCTCTTTTTTTCTCTCTCTCCGTGTGTGTGCGTGTGTGCGTGTGTGTGTGTGTGTGTGTGTGGTGTGAGGACTTGAGACTCCACTCGAGGGGACTCGCCCAGTCCTGTATCAATATCACTTTCTTAAAACCTCCTTCACGTACTACCCAAATAACTGAAATATAAAGAGTTATTTCCCCGGGACATTGCTTTAACTCCGGTGAAATTGCATGGCAAATATTTCATTAACACTTTTCTCCCTTTCCCGACTGAGCTGTTAAATCTTGGAGTCAGCCTGGGTAGTATTATACAGTTAAGTAACTCTTCTTGCTCACAGGCTCATAGTGGACGCAAATATTAGTTATTTTATACCTAGAAAAATTAAGTGATTGCAGAACGCTCAGCTTAAAAAGTTATCATGAACCTGGGGAGAGTGGAGGGGGTTGGTGTTTCTGACGTCCCAACCACCGCTTTCTGTTCTGGGCTAGAGGGAGGCCAGAAACATTTGGTAGATGTTGCCCAAAGCATCCCTCCCAGACCCCTAGCTGCTCTAGGGAAGTGCTACTTGTTGCTCAGTTGACCTTATAAACCTAAGTCCAAATTTTGTGTCCTGAGGTATATAGACCTGATTAAAGAAAACCAGACACTGTGAAGCATGTTATTCAGCTGCAAAGAAACTTAGGCAATGAACCTAAGCATCGGAGATTTCGCTGAATGGAGAGCTAGATGCCCCTGTGAAAATCAAAGGCATGGGGATGGCAGGGGTGGTGGGTAGCAAAGTTGCACAAGAAAAAGGAATGAACGGGTCAGGGTTGGTTGGTCGTGGGGGAGCTTGGCACGGCCAGTTGCTGGGCCCCAAGTCCTTTGTTGAGGCAAATAGTACAGTCCCAAGTTCACCATCAAGTTGTTTCTCTGCTGATACTGACCCATTTTTCTGGAAACAATCATTCTCAGTCTTCCTTTAGCAGCCCTGCGTGCTTGTGACCTTTATACTCTCCAGGCTCAGCATGCTGCAGCAGGCAAGTCCACTTGCACATGCTCAAGATACTAAAAATTTACTTATCAAACCTCAGCACTAGTGATATTTGGGGCTGGATCATCGTTTGTGGCGGGGGCTGTCCTGTAGAACAGCATCACAGTATATTTTGTAACATCCTCTATCCACTCGATGGCAGTAGCATCCTTCAATTGTGACAACTAAAATATCTGTAGACATTGTCAAATGTCCCTGCATGGCAAAATCGCCCCAGTTGAGAACCACTGCCTTAGACAAGGTACCTTCCATAAAATTCTTCACATAGCTATTGGTATTAGTTCATCAAGCTACCAGAACAAAACCAAGAAACTCATTCATGTTGAGTTTAAGAGTGCTTTTGCCCAGTTCTACCTTAGACTTGAATAAATCTAAGGGTCATAAGCTCAGGGTCCCAGGCGTTAGTGGGTCCTGCTCTAGGCCTGCTCCAGCCATGTCCCTTCCCATGGGGTAAAAGTCAACAGGGCCAAGAAAATATGCCCATCTGAGCCCTCACTTCCCTTCTCGATCCTATTCTGGGTGCTTAGACACCAAAATTTCTTGCTCAAAAGGGTCGAGTCTGTTTTCAGTGCTGACATAGCCTCTTCTCTGGGTCCCTTTTCCAGACTATGGGTCCTCTCCTGCCACTGGGGAGGCCAACATGGGATCAGGGGTGTCCTTTATGGCTACGTGAATAGAGCTTGGCCATACAGGCTATACCCTTACCTGAAATCCTGCAAATATTAGACAAGGGCCTCCTCCTCCTTCTTACACCACCAACTTGCTAACAAAATGCAGCAGATACAAGATCATCAGCAGTTCCAAATCCTCTCTGACCTTCTCTGCCTTCCTCACCCTCTGCAGAAGGTAGTGGTGAATACTGGCCCCCGCTGGAGAACCAGAAGTAAAAAGAGGAGACTCTGAGAACCCTCTAGAGAATTGCCCCCTGCTCAAGTAGGGGCTACACAGCTTTATACCTCTCCGCTGAGCAAAGAGCACTATTAATTATCGGTGAAACACTCCCCAGAAAAACACCAGCATTGCTGGCAGATTTGCTTTCCTCTGCTTGTCTCTATAATCAACACACAGGACTGGTTTCTCTTCTGGGCTGTGGACTCCACAATCAGGCATTATTTGGTGAATGTCTCTGGCGCCTCCTCTGTGGAGAGGTCTGTGATTCTCCTCTAGGTGGAATGAATTGCTCTCTTGATTTTGAGCCCCTACAGCCTGTTACTCACACCTTAAGTAATCCCTTACCTATTCCATTACACCTTGCACTGAGGCAGTCTTAGGAAAAGCTCCTCAAAGACAGAAGGAGGGCCTCTGACTCATCTGATTTTTTCCCCAGTGGGCTTAGCACAGGGCCTCACACAGCAGGCAGCTGCTCAGGCTTACTCACTGAATCAATTAACTTTAAAGTTTGACCTGGTTGTGATTAAAGTCACTGAGTTTTGTATGAAAACCAGTCCAACCAGTTTCCTCCTTCACGCTCTTAGATCCTGAGGCTGCTTTATTTTGTCAGCTTATAGACCTGCTATCAACATTCACTTCACACCTGGGCCCCCAGAGCTGCTTTTTTTTTTAAACTTGTAAAGACTGGGAACATCAGGGAAAAGTAAGTTTTAGGAATTGTATTAGTTTCCTAGGGCTGCTGTAACAAACAAAATGCCACAAACTTGGTGACTTAATGTATTAGAAATTTATTCTCTCATGGTCCTGGAGGCTAGAGGTCCGAAATCAAAGTGTGGGCAGGGCTGTGCTCCCTCCGAGGGCCGTAGGGGTGGGTCCTTTCTTGTCTCTTCCGTCTTCTGGTAGCTGTTGCTATCTTTAGTGTTCCTCGGCTTATAACTATATCATTCCCATCTCTGCCACCATTGTCATATGGCATTTTCTCCAATGTGTCTTCTCTCTCCGTGTCCAAATTTCCTCTTTTTATAAGAACATCAGCCATTGTGTTAGGGCCCATGCAATGCAGTTAGACCGCATCTTAAGTTGTCTATATCTGCGAAAATTCCATTTCCAAGTAAGATTGCATTCACAGGTACAGACGTATCTTTTGAGGAGATACAATTCTACCCACTACAGGGATGAAAGAGCTTAACTCCCACAGCCTTTGGCACAGCTCCGTCTTGAGCATGCAAGACTCTAAGGCTGTGCGAGCCTGTTCTCTTGTTCTCTCTCCAAGTAAGGCACTGCAATCTGAAATACTTGATCTGAATCCCAGCTCCACCATATGTGCAACCTTGGATAAACTATATATCCCAGAATACTTTCAAATGTTATTATACCCCTTCACATCAAATTTAAGTACCTTTTAACAATATATTTCCATTTCTTCTCTACCATCCTTTGGGCTACTGTGATCATACATTTTTACTTCTATGCATATTATAAACCCCATAATACATTGTTATAATTAAAAATTTTAAACAGTATCAAATTTGGAAATGTTTTGGTTATTATTTCTTCAAATATTTTTTCCTTCCCTCCCTCATTTTTTGGGGGAGCGCCAATTATGTTCGATCACTTGATATTGTCCCATAAATCACTGAGACTCTGTTCATTTTTAAAAGTCTTTTTTTTTTCTCTCTCTGCTTTCCTTTGGCTGGTTTCAATTGCTTTGTCTCAAGTTCAATAATCTTTTCTTTTGCAGTATTTAGTTTAATGTTAATTTCATCTCTAGAAATTCCTTTTTAAAAAGTATCTTCCATGTTTCTTCTCACTGTGTTGGTGTTTTCATGGAGTTTCACTCCATTTGGGTACACCAAAGATTCAAGAGGACCCCCTAAGCTCTTTCTCTTTTGTAATCCCATCCTCTCTGGAATTCTGCCCTACGAATTCCAGCTGCCTTGTACCCTTTACCCCTGAACTCTGATTTCTTTCTCTCCTCAACTCAGCAAGACCCCTGGGCTCTCCCTTGCCATAGTCTGGAATGTGCCTTGAGGCAGGAAACCAGGGCAATAACAGGTGTCACTTCATTGGTTTCCCTTCTCTTAGGCATCACAGACTTGTGCTGCCTGATGTCCAATGCCTAATAACATTTGTTTCATATATTTTTGTCTAGTTTTCTGGTTGTTTATGGTGAGACGGTACATCTGATTCCTATTACTCCATCATGGGCCAGAAGTAAAAATTCTGGGTAAATTATTTAACCTCTCTGAGTCTCCGTTTCTTCATTTATAAAATGGAACTAGTAATTTCTATATCCCAGGGATAATGTGAGGTTCAAACGAGATAACGTATACTTACAGTAGTAGCTACCATTTGCTGAGAACTTTGTATGAGCCAGGCCTCATCCCCAGTACTTTATATTAACTATCTCATAAATATTTGAACATCGCGACAACTCTGAATGAAAGGTATTATTAATCCCATTACATAGATGACAAAGTTTAAGTAAATCGTCCAAGGTCAAATAGCTGATAAATGCAGAGCTGTCCTTATTCCAAAGCCCATATTAATCTATTCATTATAAGCCCTCGAGGCAGCACCTGGCTTGTAGTAGGAATTTGAGAGTTCAAATGTTAGACTCTCTTTTACTCCATTACCCTCCTTGATACTTGGCAGCTCCAAGGATATCAAATTGTAGTAGATGCCAGAGTTTCTACTGGGAAAGGGTTTTGTTCTGAACACCAACCCCCTCTCTACCCCTCCCCAATTCCTGTCTCTTCGCAGCTGCCTTGGGATTTTCTCTCTTAAATAGCTCTCGAATCCATGGACTTCTTTGTCTCCACTGCCACCCTTCTAAGTGCCAGGCGACTGTCCCCTGCCCGGACTCCCTGCACCTACTCCGTCCCTCTTATTCTTCTCATCGCAGCCTAAGTAATTCTTTCAAAGAGAAAATCTAACCAGGTGTCTTTCCTCTTTCGACCCTTCAGAGAACCATTAGAATTAAGTCTAAAAACCTTCTTGTCCACAGGCTCTGTGTGGTGTGGCCCCCACCTGGTTCTCCAGCAGCTTCTCAACTGCACCCGCCTTTGGTATCCCAGCGCTCACGGCCTGTGATCATTTCTCCAATCACGCTGGCACACATCTGGGTTCTTATCTTTCCTCATGTGTCTGTGTGAAAACAAATTGCCATTTTAAAAAAATTGTCTAGGTTCTTCTAATCTCTGTCTTTAACCCGAGGCCTTGTGTTAATCCCCTGGGACTTGCCAAAGACTTGGATCTGGATGGCCATCCAGGCTGGCTATTACTAGCCGAAGGGGTGGGGTGGATGGAATAATCTTGCTCAAAGCCATCTCAATGAGGAAATCTGTTTTTTCCCCCTCATACTATAAGGACCTTAGTCCTTATACTGACTCCCTGCCGCAGAGTTCACAATGTCTTAATTTGCCTCAACACAATAGGAAAACACTGGCTCCTGAATGAGAATTATCATCCTGTACATGCAAGTTTCACAAAATGGCCCAAGGATTATCAACTCAAAATGTTGTCTGTAAAGCACAGATTGGTGGCCGTGACTAACCTTGGACAACTCTTTTCTTATACCAGAGAATGCCTGGAAGTTTCTTCCAGTCTGTTCCCAGAGAGAATGATGGCCCCACATCTTCTCTACCTTCAGGGCTCCCATGGAAGCTAATGAGATGGGGCCCATAAATGGCTTTGCGTTTCTTGGTGAGAGCTAGTACATAGGTTAGTATTACATGCCTGAGTTTGTAATGGGAATGTGTAATAAAGTCTGATGTCATCATTCTAAGCATGCAGTGTTGCTCAATGGAGTGGGACTATTGAAACGACCCATTAAAAGTCCATGAGAAAAACGTGGAGAGGGAGGGTAGCTCTGGGGAGGAGTGGGGTGGAAAGCTCTATGAGGGATCATGGGTTCTTTAACTGTATCTTCTTCAGAGCTCAGCCCAGCATGGAATATACATATATAGGAGCCACTCATGATGGACTGATTATCACCTGCAAAGGTTATCAGAGGTGAGTCTGTGCTTGGAACAGATGACAGAGAATGCAGACTCTGTGATGAGGTTACCTGAGGCTCCATGAGAGAAACGGCGCTTGGCAGAGGTAGTTGCTTACTAAACCTGGCTGGGTGCGTTTGGTCCTGTGTTATCTGGTCAGAGTCAAGGCTGACTTCAGTGAGGGGTGAAGAGACTGCTGTTTATGTGGTGGGGGTCTTCTAGACTCCTCCACTTAAATGTTTACCCCCAAAGCCAGGAGTCCCACTTTTAGAATTCAATTCCTTTGGGTATTTTCCCCTTGTTAAAATGTGAATACCTTGTCATGAATGGTGAATGAGTTTTCTTTTTCCCCAGGGTTTCTAGATATCCACACCCTAACAGATGAGAGATGCAGAGGTGAAATCTGAGGAAGGCACACTGGGAGGAAACCGTACTGTTTACTTTTATCTGAGCCTGTGAAAGGGCATTGGTGTCCAGAAGGAGCCCAGAAGGCAGATGAAGGGGCAAGGAGGGCTCTCAAACCTAAACACCAGCATCTAGCTTGAGTCAAGATTTGGCTAATTGTGGACTGGGATGGGGCGAAGAAAGACATGTCCCACAGAGGAAATTCTCTGGCACTCATAAGGCAAGTTTATATTGGGTTTAGTTATAGGTGTGATTAGCAAACAGTTTGGAAGCCATGACTGCCAACACCATGGAGAGCTGGGTCCAGAGCTGGGAGGCAGGACCTCAAGTTAGAGCCACTGGTGTTTCAGGGACGAAGATTCAGACTCTGGCTACTGGCCTGACCTGCCTTCAAGGTAGGATTGATGTCAGGTATGCTGGGAAGGCTCCTCACCTCCTGAAATGTTTTCCCCAGTTCGCTGCTCACCGATGCCTGACATTCCTTTTAAGGGGGAGCAAAGCCTTGCATTACAAAACTAAAGAGCAAGCCTAAAATACCATGGGGGTGAGAGGGCGGAGAGAGAGACAGAGAGACTAACTACATGCACAGGATACTGAAGGAGACAAAGAAAATCCAGTTGGCTTGCCCTGGGGCGGGGCATCTAGGATGGTATAATTTTGCTCAAGGCCATCCCAATATGGAAATCTGTTTTCTCCCCCGTCACAAGAGCAACAGAGTCATTTCTGAATGGCCTTATGGTTTCCCAGAATTAGGAAGCAGAAGAAAACAAGGTCTTTCTTCTAGGCAAGTAACTGAGACTATGGAGTGGGTGGGGTGTGACAAGGGGGCTTAAATTCTTTATGTATTTAAATTCTTTTGTAGGTCTCAAACTGCCCCCTCTGAAATGCAGTACTGCCCTCTGCTGGCTATAGTGTGGTATAGCTTATCAAAGACAAGGATGACTCCCAAGTCCTTTGTCTACATCTGGGAAAGACTGAGACATTGACTCTCAGCATGTGACTCTCAGGTGAGAGACAAGTCATAGGTAGAACAATTTTCCAACTACCTCACCCCTTCAGAAAACTCCCCTTCGTTTCTTTGGCTTTGATTTTAAACAGGTATATCTAACTTTCCCAGCCGGTGCTTAGCAAATTAGGTCACCTTGGCACACATGTTCAAAGAACAATGGCTCTGAGCCAACCCACCTGGCTGCAGGACCTTGACCCCCTCCCAAAGCCTCCTTCAGAGGCTCTGCAGTGCTCTCAGGGGTGCAGGCTCAAACTCTGTGGCTGTGGGCGCCAGGAGAGTCGGCCACGCTCTTCTTGCTGCCTCCTGGCCCTGCAGTGTCTCTTGGCCAAAAAACCCTTTGCAGAACCGTTCTCACTACACTGCTGACTATAGCCCTGGCACTGCTAGTTGACGCTGCCACAGTTGCCAGTCCCGTGGGTGCCACTTGCTGTGCAAACATGGGAAAAAAAGGTCCAGCAGAGATTAGATATTTATTCAGATACGCTTATATGACCAGATAACTCAAGTTCATGCTTTCAGTTGCCAAGCATTGTTTGGATATTAAAAATGAGCTACCATGCTTAGGGGATTTTTTTTTTTTTCATTTTTGTGAAACTGGATCTCCACAAACTGATTTTGAAATTGAAATGAAAACTTTACTAGTATTTTCTCTCTTTTTTAAAATAATGTTTAATGCAAAATCTGCTTTTATTTTTTTCAGATGCCTTCAAAACCTTCCATAATGAAGTGTGGGTGTATATTTATCCAGTCTCTTAGGATGAGAAATGGGGCCTAAATGAGCTGTTCTCAATATGACTCTCCAGGAATCAGTGATATTAAGTATCCATAAACCCATAAACTCTTTCTTTTCACCTTGGGGAGAAAAGAAAGTTTATGGATTTATGGACCTTTCTCAAAGCACACTGGGAAGCTTGAAACATGAGTCTGATTTTAGAGGCTGGCAAATAGCAGCATATCCAGTTTTCCAAAGCAAATAAACTGTAAGTTGGTACTTCTGACACAAACAAACCAGCCCCCCAAGACCCTGAAGTGCTTTTTAGTGCCTAGAAGAAGCTAAGGACGTGGCAGTGATGTGAATCTGAAGATACTCAATCGTTACTCCATAGGCCTTCTTCCATGTTTTCATTACTACCATGCGGGAGCGTCACGCCTCTCCTAATGCTGTCTGAGGACGTCCCTCAGCTCTGATGGGAGCAACATGGGGCAAGAGACTTTGCAGAGAACCTAAGATGGAAGATGCGTGCATTGAAGTTGTAGCCGTGGGTGTGCAATCATTGTGGTCACACAGGGTGCTTACTTTGAAGGGCTTCCCGCTCAACAGGGTCCTGCACTGGGGGATAATGCTCTGTGGGCATTGTCTTGCTACTTTTATCTTTAATCATTTTCAAAATGATTTTAAAATTATCAAAGAAGATAATTTTAAGAATAATTTTATCATTCCTAATGTTACCTTTGAATTTATTTCCTAAGGGAAGTGTGATGGGACTCTGTATTTTTATTTTGATTTTGCTCTGGCACTCGTAAGTTAGAGAGCTAGCCCTGGTTATAGCAGAGGGTAGGGACCATCTTTCTGGTTCTGTCTATATAGAATTTCAAGTTACTCGCTCTTATTAAAGATGATTTATCAAGTTTTCATAGGTACAGATGAACTTCTCTGGGTTGGGCGTCACATAGGTAGCCACTGATAACCTGAGAAGAGTGAGAATAAATATTTGCTGAATAACTTGATGGAAAAATGAATAAATACATACAACAACAAACTAAGGAAAACCACAAGGCATAAATGTGTTCTGGGCTCAAAATATAATCCTCCTAGGGTTATTTGCATTAGGACAGGAGGCAAAGGCAAAGCAGGAAAAATTTGTGGCATGGGAAGCCTTCCAGGGTTCTAGGGCGGGGAGCAGCTTCTGAATCTCCCAGCAGAGGCTGCCCTGGGCAGCCCTGTCTCCTCTGATGGTCAGTCTCTCCTGTCTACCATGACTCACACTCGCTGCTTTTATGCTGATGTCTAGAAGAAGCTCACTGTACCTTAGTAATGAGGAAGGACAGAAGCCTTGATGTAGAATTTCTCCTCCTGGGAGGAAATACCCGAGTGTTATGAACCTCTGTTAATTTATCTCCAAAAGCTGCAATGATTCCAAGTTGCTCAGGGCACAGAGAATGTGGCTGATATTTAATCAGAATGCTCTACCGCGGGCCTGTGTCCTCACCCCCTTCCTCCCTGCCTGTCAGCGCCTCTCCAGCCGCTGTCAACCTTCTCCTTGATGCCCTCTCTGCCTGCTCCAGCGCTCTGAGTTTTCTCTTCTGAACTTGCACAGCACAGACTCCATCTTTCCTAGGTGTGCTGTTTTAGCATGTGCCATGTGGGCTTTAGATGCTCATTGCTCCTTTGAGGCCGAGGACTGTATTGTTCTCTTCTCTCGAATTGCTCTGAAGGCCAAAGCACAGGCCTGGGCACCAAGTACTCCGACTCTGCTCCAGCTACTCAGTCCTCCCCGCTGTTTCTCTATCACCTGGACCTGTCCCCACCCCAGGGACTTTGCACTTGCTCTCTCCCTGCCTAGAGAGCCCTCCTCCCAGCTAGCTGCAGATGATCCCTCTTCTCTTTCAAGTCTTTGCTCAAATGTCACCTCATCAATGAATCATTTTCTGACCACCCT
>NW_006434709.1:18954691-18959805 GCF_000325575.1 Pteropus alecto
GCTGAACATTACCTTCTTTTACTCCCTTCATCCCCTATCTCACTCCTCAACTTTATTTTTCTCCAAAGTACTATCACCATCAGGCATTCTAAATAATAGACTCATTTACTTATTGTCTGCCTTTCCCCTCTAGAAAGGACATTCCATAAGGATGGTGACTCCATCAGTTTGTTTGCTGATACATCTAGAACATTCTCTGGCACACGGTAGAGGCTCAAACAATATGTGTTGAATTCAACAAAAGACACATTCAACAGGTTCTTATTTATTTCAGTTGAAGTCTCACCACCTGGTTTGTGGCTCTTGAAGGCTGCGTCCCTGTCAGAGTCCCCAAAGGAGTGACTTGGGGGATAAGGAATCATTTCTATCTAATAATTAATTCAATTGGTTATGTATTTCAACTCCTGGAGAGTAAAAAAAGACACATAGTCAGCATGACCACTGCACTTACATGCTCCAGGCCCTGTTAGTTTAGCTATTAGGCCCCATATTGGGGAAACCAGAGTCACATGTCCCCTCCCTGTGTGGGTCATGGCACTTGGCTCAGTTCCACAGTCCAGCCAGGGCGCAGGGGAAACAGAACGAGAAAGTGGAGACAAACCGAGAGGAGAGAGGAGGGAGTCGTGCACATGCAGACTTGTGCACGTTTTTCCCTTCCTTCGATAACTGTGTAACAACCTCCCGATGAGACTGAGAAGGAATCAGACTGAGAAGGAACAAGCAGGTGGAGACCCCTACAACCAGAGCGTGGCACTCGAAGGAGCCACGAGGGAGGGAGCCATGTGGTTCAGAGGAGGGGCCCTCTCTTTGTGGGGCCTTTAGGTGGGCTCAGCTTTAAGGGGAGCATTTCATTATGAAGAGACTGACTGCAGGAAGAAGGTTGCAGGTGCGAAGAGCCATCCAATCGGGGTGACCCTCAGGACTCTTGTTTATAATGTTGGGCTAGGCCTGTTTCTTCTTTTTCCTAGGGACATTGATGGCCTAACTGAGCCATCTGGCCACCAGGCTGGGGTTACAGGCAGCACAGGAAGGAGGATAAAACCTAGGGAACCACAAGAGAAGGAAGCCAGCCAGGATTAAAGCAACCCCGATAGGCAAAACCGTCTGCACGCTTTTTAGGGCACTTAGGGATGAAAATACAGTCTGACAAAACAACAGCAACAAAACCCAACTAAGAGGTTCAGTATTTATATTGTTCAAAGTGTAAAAGAAAATGGAAACTCCTTTGCTTACAAACTTCCGATTTCGCATTATGACAGATACTGTATGCCCTAGGAAGAACAAAAGCACTTACCTTTTCCCGTCTCTCCAGACGGTGTCAGGTGCTCACGCCCAGGAGCAGGGAGTCGGGCACTAGCTGGCATTCTTGGCTTGTTCCTGAAGTCAAGACTGTGCATCTTGTCTTCTCATGCTAAAACCTGGACGGGCTGGCCCCAACGCGGGGCCAGCTGTGAGTTCTCTCTTATTGGAAGGAAAGCTGTCGAGGCTCATGTGCATTCCAGCTCCCTGAATTCTTGTAATCACAAGAGAGACAAAAGCTGCCATGTCGTCTTAGCAAATGGCTGAGAACACACATATGTACACAAGTGGTAGGGGTTGTAAGTCTGTATCTTGAAAGAGAAACACTGAAGTAGAAAGTTCCCTTAAATAAACAAATAAACGGAAACATCTGGCCTCTGCCAAACAGGTACTTCTCCCAGGGTCTCCACTTCCAAGTTCACTTCCCAGCTTAGCAGTGGCAAATGACTGCTGAGAACCTGGAAGCAATTCCTCATTTGCAAGTCAGTGGGCAGATTTTTAGATGAAAAAGGAAAGCACAGTTAAAACCCCTCTTCTTTTTGCTTATTAGGAACAGTCCTATATGTTTTCCTTCCAAAGACTTTCCAGGTGAAGCCAATGGCTTTTTGGCCCCTAGCAGCAGATCTGGAAAGGCCTTGAAGATGATGAAAGAGAAGCAGAGTTCATATGGCTTAAAACTTGGCACATGCAACTGTGACCTGGTGAGCTGGAGCTGGGTGGTAAAATTATATAACTATCACGGCTCATATTTATGGAGTGTCCATATGTGCCACGTGCTGCTTATGTGCCTTATGTTTAATCTTTACTATTAATATACACGCGTTATCGACACGGAAACTCAAGCACGAGAGAGCATAAGCAACACGTCAAAAATCATACACGGCTAGGTATAACCAGTATTCAAGCCCTACAGTTTGATTCTAGAATCTGTGCTTTTAATGCCAGGTGACAAGCTCATCCCCAAGGACACTGGCTGCGGCCAGGAGTCCAGGGGGTTGGACAGTGAGGGGAAACAGTAAGAGCAGCACCTGGGGTTTGCAGAGGGCCTTCTGGTTCCCTTATTCAGGAGGATTTGGGGGTTTCACAGACCAGTAATTTTCCCCAAATTGAATAGCAACGGTTTCAATTTTGTCAAACAAAAATGTTTTTAAAAATCTAACATCATTTCATAAAATAAATCAAATCAAGTAAATGTAACGTCAATGCAAAGAAGGACACAATCTCAGAACAGAGGCCGATCCTTTCAATTGAATACATCTACCTTTGTAAAAGTCTCCTTCCATCGTCCTGCTTTCCTCGTCTCACCGTGGGCTGGTGAAAATGTCCTCATGGGTGGCTCCTGTCTCAGAAGCGTCATCTGGGAGCCCTGCAGGACCTCCTTCGATGCTCATAAACCTTCTGCAAGATGGGCAGAGAAACTCTCGTTAACTCCCACTTTATTAAGGAAGAGACTGAAGCTGGGAGAAGCCAATAACTTTGCTTAAGGACATACAGATTAAAAAATAGCACTATCAGTTTACAACTGAGGTTTTTAGGCTCCTGGTCCAGTGGTCTTTCCTTGTGTACGTCAAGCCATTCACTAGGTGAATTGATTGGCCACTGGATTGATTCCCATGTGAGGACCTGAACATTCAGAAAGAAAGGGAGCATTTATACGTGTTGTTTCCATCGATAGGTAGGGCTCAGAAGGAAATAGTTCGACTAGCTGAATAGTTCAGGACTAGAGGAGAAGCCCCTCAGGGATAAGAAAAGAACATATTTTCTCTTCCTTCCGGTTCAGCCTAGCACAGGGCTGCGCACACAGGGCTGACAAGAAATCCTTGCAGCTTAGGAGTATGGTTTTGAATGCCAGTTTTTATTTAACAGAATTTTACTATGAAAAGAAGGGAGGAAGGGGAAAAATTCTGACACAATTTGATAGGATGCTACTGAGAGGAGGGAAAAAGTTTAGAGTCTAGAAAAGTCTTGATATAGGCATGCTGGACAGTGAGGGGAGGAGAGAGGCAGCGAGAGGGGGCTTGTGGGGGTGTGGGTGGGGGAAGGTTGCAAGTGGGTGGCAAAGAGGCAGGAGCACTGAATGCAGCTTCCAACTGTTCTTAGGATCTAGGTCACACTCCTGATTATAGACCCAAACCCTGGCACCTGCCTACTGGTCTAGTGTTACCTTCATCACTCTCACTTTCTGTGTGCCAGAGATGCCCCATGGAATCCCACCTCAGGACCTTTGAACATGCTGTTCCTGCTTCTGGGAATGTACTCTTTTTTTTAAAACTAGCACTTACTAATGCCTATTCATCCTTCAGTGACTTTCTGACCTCTATCTTTTCATGACTTCCCTGACTCCTGTCTACCAGCTGGAGGGGTAGGCAGCCCAGAGCTGCATTGATTCACCTCTGAAAGCAGAGAACATTTAAATATATGCTATGTGCACAGAGCCCAGGGGCAGCACCCCAACCAGTGGAGTGCTGATGGGGCCCATGGGAGCACCAAGGAATGTTGTTTTGGGTGGTGTCAGCATCCTGAATCTTTCCTTCATATCTTTGTTACAGTCTGTAATTATGTACCTCAGATTGTCTGGTTAATGTCCTTTTCCCACTAAATAGTCAGCTACCTGAGGGCAGGACTTTATTTTTGCCGGCCATGGCATCTGCGGTCTAGCACGGAGCCAGGGGCCCAGATGATGCCCAGTACGTGTTTGTCGAATGGCTTCCTTCCTTGTTTTGCTAAGGGCTGCTGGGCTGTGCAGCTGGCATTTTGCTTTCAGCTTACGTTATTCTTGAGGGTGGGGTGGGAAGGTTTGGAGATCATGGCCATGTAAAAAAAACTGTTTCCAGACCACACAAGGTTGTGTTTTCCTCCTCACTCAAGGTTCAGAACCCACTGGGTTTGAGATCCTCCAGTATGGGGACACTGGAACCTGTCACCTGCCGATCAGGGTAGGGCTTGGGTTTTCATGAGAGGTGTGTGCCGGGTGAGTCTGAGCTGTTGTCAGCTCTGATTGAGTAGAAGGAAGGAGACTTCTAACCTGTGGGATAAGAATGGAGCTGGGGCAGGAGCAGGGCCCTGGCACCTGGCAGACCTGTCCTTCCCCATTCAGCCACTAAAGGGCACCATTGTTCCATAGGGAAGAGCCAGGCTGGCGGGAGCCATCACCACGGAGCTCCTAGGTGCAAGTGATGACACTAGCTGACATTTCCTGAGCTCTAGTGGTGTGCTAGGCCCTTTGAATACTCTAATTCCACAATCATGCAAGACAGGGATGATTAAATCTGCTTTACAGATGAGGTAAAGAGGATTATAGAGATTAAGATATTTTCAAGGTCTCATGCAGCCACCTACCAGGACTGTTGGCTACAGCATAAACTTCTCTCACTCAGCTGGCTCAGTTTAGGCAATTTTGATTTTCCAAATTAATATAGAGGCCACTGACTTGGGTCTAAAATTTTAAATTGGGTTATTAAAATAATTTACTTGAATCCAGAGACCATTCATGGGAGGCGGAGGGGTGAGGGGAGGAGAGGGACAATAGATTTGCCCTTGCAGAGCCTTCTCTTCTGCTCTCTTTCTGCAGTTCCTCCTCTTTTATCCCGATCTACCCTGAAACAGCTGCCAGAGAGCTTTCCCGCAGATTTCATCAGGTGACTTTCACTGTTGTCCTTCAGAGGTTTCTGTAGCCTCCAGGAGAAAGTCCCACTCCTTAGCCAGCACCCAAGCCAAGGTCCTTCATGAGTTGGACCCTGCCTTGCTCCCTTAATTACTTCTCCCCTAGACACACACACACACACACACACTCTCTCTCTCTCTCTCTCTCTCTC
>NW_006434709.1:18961109-18980411 GCF_000325575.1 Pteropus alecto
AGGCGGAGGGGTGAGGGGATGAGAGGGACAATAGATTTGCCCTTGCAGAGCCTTCTCTTCTGTTCTCTTTCTGCAGTTCCCCCTCTTTTATCCCGATCTGCCCTGAAACAGCTGCCAGAGAGCTTTCCCGCAGATTTCATCAGGTGACTTTCACTGTTGTCCTTCAGAGGTTTCTGTAGCCTCCAGGAGAAAGTCCCACTCCTTAGCCAGCACCCAAGCCAAGGTCCTTCATGAGTTGGACCCTGCCTTGCTACCTTAATTACTTCTCCCCTAGACACACACACACACACACACACTCTCTCTCTCTCTCTCTCTCTCTCTCTCTCTCTCTCTCTCTCTCTCTCTCTCTCTCGCACACACACACACAAACAGGAACTCTCGGCTTCAGCCCCTTCAGCCACAGCACTTCAGCACCCCTCAGAACTGCAGTATCCCCACTGCAGAGTGGGAATAATGATACTTCCCACCAGGTGATTGTGAGGATGAAATTACACCTGTAAAGCAGCTGGCACAGTGCTGACCCACAGTAGAAACTCATTAATGTTCCTCACTTTCTCTTTCTCAGCCTTTGGAAATGCGCAAGCACAATAGAGCCTGAAAAGGCAAATTTATGTGGTATAACGCTCCATACAGTGCAGTCCCTGTGTAAACATTTCCAGACACAGGCAAATGTCATCAGGGGTGTTATTTTGTTCAAGCTGATACTGAGGAAGGCATTTCCTGTCCTGTTTTTTTTTCCTGTGCCCACGGTGAGCTTCAAGGAGATTCAAACACCAGCTGGATACTAAACTCCTTGAGGACAGGGACAGATGAGATTGTGAACTTCTGCGTATCCTCATAAGCCCAACACAGCACTGATGATAAAGGCAAGAATAACCCAAGAGGGTTAGTTGATCAATTAATTATTGACTTAGGTGCATGAGAACCTGCAGGAATAGGCAGGTCATTTCAGGGTAATATCATCTGAAACAGAAACAGCATTGTTTTAAGAGCCTGTTGAAATCCAGGAGAAATACAATACTTTCTTCTTCCTGTTGCAGAAGCTGGCAGTTTAAAACCATAGGGCATTAGACCAAGAAGGCCATGAGGCAGACCAGTGAGTGACTTGATTTGAGCGCTCTGGGCTGATTGGGCTGATGAGGTTCAGATGCGGAAATTGGCAGGACTTACACCCTGGGTGTTGAGCATCCAAGCCTCAGCCTACTCTTCCTTCTTATTTCTCAGTTTGGTCTGCTTATTCTGAGGTTTAAAGAGACAAAGACTATGGGGTGTCTCCCAGGTTCCAAATTGTCCAGGACCATGGAACTCAGCCTCTTCTGGGAAGAGTCTCCCTAAATCAGATGATAAATGGGGATTTTGCTCTGAGATGAGACTCTCCAGACTCCAGCCCAATCTCAGTCTCACGCTCAGGGTTCCAGCTTCCCTCTATCCAACGTCACATCGAACCTACCTACTCTGGGTTTGCATGTCAGGTAAATTCTCTGATCAATATGAATTTCCCCATTCTTGTTCCAAGACTAAGGCACTTTTGGTACTGGTTGGTCTGCCTGCGTGTGTTCTCATAATCTCAAGTCACCAAATGCCCTTCGAACATATTCCACACAGATTATTCTTGCCTTTAGTCATCTCAGTAACTGTCTGTTGTATGGCCTTTAAACTATCTGGGTGGTCTTATATACCACTCCTTTAGAACCATAGGAAAAACTGATTGCTATTATTCCTATGAGAGATGGGGAACTCTCAAAGGACTTGTCCAAGGTCATTCTACAAGATAGTAATAGGGCAGGACCACTGGCTCTTGTGTCAGCAGCCCTGCCAGCAAGAGTTCTGTCTATTCTCTGTAGTAGCCCCCATGGGGCCACATGCAAATATATTGCTGCTGCAGCTGGCAAATATGGAGCAATTGTAGAAGCCTGCACCTACGTGCAGGTGGGTATGGCCAGGGACGGCCAGCTAGGCAGGGAACCTCAGGGGTGGGAGGATGCTGAATGATTGGGATTTCTGGGCCCTGGAAAGAGCTCCCCAGCTGCCAAGTACACTCTTTTTTGCCTGAAATTCCTTAATAAAGGAATAAAGCCTTGAAGTCCAAGTTGAGAAACCTGGGTACAAATCCCAGCTTTGCTCGGCTGTGTAAACTTGGGCAGCATACCCAGCTCCTCTGAGACTTGTTTAAACACCTGTGAGATGGAGATTTAAATAATACCTATTTTATGGGGTTGTGAGAATGAAATTAGAAATGCACCCTACCTAACTTATGCTGCTGAACAAGTGGTTGATATAAATATCAGATGGTGTGGTTGTGGTGTTTTTTTATGTTTTATTTTTGCTTCTCTGGGTTTTTAGCAAATTAACATACACTGATTTTTATACTAAAAAAAAAGAGATTATTTTTAATAATAAAAAGTGTTAATACCCAGACACATGGGTAAAGGAAGATATGATTCAAATTTATACTAGGACTTAAATAAAGGAACGCAGAACTTTTCCATAGAGAAAAATGATAGAAGCTGCAGTGATTCTGTTTAATTTTCATTTTTTATGCATTACTGCCTTTCTTTGCAAAGCTGTGAATGTGGGCAAGTAAGGCTTCCTTGCTAGCTTTCCAGACCAGCTCTCGGGCCCAGTGGATCGCTTGGAGTGGGCAGGCTGAGGGACCCATGCATGGCTTTCCCAGACTTGTGCAGGAGTCATCTGCAGTTACGTGAGCTTCTGCAGCAGCTCTTGGAGTCTCCTCTCTCTCCTTTGCCCTTTTCCATTTGCAGTTCCTTCATTTCATTTCTGGTGAAGGGACAGGTCCAGTGTTTTCCCTGTGAGTTAAATTCAATTTAAGGTGTGTCCTTTTGGATCACATATAATTAATTGTTTGTGTTGTTCATGCCATAAGAAAATGAAGACTGCCGAAACCCAGCATTCATTCACCTGCATTTATACAAAAGCATGGTATGGACCAGTGGCATCTGTGGTCACTTCATAAATGTATGAATTCCCTGAAACTCAGAACTGACCATCTGATTACACATACGGCAAGCTAGTTTTTCATTGTTTTTCCATCTCCTAGAGAAGCCAGGTGACCAGGCCGGGGTCACATAGGTTCTGAGACAGGGCTAAAGCCCAGGCCTTCTGATTCCCAGACCTGTGAGGTCTCTCTTGAACCACTTACTAATGTTCTGCCCCTTTCTGCCACCTAAAGACACAGAGAGAAGTATTGGAAGAACAGGGCCGCCCATGTGGGCAGGAGGCCCCTGAGGCTGTGGTTGTTGCTCCTAAAGTCAGCAGTCTGTAAGTGTAGAACCCAAAGGGTTAATTCACCATTCAGGAAGTTCTGTGGACTGGCAGACCCTGGGAAACAGCTGGCTGCTAGGCTCAGGAGGCAGGAAAGGAGCTTCAGAAAGAGGTGCATTTGGCGGGAGCTTGTGTCCCCTGGTCCTGAGATCTCAGCCCTGAATGGACATGGAAATCACCTCACACAGACCCTCACATGCGCCCTCTTCACCTGGCAACTGTAAAAATGTCTATGCTTGGGCCCCTGTTCCAGGGAATCAGAGGTATTTCGTCTGAGGTGGGGTGGCTGGGTGTATTTTATAAGCTCCTCAGTAGATTCTAGTATGCAGGCAGGGTTGAAAATCATACACTAGCCAGCAAGCTCCTGAAGGAGGGAAGCCCTGGCCTTTTCATCTTTCTTCCCTAACACAGCACATTGTACATAGAAAGGCTGCATGCAAGTGTGCTAAATTGTAAGATGTAAGGCTAACAACACTAAGTGAAGGACACCATATGAGGGATGATTGCAGCCACTAAGAACTAGGCTGAAGAATATGTACTGAAATGGAAGCAGGTTGGTTCTTAGTCCCTAAAAGGAAAATCAGTACACATGTAAGGGAAAAGGACCGGAAGTTTAAACATCAAAGGGTTAATGTTAATGTTGGTTATCTCTTGAGTGGCTAAGTTATGGGTGAGGGTGTTTTCAGAGCAGGCTGCCTGTGTGAATTCATATAATTCACATGCCATTCAACCTCTCTGTGCCTCCTCTCCTCACTTCTAAAACATGGACAATAGTGGGGCAAACGTGCATCATAGTTTATCAAAGGAAAACTCTGGAATAGAAGCTTTAGAAAAGGAAACGAAAAAGTTTACTTGCAAAGAGTGCAAAGACTTCAGGAATGGCTCTGCAAAAACCAAAACATAAGAGTAGCATTTAAGTAAACAAACGACAAACACGCAAAATTACCAAGGCTACCTGAGTGGGTGGAATGGTGATTCCCCCAAAAGATATGTCCGTGTCCTCACCCCTAGAACCTGTGAATGTCACATTATTTGTAAAAAGGGTCTTTGAGACTAGATCATTCTGGATTATACTGGTGGGCCCTAAATCCAATGACACGTGTCCTTGTAAGAGACAGAAAAGAAGACGATGAGAGAGACACAGGGGAAGGCCATGTGAAGATGGAGGAAGTTGGCAAATAGATAAATAAGTAAAATATTCAGTAGGTTAGATAGTGATGAGTGTTGAGAAGTAGGGGAAGGAAGATAGAAAATGGAGAGGGAGCTATGGTATTAGCCAATGGAAGGCCTCAAAGATAAGTGACATTTGAGTAAACAGCCCAAGGAGGGTGTCTGGGGAAACATTGTTGAGTTTCCAAAGAAGCACAGCCACGGCAGGCAGGTATGGGGAGGGCCTGGGCCTGTGAGAATCCAACGGAGAGTAGCACGAGGAGCAGGCACTGGGTGGAGGTTTATTTTGCAAAGGGAAATACAAACTGTGCCCTTGTCTGTTTATATATGAAAATCAAGGATCAGAATAAACAATATTCAATAAATACAAGATATATAATTACAAAATCATCATCATACTGTACCTTCTTTCTAAAGGATTATTTCTATAAATTATAGATCATAGCATAGAACCTTAGCAACCATCTGGTGTTAGCATTTTCCAAATTTGCCAGAAGATAAGAATCCACTGGGGTTTAAAGATACAGATTCCAGCCCCCTCCCCCACTCTAGGGACTCTGTGTGAGTAACGAGAGCCCCAGGTGATGCTGGAACAGGCAAAGCTTCAGAGACAGGGACAGGTCGATCCTCACATTTCACAAATGAGGAAATCAAGGCCTAGAGAGAGGGGTGCCTTGCTCAAGATAGAACTGGTCAGTCAGGTAGAGCCAGAAATAATACTTGGATTTCACAACTCTTGGTAGATGAAAGGTTTTTACACAGCACAAAAGTTGCTTATGGTATTTAAACTCGAGATCCAATAAGACATAAAACATAAAAATGAACACCAGGGCAGACACTTTCTAGAAGCACAAGATGTACCTGGGATGAAATGGTTACCATTACTGATCCCCAAACTCAGCACTGAGCATTCTGGCAGCCAAGTCTGCCAGGTAAGTGGGTCGTGTTATTCCATTCACGGGTGCAATAAAATAATGTATAAAAATTTCATTTGATAAGGAAAATTTTTTCCTTTAACAAACAAAATTAAAAATCCTCCAAAGTTTCAGTTTCCTATTACAGCAATTATAGGAGAAAGGGGACAGTAAGTGGGGAGAAAACAACAAAATGAGAGATCCACCCTCTCTCAGAATGATTTCTTCCCTGTAACAGATCTCATGTGGGCTGTCTGGAGTTTCAACTCTCTCAATAGACCATGAATAACTATGAGTTTGAAGGGATCCCAGGATAGACTTCTTGCAAACAGATCTTTTCTGATGCTGCCTAATGTTCTTTGTGGGGAACGAGACACGAGGCCTAAAAAGAACAAGTGTGACCTGTGACAAGTCATTGGACCCTCTGGGCCTTTGTGGCCCCACCTGGAAAAGAGGAATAATAAAGCTGTAAGCCCCTAAGGGGGTGGGCTGGATGCCTCCCCTAAGCTCCCTTGCAGCTGTGGCATCTGTGACTCACAAGCCTGCTCACCTGGGCAGGAGAAGTTTGTTGGGGTTTGTGTGTGCATGTGAGTGTGATGAGCACCCTGCCACACACGTGGGAACTCAGACACTACACTGCTCTTGAGTTGTGGCTGGGTGACCACATCTGTGGCTGCAGCTGCTCTGGCAAAGCTGGCATCTTAGGTAAAGAAAGGTCTCTTTCCAAGCCTGCTGTGCGGGCCTGTGAGGAGACACACAGTTGCCTTTTTTGTTTGTCCTTCCCATGTGGGGACTAAAGCCCTTTCTTTCAGTTGCTGTGGAATGTACAAAAAGTTCTGTGCCAAAGGGCGGCCGGCCCTGGCCTGGAATCCTGCAAATGGGGATCAGTCAGGGGAGCCGGCTGAAGCTCCTGGGGCCCTGCCCAGCCCCAGGGACAGCCTGCCAGGTATCTGGACAGCAGGTGTAAAGAGGGTCCCCCACTGCCTGCCCTCTGCACTGCATGCTCCCGCAGTGACCTGCAGGAACCCATCCTAATTGTGGCTGAGACACAGTGGGCCTGTCACAGGTGGGCATGGTGCCAGGGGGAGGGGGTGCTTTGCTGCCTCATTCAACCCTTCCAACTCTTGAGGCTACAGTGGTGTTACCCCCACTTCTCAGCCGAGGTGACTGGTCTTCAGAAGAGGGTACGATAGGGGAGGACTGGACCGAGACAAAGGAGCAAGGGCGCTGAAAGGCAGCGGAAGGACCTCTCCAGCTCAAGAGCAAGACAACAGGACCTCAACCTGTGGTGTTTACACTTTTATCTCAAGTGTAAACAAAACAAAACAAAACAAAAACAAAACAAATACAACCAACACTTTAGTGGGGGATAAAAAAGAACCTGCCACCACAAAACCTAATAGTGGCACAGGAAGCCTTTTCTCATTGCTGTTGACATCCCTGGGTGTGTCCACCGTCGCAGAGCCAGAAGACTCACCGCAGAGGAACCTGTTGCCAAAATGCTGTGGGGCTGTGCTATTTCAGGAGGGTGATTTTCCCAGGCTGCTATTGTCTGCATTTTTCTAACCAGGATGGGGCACTTCAAAGTGTGCTGCAGCCAACCGGTGCTGAACTTTGCTCTAGTTTCAAAATATAAACGAACAAGTGGCAGCGGAAATGCCCAGGAACAGGTCTGAACAATCAGCCCCCGGGGGAGGCCCCAGTGTCAGCTCCTAGGAAGGGTAGGGGACTCCCGAAGAGGGCTGGGGACTCCCGAAGAGGGCTGGGGAAGAGATTCATGTTTGAAAGCAATCTGCATTAGGTGTGTCAGAGCCAGAGTCTCTAGGGTAGACGCCACGATCTTCCAAGCAAGGGAGGAAGAAAGGAGATGGGGGGAGCAGAGGGGATAAGGGTGTGGTGATCAGACTAGCTTTTATATGCGATCTTGTTTAAACAAGACTCTTATCAAAGAGTAATCCTAAACGTTGGTCTTTTTTATTATCTCAGCTCCCTGGGGAATGGGTATGTGACTTTTGGGTTCCAGGAGGCGGGATTAAATTGCCTCTTAGCAATAAGAGCCCCAAATAAGCAGATGAGGGTAATAGTGTGGGAGAGGGGGAGGATTTCTCCTCTATTCTTCTTTAGTTTTTACAGCTAGACAAATAACTACATGATAAAATTGACACAGACTAGATTAATAGGAGAAAAACCAACGCGTGCACACGGGAGAATCACAATATGATGCTCAGATCATAAAATAAGGCTCAAAGAAACGATCGAACCAGAAAGCTTTTTATACCTTTTAGACAAAGAAACAATACATTTGTGAGAAATTGGACAAAGAAAGTTAGTGCTTATCAGAAAGGAATCTAAGCAAGCTTGGTTATCTCTTAGTGAGGAATAGAAGCAAAGTTTAGGCTGGGGTAGTAAATTAGTAAAGGCAGTACAAGGCTTGTTTACAGGAGTTTCGACTCTGGATTCTTTTAACTCTTGTGATAAGGTTGTCTCTCCTCCCTCAGCAGGGTGGGCACCTATCACATGGGAGATTTATCTCCTGCTTTCAGTGAGAGAGGTAGGTCAGGGTTTTCTTCTTGTCCACGAGCAGTTTCTTAAGTAACTTTAATTCAAAATAATCAATACGCCATTGTGGGATCTCTTGGGCCCCAGCAATAGAAATGGAGAGGAAGGAATTCATTTGTGCCTCATGGAGATGTTCTTTGCTTCCCACTATCTGGACCCGCGTCTTCTATTGCATAAGGTGTGCACCAAGACTGAGAGCAAAGCTGACATCTAGTTATAAGGCAACATTCGATGGCACAGCCCTGTGCTGTAGGTGCCGAGGAGGGAGTGGGACGTGAAGCAAGGAAGCCCGTATGGCGAAGGATGTCTCGTTCTATGCGGGCTGTGTGGGGGCAGGGCACTAATTTTTAAAATCTCTATTAAATCTCTACTATGTGACTAACACTCTGTTAAATGCTCTGGGGGAAAAATTCCAAGAAGTTGACGTATAATTAAATGTGTGTCCCCTGTCTACCAAGGTCACAGTATTATGTTTGAGAAGGGACAGCCACAGCCACAGGAGAGACAGGTACCGTGCGTGGGTTGGGGGGAAGTGGCTGGGCTTTGCATTCGAACTGTCTGGATTCGAAGAAGCACTGGGCTGTGTGACTGGTTAATGTACCTCTCTTTGCCCCTGTTTTCTCACCGGTAAAATGGGAATAATTTTTCAGCATTGTTGTGAGGATTTAATGTAAAGTGCTTAGCACAGCGAGTGCTCAAGAGACATTAACCACCATTTATTATTGTTATCTGACACTCTGACCCTTGTCCTTCAGGTGTTTACAACTTAAAGTAAAAAATAAATAAACACGGCCTGAAATATGACACAAGTGAACTTGGTTATTGCTGATAAGTGTGCCATAGATGTCAGAGGACCCTTCAAGCAAGAGCCATTCAATTAAAGAAGACTTCAGGGAAGAGACGAAGGATGGGGCCTTCAAAACTGGGTCAGAATTTAGTAAGTGAGGACATTCTAGCCGAGAATAAGTAGCATATACAAGGATATGGAGGCAGGAAAATGCCAGGCATGTTTGTGGGGAGCCATGTTTCTTCACCTTGGCTTTAGCTAAAGTTCCATAAGGGATTTGTGAGAAATAAAGTTGGAGAATAGGTGAATCAGTGCCAGGCAGCAGACTACGGAGTTTGAACTTTATTGTGCATGCAATAGAAACCCGTTGGGAAGACTGATAAGGGATTGGGATCTGCTTCTTCTGCCTTCCCGATGGTGATCTGTGCTTAAATATTGAGATGATGCTGAACTTAACCATCATCAGATCTGCAGAGACTCTCATCAGCTTCGGTTTCCGGCCAACGGGTATGCTGGAGGGCAGGGTCCACCCAGTGTGCAGAAAGGCCCTCTCTCCATCTCTCCCACTGTCGACCTAACAGCCAAACCTGTAGAGAATTTTTATGAGTTTACTTGAGTCAAACTGATGACATTGTCGGGAAGCAAGATTGCAAATGCTCCTGAGAATGACAGTTTTTCAGCCTTTTTTTCACATATATATTTGGATTTAAGGAGGGAATGTAAGGAAGATTACAGGGAGGTGGGAGAAAACCAGGCAGGATTGGATTACAGGATAGTTTACAAGATTATGTGCTTTCTTTGAGGGTGATTATACTTCTGAGGGGATCTGAAAAAAGGCATTTCAAAGGTGTGTTAACCTAGATGCACAAAAACAGTGGATGGGGCTTGCTTAAGGCAAAGATAACTTTTTACTAGGGAGGTTATATGCCTGGGGTGTGACTACCTGCCCAGTTAAGAATTTATGGTCTGATCACCCTGTGAGGTTTCTTTTGGTCACTGGACTTGTCAGATTTATTATAGATCCCCTTTTTGTCCGTACCACCCTTGGAGCATTCAGAACTAACCCACAAATGACCTGAGAATGGTGATATGGTCAGGGTGGCTGCTGCCGGTCACCAAATGGAGCTAAAATCGGTATGGAATTATGCTGTTTGATATGGCAGCCACTGGCCACTTGTGGCTACTGAGCACTTAAAATGTGGCTTTTCAAAACTGAGATGTGCTATAAGGGTAAAATATATACCAGATGTCAAAGACTTAAAAAAATTAATAATATTTTTAATATTGTTACATACTGATACAATAATATTTTAAATATATTGGGTTAAATAAAATGTTATTAAAGTTAATTTCACTTGTTTCTTTTTACTTTTTTATGTGGCTACTAGAAAATTAAAAATTACACATGCAGTTTATATTACATTTCTATTGGGCAGTCTAGGGAAATAGGGTTTGGGAGACTTATGACCTGAATAATTACTAGGGCTGTAACTGTATATCTCATATTAGCCTGGGTAGGGTGCCTGACTTCTAAAACAGCTCAGATTTGAATCAAATAGTTTCAGGATAAAAAGTTCAGGGAGAAAGAGGTGTGTCATTTTTTGTGTATCAAGTCTTCAAGTTTCTCCAAAAGTTGATTCCAAAATTCCAGCTTTTAGTTGAGGCTAGAGGATGACCAGACAGTGTTGCAGGGGCCACTCTGGGAAATTACTCACCCACAGGAGTAAAGGCAGAAGCTCCTAGGACTTTGGGGGTGCTAGGTCATGGTTTCCTGGGCCTTCTGTCGTTAACTCCTTCGGGGGGCCACCTGTGAACACTACCAATGCCGGCGAGTCAGGAGCTGGTGGAGAGGCTGGGATCAAAAGGCCTCTGAAAAATGTGTTGTATGCGAAGCTATTCTAAAAGATTATCTCAAAGTTTTGTACTTATGCGTGATTTTTTTTCCCTCCTGTGCTTTTCAGGGCTTTTCTAATTTTCTACATTGAATAAATAAAAGAAACTTTTTTTTTTTCTTTTTAAGATAAAGAAGGGAGGAGCAGTCATAAGTTCTCAGTTGCTGCTAGGTGGAAGCTGGTCAGGGAGGAAACTCAGACAAGATGCTGCACGTCCCCAGGCTTAATATAAAGCAAATATTGGTGGAGGGAGGTTCTTTTCTGTAAGGCCAGAGAGGCTCCTTTGCAGCCAATGTAGGCAGGCCTGACTGCTGAATACTGATGCAGTGTGAAAGTTAAGAGAAGACGTATGGAACTAGGTTCACATTCTCCGTGTACAAGTTTACTATCTGCGTGTCCTTGGCAGATCTTCTACCACCATCTCCAAGCCTCAGCCTTCTCATGCTGGGTTGGTGATACCTTTAAGGATAATAAATATTCGATAAATGTGAGCTATCATTATAATGGAAATTTCAAATATGCATTCTAATAGTAATAGAATAACATTTTAAAACACTTCCTAGGCTCCACCATAGGTATTTCACAAATCTTTCTTTCCAGACCAAACTGGAAGGGAACACGTCTCAGAAGGGCCTGTGAAGAGATGGAGAAGGCTCAGCTGCATAAGGTCACTCAGCTGCACACTGTTCCACTGGGAACTCTGTTCCAACACTGCCCTTGACACCCCCACTCCCCATGTCAGAGTCCCTGAGGAAAGTCTGTGGTTCTAGAAACTAATTAGGAAAAGCCAGAATAATGGTAAACATTTTCACGGAAATCTTAATATCAACAAACTGCTTGTTATAGAGGGCAAGAAAACATTACGTCAACCTCTAAACATCCAGCTGGCATTAATCAGGGGCTCCATTTGGCTTGAAGCCAGGTCTCATTGGCCAGTATTTCACTGCCTAACTCTGGGACAATCACAATGTGTTGTTTTATTGCTAATGGACTCAATGTTCAGAGAGAAATAGAACATTTTTCCATCATTCTTGTCGTTAATTTTTTTTTCACTTTTTTTTATTGTGGTAAAATACACATAACATAAAAATTACCGTCCTCACCATTTATAAGTGCACAGTTCCGTGATATTAAATACATTCACGTTGTCGTGCAACCATCACCACCATGCATCCCATAACACTTTTCATCTTGTAGAACTGAAACTCTATATCCATTAAAAAATAATTCCCCACCCCTCCCTTCCCTCAGCCCCTGGCAACTATCATTCTACTTTCTGTCTCTACGAGTTTGACTACTCTAAGTATCTCGTATAAGTGGAATCATGCAGTATTTGTCTTTTTGTGACTTGCTTATTTCACTTAGCATAAATGTCTTCAAGTTTCATCTATGTTGTAGCATATTGCAGAATTTCCTTCCTTTTTAAGGTTGAATAATATTTTATTGTATGGATATGCCATATTTTGCCTATCTATTCATCGATCAATGGATACTTGGATTGCTTCCATGTTTTAGCTATTGTGAATAGTGGTGCTATGAACATGGGTATACAAATATCTCTTCGAAACACTGTTTTCAATTTTTGGGGGTATATATACCCAGCGGTGGTATTGCTGGGTCATATGATAGTTTGAGTTTTAATATTCTAAGGAGCTACCATACTGTTTTCCTCAGAGGCTGTACCATTTCACATTCCCAACAGTCCACAAAGGTTCCAATTTCTATATACTCCTGCAAACACTTGTTGTTTTCTGTTTTTCTTTTATAGTACCCACTCTAATGAGTGTGAGGTTTGATGTGAATATTAAATTGCTTCAGAACTTTCCATGTGTTTTGTTGCATATCTTTGTTTTAGGTGTTTCATCTTCTCTCAGATGTCAGGCCACCCTTGTTATCTCTTGGCTTGCCGCATTTCACTATTCTTCCCCTAGTGGCATTGTTTAGGTATGTTGAGGTAGGGGCTGGTGAATAAGGACACCACCCAAACTGGACCCTGGAGTCCAACAGGATGAATTCTCTATGGGCTGTAGGTAATAGTCATGGGGTCATGAGCATGGGAGCCCTGATGGTATATGGAGAACCTGTTGAACCTTAGAAAAATCATACACAGATAACATACACTATTTAGACGGGACATCACTTGTACAATTCTTAATCTTTTGGCAGGAAATGAAATGGGATATCTCTTGCAGAGTTAATCTTTTTAGTAAACCTAGTTAAGTTTTCTTCCCTCCTTTCTTTGGAAAAAGGCTCTCTCCCTCACATTCTGATAATTGCCCTGGGACTCAGATCCTCTGGCTATTGATAAGGGTCATCAACTTATTGGTAGCAGAAATGATGTTAAGCCTGACAGGCCCTTTAGATTCTGAGAGGGAAGGGGATTTTACCCTTTAAGAAACAATTAACCAAACCCATTTCTCTTTACTCACTTAATAGGCAAATCAATAATAGAAATTAATAGATATAAGATTTAAATAATTTTGTATCATCTTTTCCTTGTCTAGGGACTGAGGTGGTACTTCAACAGGAAACCCAAGACCCCACACTGACTGAGGCAGAAAGGGAATGAGCTCCATGAAACTCCTGTAGGCAGGGCGTATGGCCCAGATACAGAAGAAGAGACCCTCACCGTCCATACCAATAATAAAGAGATTATGGCTCTTAGAAAAGAGCTAGGCAATAAAGTTAGTTAGAAGGTTTCAGGTTTGCCAGCAAAGACACTGAGGTCATCCTATCCTAGAAGGGATCCACCCTAATCTGCCCACAATTAAGAAAGCCAGAAGGCATTTTTTAACTCATACAAAGAAACCAGTAGGCGGAGAATTAGGTACCAGTTTAAGTCAGTCACTTGCACCTGCCCAATGAAGACCTCAACAACCCTCAACTCACCTGAGCCTCATTATACCATCATTATAATATGATGCATATGCACAGAAGTTTATCAATATCATCATAACAGACTGAATTCTGGGAACAAACATGTGCAGAAAGTAAAATGATGAATCACTAGGTCCTGTCAATCTTAGCTGTCAATCAAGGAAGCCCACTCTAAGTAACCACCCACAGCAAAAAGGGATAAAAACTCCTGTAGGCTTTGTTACCAGGCCTTTTGAGCCACGCTTCTCTTGCTCAGGCCCACTTCCATGTCTGGAAGTGTACTTTCCCTTCTAATAAATCTTTTCTTTTCTACTGTATTTCGGTGTCTTGCTCAATTCTTTGTTCGAGACATCAAGAACCTGGACAACGTGCCAGGAGAGGATGACCATTCTCCGGTAACACTATCACAATGACTTAACCCAGTCGTGCTCAACCCAATGAGTGATTTTGGCAATGTGTGAAGACTTTTTTTGTATCACAACTGAGTGAAGGGGACCACTGGGAATGAGGGTACTCCTGGCATCCAGTGGGTAGAAAGCATGGAGGCTGTTAACCACCCTCTAAGGCATAGGAGACTCACATCCCCGCCCCACCCCAGCTCCGCACACAGAACAACCTTGTCCAAAATGTCAATAGTTCCCAGGTTGAGAATCTGGTTGACTCAGCAATCACTGCCCTCTATTATATACTCCTAATCCACTAGTTAAATCATTGCTCCCCAACATGCACTCCTGCTCCTGTCAGGCAGGTCCTGTCCTTATTCCTAAACCTGCCTTTCTTAGTTCTGACCTCTGTGCCTTTGTTTATGTGGTTCCCTCTGCCTGGAATGCTCTCCTATGCACCTATTGGAACTCTGCCATTTTTTCAAAACTCGAGCAGCACTTCTATAGATTTGTCTTCAACTATCCTAGTCACAGCAACCTCTCTGACCTTCCTCTTAAACAAGAGCAGCTATTTCTCACTTGCAATGTCTGGTAGGGTGGTTATTATATAGTATCTGGAGTGTCAACTCATTGAGAGCAGGAACTGGAGATTAATGTATATATCTATGTATCCTCTGTAGTGTTTAAGGTTCTCTGTTCATAGGTGAGTAACTATGCACCTACATTGTCTGGCTTTTCCTTGTTGTTCTATTGAGAGTTGTTCCTATACCAAGAGAAAAATAGTTGAAAGGTTGAAAACTTCATTGCCTGAGGCTTGGGAAAACCTTTGATATAATAGGATTTGATCTGCATGGCCCAGAGATGGGAATTTTGTAAATTTCTATCTCTTTAGATGAGATAAACAGCTACCAAACTTTCATCTAAAAAGCCTGTGATGACATACACGAGTAAATAAACACCACTTGCCAAACTTTGAGCATGCAGCAGCAGAGCAGCAGGGACCCAGGCCAACGTTCTTCTTTCCTTTCCCAGTGTGGGACCATCTTTCCTTTCCCAGTGTGGGACCAATAGCTTTATTGGTCTGGAGGAGCAGCCCAAGCCCCACCTGTAAGACCCTGTGATATTTGATATTCTCTTTGATTGTATTGCACTGTTTGTGCTGGAAAACATCTATCTCTCTCTCCTCTGTGTGTGTGTGTGTATGTATGGTGGGAGTAAAACAGGGCTAACCTTGTTATGGTTGTAGTGAGGATTAATAATGCAAATTATCTGGCATAGCGTGGCATATTAGCGAACTCACAATAAATGTTATTTTTCTCTGCTTCACTTCCCTTGTCAGTCAACAGTGATATGACAACAATAGTACTAATAGCAACAATAACAATATAATACTTTGTATTTTTCATATTTATTCGAGTTTCTTCGGTCCCTAGAAGGTAGCTGAAGTAGGGATTTTTAATCTCATGTTAGATGAGGAGATGACTCCAAGGTTGGAGTTGCAATGAAGTAATAGAAACAGTATAGTTACAATTTCATACAGGTACTATCTGCAAACTTAGAAATGGGTTCTTTCCTGTTCTCTATAACTCTTTTCTTTTCTTTTGTCTGTGCTCACCCCACCCCTCATCTCTCTTTCTTTCTAATTTACAGGTGGGTGGGAAGGAACATTATGTTCCTATACATTCCCTCTTTAGGCAATCTCATCCTCACACGGGTCTATAATTACCATCTATATGTAGATGACTCATACAAAAATCTTTAGAGCTCTCCTTTGAGTTCCAAACCGGTACATCCAGCTAGCTGCCTATTCATCAACTCTTGGAATTCTCAAATGCACCCCAAGTTCAAAAAATGCAAACCTAATCCTGTAGTTCTCCTTCTTAAAAACCTTTAATTCTTCCCATTGTTCTAAGGAAATAGATGACACTAACACAGCCTACTGTAATGTGCTGTCATCTAGCTCCTGCCGATGCAGGACAGGGCAAATTCCTCTAAGTGACGGGGAGATCAAGCCCTGTACTGAGAGAAGAAGAGAGTTCTTTGGAGGAGAGTGAAGAAATAATTCAACACAACATGCCAAAGTTAAAGTCAAAAGGAAAGTTTATTAGAAAAAAGGTAACACTCCACAGACAGAGTGTGATCTCCTCTCAGACAGAGCATGAGAGGGATGGATCAAGAAAGATAGTGAGTAGAGGGGGGCCGAGTGTTCAGGGAATTCAGTTTATATATCATTCTTTAGTTCCTGTGAGTTATTGTTTAAAAGACTTTGTTAACCCATTTCCTTTGATATGGACATACAGTTTGGAAAAGGAAGGGTATATAGCTGTGAAAAGGTAAGAATATGTAGTGTGAAAGGCCTACTGGCAATTCTCAGTCTTTAATCCATAAGTTCCCCATGGTTTTAGCCATTGGGAATGACTGTTGGTTCCTGTTTCCCCTTCACAAGTGTGAAGAATGGGCAGTTAGCAATCTCAGCAGAAATCTTCCTTTGTTCTGCCTGTGAAGAATGCGCAGTTAGCAATCTCAGCAGAAATATTCCTTTGTTCTGAAGATGTCCTCCTGGCCTGGCTGCAGGGCTGATCAACATATTGTAGTCTCTGAATGGCTTGATTAATATTTTTAATTCTCTTGCCTTCTCCCTACATTACTGCTACCTCTCAGGCATCGCCTTGCATCATCCCCCTGTGGGGACCCACTTAGAATCCCAGAATTGGTATAAAGATTATTTTAAGCTGAAGACATTTGGGATTCAACAGATGCAGAAAAAGGCCTTCTTGGAGCTTATGTGACTAAAAGAAAAAGTTCTGGAAAATGAGGCTGCCACAAATTCCCTCTTCGGGGTGGCTTTTGCTCATGAGAAGGAGAGACCAAGAGTAAACCTACCATAAACCCCCTGTCCGGGGGAGTTTTATGCCCATGAAGAAGTTGGGAAGACCACCACTTGTAAGTGCATCAAGGAGCATTATCACAAACTTTCTTATCTCCCCTTTGTCCTAGCAACCTATTTGTCCTCTCTAAAGAAAGTCATTTGTTCTTCCCATAGTGGCCTTTTCTATATCATCCCTTCTCTCTACTAAATTAAGTATAGAAACCTCTAACTTTAACTATTTATTGAACTACTTCTTTTGTAGCGCGATATGTATTCATGCGTATGAATATATTTCTTTCTCCTGTTAAACTGTCTTTTGTAAGTTTAATTCACAGGCCTCTAGTTCTGAACCTAAGAGGGTAGATACGGAAAAGTTTTACCTCCCTGACACCCTCTTGATCTTTATGCTCCATTACACTGGCTTCATTTTAGTCTCATAATTCCTCCTACTATAGACCTCTGCGCATGCTCTTTCCTTTTCCAGGAATACTTTTTCCTTCTCTTGACACCTATCAACTACTCTTCATCTTTCAGAATTCAGTTCAAACAGCACCTCCCAAAGGAAGGCTTCTCTGACCTCCTAATTTTAAGTTCTCAGGGCATCTGTGCTTTTCCTTTGAAGCGCTTGTTACAGTTGCAATGGAAATTTGTATGGTTATTAGATTAATGTCCTTCCCTAGTGTAAGCTTCTTGGTGGTAGGGGTTCTATTTTTACCATTATATTTGTGGACGAAAAAAAAGGCTACATACTAAACCTGACAAGCTTAGGGGAGGCCAGCATGGCAGTCCCTACAAACTCAGAGACCAAAAGAAACCACAGAGGATGGATGGTCTGAGCATAAAAATTTCTAACTAAAAGCAGGTTATGGCACATAATTACATCCTGGGCCTACATCTTTGTTGACAAAGGTCAATCTACCTTAAGTAAGCCTGTTTATTGTCTTTTGGCATCTAAGATAACACACCTTTGGAATGTCAGAGTGATCCCTTTTTTCCAGACCCCTCAGGGCACAGCCCAGAGACCATAGAACCTTTTATGGTTATCTTCTCTCTTGCATACCAGCATATCATCGCTGTGTGCTGTAAATGTTAATTATTAACTCTCCTGTACCCACTAATGTAAAAGAAGTGTCCCTTCATTTTACTTTGTATCCAATGTCAGAGATTTCCCCACTTTGCTTTCTCTCGCCCTCTTCATCTATCGTCAGTGAACCCTTCTCACATCTCCTCCTTTCGTTCTAATGTATAAAATAAGCTGCAAAACTGCCATTCTCTGGAGCATTTTCTTAATCCGCTGAGATTTTGCTTCCTGGCAATTGTCGTTGGTTTGGCTCAAAAAAGTCATTAAAATTCTCTACAGGTTAGGACTTTTCTTACGTCGACATGTTCTAATATGAAGTAGGCACAATGGGGGCTCAGAACAAGCCACTCAAAGATGTGCCTCAGTGGCATGTAGATTATTTTGAGCTAAGAGCAATTTTAGCTTCAGGTTCAAGAGAAACTCCTGCCCTTCTCTTTACTTAGAAGAACTTGAATTAAGGACTTACCCATAATAAGAGATTATTAGCCATAATCTCTTTTTGACCCACCTATATGGCGAGGCAGGCTTTTACTCACTAAACATCTGCTCTCCTTATCATCCTGCAATGACCCTTCCAAGCTTCCAAGGTGCATGATCTCATCCCTAGCTCAGAATGTCTTATATACTTCAATTATCCTTTCCGTTTCTGAACCTCTCCTGCATGTGGAGTCTCTGACTCTCTCATCTATGTGGGCTTCCCATGCACATGTATGTGTTAAATTTGGTTATTTTCTCTTGCTAATCTGTTTCATGTCTATTTGATTATTAGACCAGCAAAAAGAACCTTGGGGGTAGAGGAAAGTGTGTTCCTCTCCCCCCACACTCAAGAACACATGACTGACTGAATGCCTGAATAAAAAGGTAGAGGAGAAACTGCACATCTGATGGACTAGAACCACTCCCTCTAGGATAATTCTTTCAAACTAAGGACATGTGTAGCTCCTACATCACAAGTTGTCAAAGGTTAGTCATATAATGGGCAAAGCAATCTCAAAACAGCCAATACTAGTAAGAGAAAAGTGGTTACTCTATCCTGGCAACTGTCCTGATCATGTATTAAATGACAGTTTATTTGAGAAAGGTTGACCCAGAAAACCATCCTACAACATGCAACATGCATGAGAGAACCAGATCAAATCTAAAAATATCTCCAACCGTAGGATTGGAAACACTTCGGCCTCTCTCCTTGCAACCTCTACCCTTATGGATTCTTTTACCTTTTTTACTGAACCTACGGAATGCCAGGATGGTAGTGCTGAGATGAGATCTGGTCTCCTGCTCTCATTTTACAATGAGAAAACTGGACCAGAGAGGCTTAGCCACTTCTCCCGTATCATGCAGGTAGTCACTTGCAGAATCAGGGCTCAGGAAGGGATTTTCTGCTTCTTTTGTCCAGTGATGGTTGGGTCTGACACCTTCTAGGTTTTAGGCATCTTGGAGGCTGAAGACCCTGCAAGATTAATGTTCTTGTGTGTTACCTTAATGAGA
>NW_006434709.1:18980458-18993885 GCF_000325575.1 Pteropus alecto
GGATCTGAGTAAAGCCTCTCAAGATCCAGGTGACGGATACCTGGAATGGAGACTGGACTCTGGCAGCGTGCAGGACAGGAGTCTGGATTCTGAGGCGTGGCCTTAGCTCTGCCATCGGATTGCTGGGGCTATCACTAGAACTAGGGCAACAGGCTTGTCTCTAAACGTTTTTGTTAAATGGGTTAACAATATTGGCTTTGGGCTATTGTGAGACTCAAATAAGATAATGTGCTCAAGAACTTTAGCACATCTGGCACCTGGTGGTCAATAAATGGGATGGGAGGGTATTATTCATTTCCATTCCAATTCAAACTCATAAACATTTGTGAGATGTCCACATTAAAGGCGAGCAGTCGGGAGCAGAGTAATTACTTGGGAGTGGAAAACTCAGCCCTCGTTCCAAAGGACATATATTTTTTTTAGGTATGCTAATATATTTAATCAGTCAAGTCTTGCTGGTCAGCTGAGCCTCTTTCAGTGACTTTGCATATCTGTTTTCTGATCCATTAGTCATAGGGTTTATAGTTCAACATCTGGAGCAGTCTTAATTCCCTCATTCCCAAATTCTCGAGTAATTTATCCCTGTAACACCCAGTCACTGACAAAGAGTACTTGTGGTTATTAAGAACTTTGGAGCCCCTGAGTATGAGAAGATGAAAGGGGTCCTCTTTTAAGCCTCTGTGACTATGGCATAAAAATATTTTGAGTTAGAATAGAAATATTTTGAGTTCCTGAAATCCCTTAGCTGCCTAAAAGCAGAACCTCCTCAATAGTTACAAATCTTCTTCCCAGGGGCAACTCTAATCTTTGGAGAGAAATTAGCACCACTCTCGACACTGCCACAAAACTATCATGTCCCCCATTCACTCTCTAAAGAGCTCATTTATCTTTCCCATACTGTGTCCTACCCCCTCCTTCATCTCTTAAAATGGTAAATAAGCTACATATTTTAACCGCACCTTTGAATCATATTTTTTTTGTAAACTCCCACACGCATGTGATTAAAATCCACCTTTTCTCTTGATAGTCTATCTTGTCAGTTTAATTCACAGGCCTTGAAACTTCAAACCTAAGAGGATAGAAGGAAAATTTTTCTCCCCGACAAGATCTTGGTACTACCAAGCCGTTCATAAACTAAAAAAACAAAACACATTGTTAAAAAACAACTATTCAACTGAGTAAATTTAAAGATCTAATTGGCTTTATTGAACAATTCATGAATCAGGCAGCATCCCATCTAGTAAATACAAAGGTGCTCTGAAGAGCTGCACTAAATGGAAGGCTTTTATAGGACAAGAAAGTTAAGGCAAGGTCACCTTCCCTTAGGGGGAGGTAGGAGGTTTTATCCTGGAGGTTACCTACCTCACTAATACTCACCAGGAAATTCTAGATTGATTGGTTTAAAATTCCACTCTTGGGTAAGGCTGAAACTGCAGTCAGGTTAGGTATTAAGTCTTGGCAGAGCTTACCACAAGTGACTCCATTTTGGGCTAGTAGTTTCTTTTTAGCAACATACAATAAATATAAAAAAGTGTACGTAAGGTTTCTATTGTGACTATTTGGTGCCTTTTTTTTTTCTTTCCATCAAACATCAATTCTTTCAAAAGCATTTTCTCTGGTGCTTCTGATTTGCTAGTGCCTAAACACACCTGTCTATTGGGTAATCCAGCCCTGGATATGGTTAGTTCGAATTTTACCAAGAATAAAGGCGTTGAGGGCACATAGTTGGTAAGAAGTGGAATGAGGATAAAGTCGCTGTCAAAGGAGTTGAAGCCTCTTGCTGCACATTAGTGAATCCTTTGGACTGTTTCCTGCTCTTCACGGTGACTAAAGGCACTGAGATAAGCATCTCTGAGCATAAAGCTTTGAGTTCGTGCAACTCCAAATACTTCTGTAGAATAGGGTTTTAGGAGTAGAATTTTGAACTCAAAGCCTATGAACACTTTTAGCATCTGGCTGTTTTAAAATGATCTGGTAATAATATCTCGTTATTTTCAGGAACCAGAAACTTGAAGTTGCTTTTACTTCTGGTTGCTGCTTCTACTTTTCAGAAAGGAAGATTAGTTCTGGGAAAATGATACAAACTTGCAAACAAAGAGAGATGTTTGTGTGACCTTTTAATTATCATAGGAGAACATGCCCTAATAGACCCAGCTGAGGGTCAGCTAACTCTGAAGGAATATACTTCATTTGACTAACAATTGATTGTTATTGTTATTTTAATAATTTTGCACTTTTGAGAGCTCCTACTCCCTCGCAAGGACTCTCTAAAGCAGAGAGCAGCCCCTAGATCAAGAACCTGACAGAAAACGTAATCTTCAGATGCTTTGTGCCTCCCGGCCTTTCTGTTTTGGGGCTGCTTCAACCAACCAGGAAATTTCTGGCTCATTTTCAGAGCTCTCATGTGTCAAAATCTGATAGTCACACCTATCTGTCTGTTGTGGTTAAGATGTCGGTTTCAAATATTAGAAACAGAAATGTGGTTCTCTAAGTCATGAGCGTCTATCTGTTGGGAACTGGGAGGACCTAGTTATTGTCTTTCCAAGGAGAGTTTGAAAAGCCTGGTCTGGGCCCCAGAAAAGGTGACCAGAGAAAAGGTCTGGTGGACGAAGTGGATCGTTGAATGCCTCCCTTCAAGTTTAGAGGCTAGAAGCGTGGGTCGGGGTCTGTGGGACCACTGCTTGTGCTGGGAAGTCCGTGAGAACTTCTAAAGGTGAAATAGAGACCTGGGCTTGCAGTCTTCTGTCAATATTTCTTTGTTTAAGGAATAACGTGGGATGAAACCATGAAAGATCCAGAGTGGATGAGAGAAAGTGAGGGCCTCCAGTTTTCTGTCTGTCCAGCTCTTGACTCTCAGAGTTGTTTACCTGTGGAAGTTTATTTTTGTTTTTGTTTTTCCTGCAGGCACTTGTGTCAGTATTTGTGCTTGACTCGTGGTGGAAGTTATAGCACTGAAGCTTGTGGTTCTTGTTTGTGCATCTGTAAATAAGAAAAACCTTTGCCCCTCCCCACAGAGAGGAAGTAATTGGCCATTTATGATGATTTGTGTGTAATTGTAGCCCTTTATATCTGTGGTTGGCTTCGTTGGGGGAAGCTCGGTTAACAGATCATTGGACTCTGTTATTTGTACTTATTATAGGGATCTATCAAACTAACAATTAGCAGTCTGTTCTAAAAACGTACCTGGGATTTGTTTTAATAGGGTATGGTAAGAAATCCAGACATGGAAATGATTATCATGCAAAGAAGTTTACACTCATAGATCCCTAGAAACAGGAGGCAGGGCATGCCCTTCAGGGCCATTTGGGAAAGCACCAGGGTCAGTTAGGAGACAAGGGGGAGCATGGCCCAGAGCCTTTATTGGGGGTTTTTGCAAGAAACCATGGGTGAGGCAGAATAGTATGTTGAGTGAGTTTAGGATCGGATGGTTTGAATAATTTTGGTGAGCTCTGGGCTACAGAAGTATTTCCTAGGTGTTTGGTACCTGGTCCTGGAGTGATTTAGGTCAGCGGAAAATTGGCATGGTGTGGGAGATTTTGATAAAAGAGATGGTCACAGTGTGGACTCTGGATTCTTTGGTTTGCATATCAAAGGTGTGCTTGCAGGAGAGAGGTTGCTATCTAGGAACTGGCTGGCCCTGAAGAGAGGCAGTCTGTCCCTGCCTGATCAAGGCTTCAAATGCCAAAGCACTTTTCACATGAATTCAGAAAATAAGAAAATATTAAAGTCAATACATGGTCATTAAAAAGTAGTAAGGAAAACTTTTATGAAGTATTTTTAATATTTGATAAATTCAGAATCATATCTGGATCTGTGCTCACCAATACTGTTAATAGAGGCAAATCTTGGAATGGATAAGATTGACTTAATAATTTTGGTTCAAAAACTGCTCTATGATTGTAATAAAAACATCTTGATATTATCAGTGCGTAGTATAATACAAATGTATATCTCATTTTAGCTAAGATTTGGGGTATTTTTTGTTTTATTGGGAAAGCCTAAATTAATTCGAACTTTCTAATTTTTTGATACTCGTTTTATGGGTTAAATAAATTATCATTTTCCCACAAAATATTTAAGGTTATGAGAATGCAAACATATGTGTTCAGCTAAATTGAATTATAACAATAAATGTGTTAATAACAAGAAAAGAAATGGGTTGATTCTTGTGGATTTTAGACAATGCTGCAAATCCTTTGGATTTCATTACTTCACTTTTGATGTCCATGGAAATTTCCATTCATCATCTCTCTGACAAACTTTTAATATCACTAGTAATTATGTTATTTTGTAATTGCAATTTAAACATAATTTCCAAGATCTTCAGGCAACTTTAAGACCTTAGGCTAATATTATAGATTATTCAGTTAATGAGAAATCTTTGGCTACCTGTAATTTTTAAGAAAATTAAAATTCACAAAGAAAAAAGTACTGAGTCACCAAGCATAGCTTTTATGTTTTTAAAAACTTATGTAGTATAATAAAGAGGTCAATTCAATATGGTATATATTTTCTTATAATGTAATATTAATTATATTTTAAAGCTAAGATTGACAGCTTTAAATAATATTGTCATCTAACTTTACACATAAGTGTATATGTTTAAATATATATACATAACATGAATAAACAAAATTAATTGTGTGTGATGAAGTAAAGATGCATGGTTCAATACTGATCTTGGAGATTCTAGTTTGCTTTTCACCAAAGGTAGTAAAAAGTTATTTATCTGTTATGTAATCTGCCCAGATAATAGAGATACTTTATTTCAACTGAATATCTTCCTTGAGAGACTGTTTAATTTTTGGTGCTATCGAAACAGGCACACAAAGTTCCTCACTTCTGAAAGAGCCACATTGCCAGATGATGATGATGATGATGATGATGATGATGATGATGATACCTTCTGGTCTATTTGTTTAAAAATATTCATTGTGACTCTTGTTAGCCAGCTAGCCAAGGCCCAACTATTCCTTGTTCTTAATACCTATGCTTCTGAAGTGAGTGCTCAATCTCCTTCTAAACTGTTTTTGATGTTTCCTTCCCCTAAAATTCAGAAAAAAACTGGCAAGTTATTTTTTGCACATGAATCTTATTTGGTACTTCCTACAAGCTGTTTGGTAGCCCTCAAAAGTCTACTCCCCTCCTTTATAAAAAGAAAGATGCTAGAAATAACTAGATATGTTTGGTAATCTCCATGCTTTTATTGCTCAACTGATAGTGAGAACTGTTGTGTTTCTCAAGCTCACAATATGGAAAGAACTGTCAATAAAAAAGAAGCTCAGCTCTCCCGAGTCAATTGCGAACAGGTAAAGTGTTGCTTCAGCGGTCGTTCACCCTTCAAGATGAATAGAAGCATATTTGTGTTCAGGTAAACATGACTGACACGACAATTCTCAACAAACTTATTTTTAAAAGGTTTTCCTATGTTTAAAATACCCTCGCCAACCGGTAGCAATTATAACGTTACTGGATGGATTAGAAGGACTTTGAGATTTGTCTCTGCCTTCGAAGAGCATGATACAGTCTTACCCTGGGATCGTTATGAAACGGTTATGTATTATACCTAGTAGAGGAGTCCACTCTTCTTTCTGGAATTGTTGTAACTGTGATAAATTCACCAGCCATTCTGTTTTGTCATCAGCAAGTGGTTTCTCCTTTCCTTTCCCATTGTCTAAAGACTTTGGCTATAAGTTATAGTTCAGAAATTGAATCTTTTGAAAGAAACGTTAAAAGAATAAGAGACTCTACCAAGTCTCTTCACTATTGACACCACAAGGAATAGTATGACTTCAGGGACTCCGTATTATCCACATATGAACAGGATGTAGACGCAAAGATGCTGCCATGCACTGTATACCATCCACCCAGCATTTATTCAACTCGTATTCCTTCCTGGGATTTATATCTATAAAATTGAATGTATCTGTTGAATGAAAAGTCTTTCTAACTCTGGCTCACACGGTGTGGTTGGAGCCCTCTCCTGCAGGGTGTGGACTTCCCTGCACTCACTCCAGGCCATCTTCTGGTCAGAGTAGGAGTGGTCACCCCTGGACAGCATCCTCAGTCTCAGCTTATCTGGATGCATTCTATCAGTCAGGGTTCAGAGGTCATCAGGAAATGGAAATCACCCATTTATTTTAATAGATAGTTCAAAATAAATAATTGTTAACTTGTTGTAATAAGGTAACTGACAAGGCAAAAAGAGAATACTAATTTATTATGGATGTAGCAACTGTGGGAAGCTCCTGCCACTCGTAGGGCTGAAGGAACAAAGGAAAGAGGTTGGAATTACTAGAGTTACTAAAACTTAGAATGAGGACAAAGGGTTCTGTGGAGCTGGAACTTAGCCTTGGAGAAGGGGCTGCTCTCTGAATCCTGATGGTGTCTCTGGGGTGGGGCTGCAATAAAGGTGATTCTGCTGCTCCCTGGAAGGAACTGCCACTGCCAGGGGAAGATGCATTGCTGAGGTGACACTGTCAGGAACAGGTAGCCAACAGGAAGTAACAAACCTTATGTCCCTACTCCAGACTTGCAGGCTCTTATGATCACTCACTACTCGTACAGCTTATCTGAGAGCTGCTGGCAAAGGAGAAAAGCATTTGTATACATTCTCAGCCAGCATCACAAAGGGGAGTATTAAGGGTGGATTGGGAGCCAAGAGGTAAAAGCTTAACTGGCACACCCAGATTTTCCTAGTTTTTTAAAATTAATTTCCTAGTTAATGAACTGGAGATGTAATTTTGTAAAGAAACTATGTCTCTTATTTGCAGTTATTTTTCTCTTTCAAGGGTTCAGACTTTTAGTCTCGTTGGCATAATATCTGATTATCTTATATGTGCAAGGCAACTTCCCTGTCTTTAAGCTGGGTTTTTTTTTTTTTTTGATTATCAGCTACTATGATATTTCATAGCCTTCCTGCCCAGACCAGGTCTTTAAAGAGGAAGTGAGATGTGTTGTCCCCAGCAGTGCCTGGTACAAGGCCAAGGCTACAGAAGGACTGAATACTTCCAGAATGACTGGCTGGCCGAATGAATAATGTGGTTTCATTTAAAAAGACTCCTTCCCAGTCATCATCTTGGCTCCCACACAATGCTCCACATGTGGCCAGTCAAGAATGGTCATCTACTTCATTTCCAGGCTAGGACAGGGTAATCATTTATTTCAAATGACTGGGTAAAAACACATCTGCTATCAATAAGATCGGAAACAGGAGGGCTGCAATAGGCTTTCTCTGCAGGAGCCAGGGCTGGAAGGAATTCTAGCAAGCCTATTTGGGTAGGCTTGCGAAAATGGTTACATTGCCTGCATACCAAGAAAAATGCCCAGGGGGCAATTTCATGACGTGGGATTTCCTGTGACTGATCCAGAGCTGTGTAGCTGATTTTACTCTTACAGAACACAGTATTCACTGTGACAACAGAGAACACCACTTTCTGGGGCATTCTATGGCAAGAATAGAGGGGACAGGAAACATCATTTATAACTTAGATCAAGCTTTCTTAAAATCTACTTACTGGAAACAACACAAGTGACTATCAATTGGTGAATGGATAAACAAAATGTAGTCTATCCACAGAATGGAATATTACTCAGCAATACACAGGAATGAAGTACTGATCCCTACTATAACATGGATGAACCTTGAAAACATTATGCTGTATGAAAGAAGCCAGTCACAAAAGACCACATAGTACATGATTACGTCTATATACAATGTCTGGAATAGGCACATCTATAGAGACAGAAAGTAGATTAGTGGTTCCCAGGGGTTGAGGAAAGGGAAGAATGGGACGTGACTGCTAACAAGTACAGGGGTTCTTTTTCGAGTGATGAAAATGTCCTGGAATTAGACAGTGGTGATGGCCGCACAGTGTTTTTTAGTCGTACTAAAATTTTATAGTATGTGAATTATATGTCAGTTTTTTAAAAAGGAAAATAATGATACTATAAAAAAAAGCAAAACCATTCATTATCACCCTGAGTTTCTCATTGCAGTTTTCTAAATGACTAAATGCTACCGCGACATTCAATAATTCAGCATTTCATATAACATGGCTATGGAAATAGATTTAAGGAGTTGACAGCAAATGTGGATTTTACTGAGTTCCTCGCATTGAAGTTTATAGGCACAATTTATTTCGGACTCAAATTGGAAAGTCTAGCCAGATGACTTCAGAAGCAGTGACAGTTTATTCACTGTCCCTTAGCAGTTGTGATATTTTTACCCCAGCAGTGGTGATTATCTATTTAGACACCAAGTTACTGAAAGAGAAGGACCATATCGTCTCCATCTCTGTGTCCCCCTCATCTATCTGTGTTCCATATGTAGAACATTTCCACAAACTTCTTCCCTCTAAAATATAGGGGGGAAAATGCAGCTCCATAAAATTCAATACTGACTTTGACCCACTTAATTATTTTTAAATAGAGAGAAGCAAATGGTGTTTCCATCTCCCTTCAAAAGACCAGGGCACAGGAATTAATGTCAAACATAGTTAAGGAAGGAAGTGCAGAGTCCAGTTACTAGGAACGTCTCACTTTTATATTCCTTGGTTGGGCTGATGTACATACTTTAACTTTCTCCTCAACGTTCTACTTTTTGCTGACCTTCTCTGTGTCTGTGTGTGAGATCCTCTTATCTCAGGACTCTCACATGGATGGCAAGTTCATGCTAAATGTTAGCAGAGAGACTCAATTCCTTCCCACATAGACCTCTCCATAGAGCTGCTTGAGTGTCCTCCCAACATGGCAGCTGGCTTCTGCCAGAGCACGTGACCCAAGACAGCACAAGGCAGAAACTGTAATGTCTGTTATGACCCAGACCCAGAAGTCACATTCCTTCATCTCCACAATATCCTATTGGTCATGCAGGTCAGCCCACAGTGTGGGAAGAAACTACTACACCGTGTGTGTCTATTAGGAGTAGAATCATCATGGGGCCATCTTGGAGGCGCCTGACATATAAACCATAAGATAAAGGGCAGTTTCAAGTGAATTGAGTTGGAATTCTGTACATCCCACAACACAAACCCTAAATCCTGGTTGTGACACTTCAAAAGAAGCACACTGGACCTGTTTTCAGGATATCCAGAGAACCAGCAGGGATTGGGCAGAGGCAGGAAAAACCCCCGAGGGTAGTGGAAAGGTTCAGACTCACCCATCAGAAAAAAAAGGAAAAGACTTGATTGGAGTCTATACCATGGGAAGGTCTGGAAGAGAGCTCGTCTTGCCAAATTACAGGAGAATAGAGTGGGGCTCTGGTTTTAAAGCCATAAAGTTGTAAGAACACACAAAGCTGCTGTCCAATGAATCTCAGACCCCTGAGTGATCCAGAATGAGAATGTAGACAACACCTTCAGGGGAGGCCAGAAAATTCATGGTTCCTTCAAACTGCTCCTCAGCAGTCTCCCTAGGTTTGCAGCCTTGCCCTGGAGGTGCCACATGCACAGTTTCTCAAGGGCCCATGAGACCTGGTCCTATCTATTCTGAGGTCCCACATGGTCTTGTTAGGATAAAGAGATCTGGGCAGCTCGCTCTGTAGCTATTTTCTTCTTCCATTGTTTAGTTTGGTAGGATTGGTCCTGAGGTTTTCTGGGTGGGGCTGTCTCATGAGGCCAAACCATGTCTAAGGATTGGCCTCAGATTTGGGGTAGGGGCTGGATCTTCCTCTTCCACATAGTTGTGGCTTTGAGAGACTGGAATTGCCACACAGGGGTGTGTGTGTGTGTGTGTGTGTGTGTGTGTGTGTGTGTTACGAGTGGAGTGTGTGTGTTACGAGTGGAGTGTGTGTGTAGAGGGGGAGAGGGCTAAAACTCCAGTTGTTGTTTCCAGTCTGGATACTGCAGAGAAATTATTGCCCACTGAACTGTATCGTGGTTGAGCATTTGCGTTTATATTTAGTATAAATATAACTGCTCCAAATGACTTATGTTATTAGCAGAAATGCAGAGTTCAGAAAGAAAATAAGGAAAAAATGGAAAAACCTTCCTTTTCTCTAAGTTCTTGGACTTTTTTGACTCTATAAACCCAAGTTACGTTTTGTGCTTTATGTCTCCATGTGCCTCCTTTGTCCCCAGAACCAAGATGCTTATGCCACAAGCAGCCACTTGGGGTCTCTCCGGGGGAGAGGGGTGGACATCTGTATTCTGTGCTTTGGGATGATTGTGTCTGGTTCTGAATCAGGAAACTGAAGAGCCCTGGGCTGGTTATAAGGAAGTCTGGAATTTAAGTCCTACTTTTGTCTCTAGCCAGTCTTACATTCTCTGAGCCTCAGTTTTGTCATCTAAATCACAGGTGATAAGACCTGTCCTGCCTATTTCACAGGCTGGTGGAGAGGACTGACTGGAAAATGAAGTTGAAAGTACAATAGGTGTGTGTGGCATTTTTTAAATCAGATATAAATGAATAAGTACATGTCAAGTCACCAAGCCACCAAGGGTGCAGCCACCTGCTGTTTGTTGCTGAGTCTTACCTATCTGATTAGAATGGGTACTTGTCGGTGTCTTTCACCTGCCATAATAATGGTTCCAAATCATAGGGCGTCTGGCAGGGCTAGGGCCAGGTTTTACACACTTATATAATTTAGGGACACTCTCCTTAAGGAAAAGAATGTGAACACATCGCTCGGGCCTCTCCAAGGTCTTGGAAGGGGCCCATGCAAATGGGAGACCCTGAAGCTTCTTTAGCTTCAAGGTAATTTTGCCTGTGCCTTCCAGATTTGATGCATGTCTGGCATCTGAATATCTCTGGGAGCAGACCAAGATTCAGACTACCTTTCTCCCACTGCATCTTCTGGATTGGGAATTTTCAGAAGCTTTCCCAGATACTGAAGCTTCATCCCACTGTAATATACTCTGAGCGGCCCCTGCCTGAATGATCCTTGACTCATCTAGGGCTGGCTCTTCCTCTGATAATAATCTCTACCCCAGAGGTCTTTGCAAAACCTCAAGCCAAAGCCCTTAGTTTAAGGTGGAAAAAATGTCCAGAGATGGGCAGTGACTCACCTGAGGTTGCACAGCCTGTTAATGGCAGAGCTTAGAGAGGAAACTGGAGCTCCTGAGTCCATGAATATTCTCTTTCCATCATGTCCCCCAGAATACAAGTTTTCTTGAAGTTGTTCCTGTCACCCAATTGTCCATCAGGAACCTGCTGTCAGTGAACCTGTTTGGTAGTCATTTAAGCTTCCAGGTGGAAAAAAGCTGTGTTTACTGACCACTGGCAAAACGAGCCGGCCTTTGACTTGGCCAGCACGGACTTCTGTGGCTTCTTCCTAGCTCTCCCAGGGGTCTGGCAGCACTGACACGAGGTCAGGCCTAAGCAGCTTCCTCGCCCCGGACTTGGCCAAAGACTTAGTACCTCACATGCCACCAGGAGGTCCCCAGGCTCTGGCGCCTGTCCCCTGGTGTTGGCTTTGTCCCACAGTTCCTGTTTGTGCTCTCTTCCTTCTCCTTAGAAACTGACCCTTCAGGCTGACCTTGCCTCAGGAGTTGACCTTTGGACCCTTCTGGCTCACATATCTCCAGCGTGCCAGCCCCAAGTATCCCTACACCTGCCTCTGTGCCCCAGCCAGAGCGCTGATTCAACCAAGATAGAAATCCTAAAGGTCTACTCGGGATCCCTACACAAAGGGGTTTAATCAAGTGGAGCGAGTGCGTGCCTGTGTCTGTGTCATCTCCTGGGCGGGCTCAGCTCTGACCCAGTCCATCCGAATGACCTTAGACTGTAGGAAAGTCAGGAGCCTCAAGCCACACTTGTTGTCCTCCTGGGCCCAGGTCTGATACTCAGACATTAACGAATGGCTTCAGTTTTACTAGTGGTTAAAATACCCAAGCGTGTCTATATCAGTGGGTAAACAGCTATAGCCTCATGTTTCCTCAGTGTTCTCTGCCAACCCAGACCCCTTGAATCTCTGCCACACCCCCCAGGACCTTCCCATGATCGGTTAAATAAAGGGTTGATTGGACCTTGGCCTAGTAGGAAGACCTTGACCCATTTCTAAGGCCTGTGTCTGCCCTGACTGGAGAGAGCCTGGCCGTGCTGGTGATTCAATATTCTGAATATCACATCCATTTGGGCTCCCTTCTCTGCTACTAGGTCGTCCCCCTGTGGCCTGGTTTCTGACATGAGGTCTCAGCTCCAGCTCCAGCTCCACGCCTTTCCCAATGTGCACCTGCTAATACTTTGCCCTAAGGACAGGTGTCTGGACAGTCTTCTCAAGAAGGACTTTTACAGCCCAGCCTGGTGCTGTCTGAGGCCTTGCTATCTCTGACGGATCACTGAAACATCCTGATGAGTGACCCCAGGTTTCTGCAAACCCCTGCCCAGGCTTGGCTACATCTTCTGGTACTCTGCACACTGATAGGTTGTTCTGGTTCAGATCCTAGGCCTTCCTAGCCTGCCCTGTTTCACTGCAGTTAACTGGGTTGTGCCGGACAGTGTGTCCAGGGAAAGGCAAAGCATACCTTCTACCACTTTTAAATGCCCTCACTGCTGTACATACACGAAGGCAGCCAGACAGTCCCTTCCTCTAGTTTTCACCTTCACTGAGAGGTGTACATTCAGCTTGTACTCTATGGGCTGCACATGACCCTTTCCTCCTCACCCTAATTCCCCTGGGGCTCAGATCCCAGCCAGCAGCCAGGCAAAAAGCACCAGACAGACCAAGGCTGAGGGTGGCTGAATGTGTTCTTAAGTCTTCCCATTCCCCTCCTGCCTCTTCCCCTTTGAATTGAAAATAAGGCCTGAAGAGATAAACAGACTTGGAGCCCTAACGTGTATTTGAGGCATTGGTATGGAAGATGCTTGGGGGGCAGTTTATACCTCTGAAGTCTGTTAATCACATCATACAAAGAACTGTCTGTTCTGCACAGGTGGAGGAACAAGGCTATCTGAGATCAGGGTGTAATAAAAAAAATAGCTAACATATTTTTGAGAACATGATCTGAGCAAGGCAGTTAGCTAAGCACTTTACAACTATTTTCTTCTCCAAGAGACAGATGCCACAGAATTTCAGGTGTATAGCATACCCAAGGCAGAGGCTGCTAGCTTTCCAGGCCAACATTCTTTTCCTCTTTCCTCCTTGGTAGGAGTGTCCTGATTTCATTTGGGATGGCAGTGTACCCAGAGGAAAGTCCAGATTCACCAAACTCCTTTACAGCTTTGTGATTATAGAGAAGGAAAAAAATTTCTCATAGCTTTTTAGGCTCTTCTGACTGGTCTAATAATTAAGCTAATTTAAGACAGATAACAAGAGAAAACAAATTTTATTTCATACATACAGGGGCCTCACATAGACAGAGAGGGTCAAAGACAGGCAGTTGACACTTATAGGTCTTCCTGAGGAAGGAGAAGGGAGAGGAAGACAATTCACAGGGAGGTGGGAAGAGCAAATTTTTGGTAAACAAACATTTGCCTTGCCTTGCAGA
>NW_006434709.1:18993975-18996981 GCF_000325575.1 Pteropus alecto
TTCTCTCTGATAATAGCTTTCTCCCTGTTACAGAACCTCTATCTAAATTCTTTTAGTCAGTAAAAGGGGAGGTAAAAAGAAAAACTTCCTGAGCCTTCCATTTCTTGAAAATAAGCAGCCTAAAATAATCCTTATGCCTAAGAGACATATTTAGGTGGCAAATTTTACTCCTCTACATGACTAAGATATATATGGCCAATGAGATTTAAATGGAAGTCTTCAGCATTTAGGCTTCTCAAAGAGAGTGGCATCCTTTTACCCCTCCCGCTTTCTCCTTCCTGCTGCCCATAATTCACAGGTTATGGCTGCAGTTCCAGCAGCCATAGACGACCTATAATGGAAGCCGTGAATGGCAGAAGAGGAAGACAGAAAGAGTCCTGATCCCCTTGGAGCCTTGGAGCCTTCATAGCTGCTGAAAACAGCCTACCCATTTTAATGGCTTCTTTCATGTGAAATAATAACAACTTGTGTATTCTAGCTTCTGCAGTCAGTTCCATTTTCTTGAAGGTGAACAAATATTCTAACTGAGTCAAGATCTTAGAAATCAGTGCTTCAACAAATGGTGCCCGGAAAACTGGATATACACATGCAAAAGAATGAATTGGACCCTTATCTAACACCGTACACAAAAATTAATGCAAGACAATTATACATAAACATAAGAGTTAAAACTATAAAGCTCTTAGAAGAGAAAAGCTTCATGACACTGGATTTGGCAATGATTTCTTGGCTATGACACCAAATGCACAGGAAACAAAAGAAAAAATAAAACAAATTGGACCACCAAAATTAAAAACTTTTGTGGATCAAAGAAAACTGTCAACAAAGTAAAAAGCAATCTGTAGAATGGGAGAAAATATTTGCAAATCACATATCTGACAAGGAATCAATATCCAGAATATATAGAGAACTCCTAAAACTCAATAACAAAAACTAATCAACCCAATTCAAAAATGGGCAAAGGACCTGAATAGACATTTCTCCCAAGAAGATATGCAAATGACCAATAAGCACATGAAAGCATGTTCAACATGGCTAATTGTGAGAGAAATACAAATCAAAGTCACAATGAGATATCACTTCACATCCTTTGGGATGACTACCATCAGAAGAACAGAGAACAAGTGTTGGTAAGAATATGAAGAAATTGGAACCTTTGTGAATTACTGGTGGGAAGCAGCAATGGAGAAGCCACTTTGGAAAACAGTATGGTGGCTACTCAAAAAAACCAAGAAACAAAAAACATAGAATTACCATTTGATTCAGCCATTCCTCTTCCGGGTATATATACAAAAGAATTGGAAGCAGGGACTGGAAGAGAGAGTTGTACACCTGTGTTCACAGCAGCATTATTCACAATAACTCAAAAGTGGAAACAACGCAAATGTCTGTTAATTGATAAATGGATCAACAAAATTTGGTATCTCCATACAATTAAATATTATTCAGCCACAAAGTAATGAAATTCAGAACATGCTACAACATAGATGAACTTTGAAGACATTATGCTAAGTGAAATCAGCTAGACATAAAAGGACAAACATTGTATGATCCCACTTATAAGATGTATCTAGAGTAGTCAAACTTGTAGAGACAGAGTATAATGTTGGTTATCAGGGAGTTGAGAGAGGAGAGTAAAAAAATTACTATTTAGTTTAAATGACTACAGAGTTTCAGTAGCTTTCTCAGCTAGAGTCACAGGTGAGAATTAAGACCTAACACCTTAAGGCATCTATTTGGTGTAATGAATTAACTTTTCTCCTATGCATCTGGAATGGTACTAGCTAAATATCATGCTTCACAAACTTGAGAATAAAACACAATAAATACACTGTATTAAAATTAAGTTTCAAAAAATATGATAACATCAAATAAAATAAAAATAAACAAATAAACAAATAAATAAATAAATAAATAACAACAACGTTTCAGTTTGGGATGATGAAAAAATTCTGGAGATGGATAGTTGCACAACAATGTAAAAGTATTCAATATCTCTGAACTGTACACTTGAAAATGGTAAATTTTATACTATGTGTATTTTACCACAATAAAAATATTATAAATCAATCAATCATCAATCAGTCAATCAGGCAATACAACTCTCTTGTTGACAGATAAGCTGAAAAAGTATTTGCTCAGAATTGCACAGCTACTGGAGTAGTCAAAAGAACAAAACCTGGATGTCCATCCTTGGGTCCTAAGCACTGCCCAAGGCCCTTTTCTTGGTGCGCCTTGGGCAGGGCTTAGGACTCAAGGATGGATATCCAGGTTTTGTTCAATTACCTACCCTATCTCTGCAATATAGAAACCATTTTAATTCTTTACCTACCTGCGGTTTCTACCTTGAGGGTGAACAGTTCTGCAGGGGTGGCAATATAGAAGTAGGGGTAGGGGCTGGGCCTGAGGTCCCATCTCAGGCCCTCTCTATAGGGAAATGAAGTTCAGGACACTCGTTCTAAGTCCAGGGGAGGAAGGTAAGCTGCCTTTTCGCTCAAGGGAATGAAGGATTATGTAGGAATTTGCCATCTGCCTTCCCAACCCCAACATTCCTCTTACCTCACACATTGCCCCTGGCTACCAGCTGCTGGAGCCTCATGGGTATTTGGTATTTGGTCTCCCAAACTAGGTTAGAAATTCTCTGAGAACAGGGATCACATTCTTCTTTGCAAATGCTACTCTTCCTCACCTCTTTCCTAACCCTCACTCCAGCATCTGACAAGCATCTCCCCCAGGGCCCATCACTCAGTAGCCTTTAGGGAACTTGTCTCTGGCTGCTTCATGCTCCCAAGCTCACATACCTTGTCAGAAGGAGCACCTTGGAAATTCTCTTGGTTGTTCTCTGGGTAACTGCAGAGGTCCAGGAAGGCCAAAGCTGGCGAGAGACAACAAGAAGTTGGATGGAGCCTGGGAGTGGGCAGTAGGGTCAGTACAGGGTCCAAGCGGTGGGTAGTAAGTGGCTGCCACAGACCCAGAAGATGGGCCTGAAAGCCTGGTGAGGTGGTC
>NW_006434709.1:18997859-19001253 GCF_000325575.1 Pteropus alecto
GGCCTCTATTGGTCTGGACATATGCAGGGGTGTTTCTCTCAGCCTCGCCCTGACCTTCCCTGTGTCTTCATGGCCGAAGGATGACGGTAGGGGGAGGAGAAAGAGGCTTTATGGAGCATTGGCCAACAGTCACCTGCCCTACAGCTTCGATCAGAGCCAGGAGATCTTCTTCTCATCTCTGCTCTGGCCCCAGGACTGCTTCTGGGCCATGATCAATTTCCACCTTAAAACAGAGACCTGTTTGTAGACTTGTAAAAATTAACTGCTCCCACCAGTCTTTCCCATACTGTCTGAGGTCTTGTCAAGCAAAACTGTGAAAGGCTGAAATGGGCCAAGATTCTTGGGCCCTTTCAATGGAACATCAGGGGTTGTCTAGACCAGAGGACCCTTCCCGAGTTGTCTGATTCTACAGGGATCTGTGGCCTTTTATTGTCATTGATGATGTTGTATCTCTGTAGAGACAGAAGTTAACCTCTGGAGAGCTGATACTGAGACAAAAGATTCCTGCTCATAGGAACACAGATGAAAATGCCAGTTCTGCATCTACTAGTAAATTCCCTCCCACTTTCTCAATTGCCTATATATGTGTCTGTGTTTTGAATTCTCCTGCAAACCGGGGTGACATTAAGATGTTGTTCCCTTGTTCCCTCATAAATGAGTTAAATGAAGTCAAAGACATGCGTTCATTTTATGTTTGCATGAAAATCATAATTTTACCTTTAAAAAACTTGTCCTTTAACAGTTTTAAATATCTGTCTTATGCCTAAGCTGAAGAAAGAGAGAGACGGAGGGGAGGAATGGAGAGCAGGGAAGTGAGCAGGGTGAAAAAGTGGGAAAAGAGAAAAAGAAAAGAAAGGAAAAGCCAAGAGGGAAGGATCGAAGGCAGAGATGGGCGGGAGAAGTCGGGGAGGAGAGGGAACAGCAATGTAACCACAAAGTGAAAGAAAAGAATCTTCTTGTCTCACAAACATACGAATGCTCTCCCTCTGCTTGAAGGAAAAGTCTTTATTTTGAGTCAGCTGTGAGAGGCCCTCTCAGTCCCTCAGTCCGAGAGGGAAATTATTTTTTGCCTTTGTCATCTCCCAGGTCACCAGTTATATTAAGCCAAGATCCCTTGGTGGCTGCTGTCTATAATTTTTCCACTCCCCACCCTTTGAGTCAGATTGCAAAATAAGGACATTTTGAAAGTTGGACTCTTCGAGATCAGGCTGCAGAGATGTGGCCCAGGACTCTCAGGCCCCATGGAGTTGGGCAGGGTCCTTATTGAGGGTCCTGCTGAGATGAGCAACAGGAAAACAAGCAGAGCCACTAGCTTGCTTCCACGGGTGTTCAGACCCTACCTTGATCTCTTGGGAAGACCACACAATGTTCCCAGATCTTCCCCAGGCAGCAGGACATGGCTACTCCCATGGTGACATGTCTGGGGTTAGAAGAAGGCTCTTTGCCCTGAAATGTCTCCATTGGCCTGACACACAGCTGAAATTTAGAGAGTCAATCATCTTCAGTCTAAGAAGCCCCTTCATAATGTCCTCAATCCATCTTTTCAAACTTGTTTCCTGTTACACATGCCACACATCTTGCATTCTGGTCAGGCCAGCCTAACTTGCCAAATATGTCCAGGCCTCTGTGCCTTTGCTCTTGCTGTTCTCTCTGCTTAAAATGCCTTTTCCCTTTTTCTTCTCCCTGGTGACATGATGCTCATGCTTTTCTCTTATTTCCAGGTAGAGTGAATTATTTCCTCCCTTGAGCCTTCATGTGAACTTTATATACATCTGTACTTAGACACAACGCTTATCAATCTGGTTTGTAATTATTCACCTGTCTGCCAGTCTGTTCTTCAAGGACAAGAGCCCAGGTTTATTCATGGCCTGAACTGGTACTTGGCTTAGTGCCTGGCACTTTCATTCAGTCATTTAACAAATTTATTGAGCACTGACTATGTGCCAGGCTGTTTTCTAGGTGCTGGACAGTAAACAAAACTGATAAAGTTTTCGGTGCTCTTGGAGTTTACATTCTTGTTGAGGAGGCAGACAACATACAAATAAATAAATATATGTCAGGTAGTGATAAGTGCCAGAAGAAAATCAAGGGGACTAAAGCCACAGAGAACGATGGATGGTGCTATTTGAGACAGGATGGTCAGGGAAAGCCTCTTCTGATAAGGCGGCATTTAAGTAGAGACCCACAGGAGGTGAGGGAGTGGGTCATGTGGGTATCTGGGGAAATAGCATTCCAGGCAGCAGGAGCAAGTGCAAAAGTCCAGAGATGGGAGTATGTCTGGTGCATTCAAAGGACTGCAGCTGGGGCCGATGTGACCGGACTGGTGAGTGATGAGAAGAGCTGTAGGAGAGGTGCTCCAAGTAATAAGCAGCTGGTGCTGCGGAACTTAGAACTTTTAGGCCAAGGTAGAAGCTTCAGCTTTTACTCCAAGTGAGATGGGAGCCATTGCAGGGATTGAGGAGAGGAGAGACCATCTAACTTGAATTCTAGAGTATTCATGATCTTACATGACCTCCTGGCTACGCTTTGCAAAACAGACTGTGCATGGTAGGCGCTCACGAAGGGCATCAGTAATGTGGGGCCAGATGCAAGTGGCCTTGGAGGACAATGTGAGCTGGTCCTTGATTGAACACAAAATGGGGGCGTTTGCTCTCTTTAATCTAGGTTCTCCTCTTTCTTCTCCCTTAGAGAAGGAACCCAGCTGATGAGGATTTTCTGCCCTGGGCACTGAATGAGCCTGGAAAGATCAGACAAAACTCATGGGAAATAAACATAGACCCTGGCCTGCTACACTGAGAGAGATACTACTGACCTTGCCTGTAACAGTTCACCCAAAAAGTCAAGGCAGACATCCTGGAGAAAGGAGGCTCAGCTGTCCAGTGATTAATAAAAGGCAAAGCATGGCAGGGAAAACTAGCCTTTCACAACTCCCGCCCTGGCTGTATGACTGTTGGCTCTGAGTCACCTTCGGGTTGGGCCTGGCAAATGAGCACTACGAAAAGCCTGTCTGAGAGAGGGAATGAAAGACTGCCTACTCCTTTCAGGTCCCTTCCCAGGCACGTTTCAGTCAGTCATTTAACAAATTTATTGAGCACTGACTATTTTAACAGCATCCTCGCTGTTAAAATATCCAATAAAAGTTTAAGACGGCACCTCCCCACCCCTCCACGCTACCCTTCCAAAGAATATCTGGAACAGTGGAATTTCAGGCACCAGGGGAGCCCGCCCCTAACGTGCCCTAGGGGAGGGGACTTCCGGGAGCGCCTCTATTCTCATTACAAAAAAAGCTTCTATTCCCACCCCCGTCCCCCAGGGAGGCACGCGGAGACCACCGGCAAGTAGAGGCGCCCGAGCGGGCGGCGGGGTTCCGGGGGTGAGCGGGCCGCCGGGGTCC
>NW_006434709.1:19001339-19005409 GCF_000325575.1 Pteropus alecto
CCCGGGCGCGCCCTCCTCCCGGCTGGTCAGCCCCGCGCCCGGCCGCCGAATGGCTTGCCTAGCCTCTGGGCGCGTGTGGGTGCGGTCAGGAAGCGCCTTCCTAGGCCGCTTCTCAGCCATCATCATGACCCCTTTCCGGCCGCAGCCTCAGCCCTTTCCGGTCAACATAGTCCCCGGCCCCCATGCCTACCCGGATGCGCCACACCCTCCATAGGCCAACCCTCTCCTCCCGCAGTTCCTTCCCTTCCAGGTGTGGCTAGTGGGGGAGGGTGGTGGTCAGGGTGCGGCAGGGTCGGATGAACTTGTGTCTGGGACCCTGAACTGTGCAAATTAGAGGTTTTGTAGAAAGAAGCTGCAGGTAAGAGAGAGGATTGAGCTGATTTTCCCCCAGGCTCTTGCCCTTGGCGGTGTGGCCTCAAGCCTTGGGGCTGGACGCTTGGATGCTAGGGTCCGAGGGAAGGAGGGAAGGCTTATGCAATATTTACTTCTACAGGGCCTGGCACATGGTGGGGGCCAATCAATATTTGAATGAATGAATGAATGCATGAATGGATGAATGAATGGAAATGGTCGGTTTGCCTAAGACTAGGTTCTGGTCAGCCCTGTGTTGACACATTACTTCCCAGGAGGGTTTGCCACACTCACCTTGCTCCTTAGCTGTCTCTCTCCCCCAGACCATCTTCCCACACCTCCCAGCATTCCTTTCATTTCCTGCTACTGCTCAAAAACCCTCACTAGCCCCCTGATCCAAATCCCTATCCTAGCATTCAAAGCTCTGTACAGTCTTGTTGGAACCTCACACACATGGCACACTCCTCTTGCTTGAATCTGCTCTCCAGCTACCATCTTAATCTTCTGAACACAACTTGAAATGTCCTTCTTTCTAGGAGCTGCCCATCCCCTTTTTCTCTATCAGCAACACCTCCCTTGCCACCACATCTTTCTCTTCCTTCAAAGTCCAGCCTCATATCCCATTCCCTTCCTTCACGAAGCATTTCCAGACTTTTTCAGTCCATAGTAAGTTTTTCAGCTCTGAACTATAACATACACTCCTTGGCAGTTTTTTTGTTTGTTTGTTTGTTTTTGTTTTTGTCACCTATGGTGCTTTGTCACATAATTCTTATGTATTCGCTCATCAAATTGTAAACATTTGGAAGATAGGGTCCAAGTCTTATTAATCTTTCTCCTGCTTTAGTTCATCTCACATTTATTGAGCATCTACTGCATACCAGATGTAGAGTCTAGCATATATGATCCCAATGGAGTCTAGAACACAACCCCCCACAATGAAATTGGGGAGAAAAGACACATGGGGCTTGAGGAAAAGTAGAGGACGTGACTGTCATGGAGCACTCACTAGGAAAGTCCCAGATGATTTTCTTTGGGAGTACTCTGCATCCTGAATTAGGAAGCAGTCTCATTCTCTAAGGGAGTGTCTGACCATCCATGGAGCCACTCACTCACCTATTCCCTCATTCATTCATTCATTCATTCATTTGATAAATATTTGTTGAGTCTACTTTATCCAGGTGACTCATAGGGTTGGTCATACAGCAGCCCCAGGGCTGGTTGTTGTGTGCGCACGCACGCATGTGTGTGTGTGTGTGCGCGCCCACGCGCGTGTGTGATGGGGAGTACCGGGTACCTGGAAAGCTTTTGGTATGAGTTGCTTCTTTGTCAGTTCCTGTTTGGAGGCATAAGTCCCTGCTGGGAATGGTCTTGGGAAAGACTGGCTGGGTGTGGCAAGAGCAAGACAACTTGGGATTCCATAGAGAGAAGGAAAACCCTCAGCCTCTCCTGAGGGTAAAGTGCCCAGACTCTGCCTTATATTTCACATTGGAACAGCTTCAAAGTCCTTTCTTCCCATGATCATTCAAGGTTTCCCAAACAGCCCTCTGAGGTTAGGTCCATTTGCCAGATAGAATAGCTGAGGCCAAGAGATTTAAGGTTTCCCTGAAGTCACTGGGCTATGGCTGGGATGGGCCTAGACCAGGTTATTCACATCCTGGTCTCCTCAGCGTCATTGTAAGGGGCTCTGTCCTCAACAGCTATGGGACCCTATATATTAGACTCTATGCCTAGTGTATAGTAGATGCTCCATCTCACCCAGGTCTGTTAAGGAGCCCAGTCAGTGGAGAGAATTCTCTGGCTCCCTATAAGGAAGAAGGCAGGTCCCTGAAACAGACATTTTACATTTTAGAGCAAAGTGATAGCCCCCACTTTATCAGCCACTAGCAGCTTTCCATTTCTCATTCAGAAATTCAGTGGTAACTAAATACCTAGTCCTAACTCCACTCGACTTCTCAATTCAAATCTTTATGCCCAGATTCTAACCACTACTCTAAATCACTCATTCCCTAATTCTAATGAGAATATATCACTTCATTCCTAAGGGCAATTCAGCCCATCTCAAATCCTTACTGGTGGCCTGCTGCTCTCTTTAGTGTCCTTCATACAGCCCACAGCAGGTCAAAGCCGGCTGTCCTATCATCCTGGAGCAAGAAGGTCCAAAATGAGGGTGCACGTAGCCAGGAGGTGGCCCTTTTTCCTTCTCGGGTCCCTAGGGCTTCATATTCATGCATTCATTCATATTTTTCCTTCTCGGGTCCCTAGGGCTTCATATTCATGCATTCATTCATATTTCGGATCCCTAGGGCTTCATATTCATGCATTCATTCATATTTTTCCTTCTCGGGTCCCTAGGGCTTCATATTCATGCATTCATTCATATTATGAAGGTGGCCCTTTTTCCTTCTCAGGTTCCTAGGGCTTCATATTGTCCCCAGGCTCTCCTGGAAGGGGAGGAAAGAAAAAGGAAATTAAACCTTCTAGAGATTGTTGAGAGACTTAAAACAGGTGAAGTTTATCAGAAGAGATGAAACAGTAATAGAGTGATTCTACCTTTTCAGGCCTTCATTCAACAATCATATGAACTGTTCAAAGAGACAAGGGCATTCAGGCCCGCTGTAATTCAGATATAGGTCCTGCCCTTAGACACATTGCTATCTAGAGGCAACTAATTTTTTTGAGCACTTGCAATGAGTTAGGTACCTGTGATAAGCACTTTTCTATGTTATATTTTATTTAATTCCTACAATTCTATGGAAAAGGCACTATTATTCCATTTTGTAGATGAAGGGGAAAACGACACAGTGAAAGGTTAAGTCCCTTTTCCTGCATTGCCTCTGGGTGCGGCAGGGGAGGGACGTTTTCCAGTAACCCGGACTTCTGATCCTGAGTCAACTCGCCTTTGGCAACAGCTAGTCCCGGGCAGCAAATGTGGAACCGGAAGATTGGGCCAGATTCTCTCCAAGGTCCAGCCCACTTGGTATGCCGAGCCTATCAGATTGCAGGCCTTAGGGGCGTGGCCAGAGACTGCTAGAACGGTCGCCTGATGTCAGCGGAGGGTCAGAGCCCAGGTTTTGGTTTACTGGTTGCTGCTCTTTTTCCTTGGTGTCGGGTCTACCCGTTTCCTTGTTGACTACCAGGGTTCCAAGCCACTGGAAAGTCATGATTTACTCTAGCTCCCCATTAAAATCGCGGACAGACTAGTTTTGTGCACAAAGCACAAAGCCCTGCCTTAAGGGAAGCAATTCTACTTCCACTTTATGACTGTAATAAAATAATGCTATTTAGTTAATCGGTAGGTCATGAAACTACTCTGCCAAGCCTTATGGAGAAGAGTGACCCCTGCCCTTGAGGTTCAACGTGGTTATAAAAATATACGAACTAATTAGAGTATTATAATAATAGATCACATTCGTAGAGCACTAACTGCATGCCAAATGCTGCAGCTTTCAAGGATTATCTTATTTAATGAGTAGTAACAGCACACATTACAGCAACTTTTCTCCTCCAACATAAAACAGAGTAGGAAGAGCTGGGGGAATGGCATCAGAAGAATTTACATTCTATTCAAATCCTGTTGAACACTGTATGATGCTTGGAAGTTACTTAACCGGTCTGAGCTTCTGCTTCCATATCTGCAAAATGGGAGTATTTTCTACCCCTGTGGTAAAGAGCTGTTTGTGAGAGCTAAGTGGGACATGCCTATGAAGCACTTAGCATCA
>NW_006434709.1:19005462-19037675 GCF_000325575.1 Pteropus alecto
TTATGTGCCAGGCTCAGTGCGAGTCACTGGTGATACAACAGTGAACAAAACACAAAGCCCACTTATGCTCTATGGCTTATTCAGTCTTGATTTCTTTTCCACCTGCATATTCCCATACACGTTCATGTTGATTAGCTCATTTTAAGTTGACATATTTATTTACTTCATCTTCGCATCGTCCTGGTCAAATAGGGATAAAAGAGGATTAACTCCACATGATGGTTGGAGAAACAGAGGCCTAGAGAGATTAGATGATTTACACAACACATCTGTAACACACTCTAAACCACAGTCTGGTCTCCTATTTCCCAGCCTGGTCTCCTCCAGGGGCTCTCTCTTTTGACATATATTCCAGGCAGCCCCATATATCTTCTGAGGGCTGTGAGCTTTCCAGAGAAAGTTTCTGCAGGAGCTCACTGCTGGAGGTCCAAGCCCCTCCCACTCTCAAGCTCTGTCTCGCAGGTGAAGCAGAGTGCTGAGAGTCAGGGCAGGGCCATGCACCAGCAGAAGCAGACTCAGTTCATTATGATGAGGAAGAACAGGTGGAGAAAGAGGTTAGTGGTGATTGAGCCCCACTAACACCTACCGCCATCACCTAGCCACTGCCTACTTAGGTTCTTTCCTGCTGTCACTCTTCCTGTCCCTTCTTCCAGACTTAGTTGATGGATGAGGACCCAGAGGAGCCCTGTACAGAGTGAGAAGAACACTAGGATCTCATTGGGTGTACAGGGTCAGCAGGTAAGAGAACTTTAATAAAACTGGCCCTCACATTTATTCATACGTAGCAAATTTTAACCTGAGCAAAAGTCAGAGGAGTGGGCAAAGACCACATACAAGCTTGTTCATCTATGAAATTGTTACCTAGGATTGCAAAACATTGGAAACAAGCTAATTGTCTGACAACAGGGGATTCACTGAATGAAACTGTGGCTTTTTCTACTACGAAATATTAAGTAGCCATGAACAAGTCTATACAATAATATTTCTTGACCTGGGGAAATAACCATGATATGTTGCTAAAGGGTAAAAAGCAGGCCAAAATATCAGGGAAGGCCTCCAGGAGGAGGAGGCCAGGGCCCCTCTCTTTGCCACCAAAGAAAACCTGGCCTGATAATTGTTTGTAGAGCCATCTCTTCACTACCTATAAGTTTGTCTACTGCAGAGGGTTTCAACACCATGTACTTCATTTTCCTTTGTATACATTTATTTTTGTAAGTATCTGATGAATGTTTTTCTCCATCTATGCTGTCTCCATCCATGATGACAAGGATCATGGCTGCTAGTGCTCAGCACGTTTCTTGCCACAGAGACTCTCAGTAAAAGTCAGATGCATAGCTAGATGAATCACCAATGAGATGGTTGGTCAGATGAGCCTGCAGGATATAATAAGTAGGAAGGAGGGGAGTGATTACAACAGATATGCCTTCAAGGCAGAATGGAGCTGGGAATCAGGGCTGGCTCTATACATCGATGAATAAATGACTGCCCTTAGTGCAATTTCAGGGTCAGTAGGAAGGCCTCCCCCACCTCTGCTCTGATGTCTAACCTTTTCTTTTACAAAAGGAGACAAAGCCTTTTGTTCCCTAAAGTGTACAGAACTCAGGCATGAATCCCACATTCCGGGAGAGAGGATGAGTGCTCAGTGACTTACTTACATTCATGCCAAGGGGTAAATGACTGACCAAGTCTTTTCTAAGAGCAAATTGTGATGCGAGGCTGTGTGTGGAGGAGAAGAGGAAATTAGGAGCAAGGCTAGGACCCAAAATGGGGAAAGGACACGGAAGAAGGAGTTTTGGGGCCTGAGGCCAACCTTGGCCTACAGCGTCATTTTGCCTTTGCTGCACGCAGCCTAGTCCTGCTGGGTATTAAAAGCCTTTTGGTAAAACAGATTCTGCAAATATTTGACGTCTGGAAAACTTTCAACAAAGATGGCATTCAGAAGCCTGGCTCAGAGGCCCCAGGATGACAACCTAATTATGTGCCTTTTAATAGCTCCTTCCCAAGTGCTCAGTCAGGGACATCTGCTCTGCCGCGGTTGCACCTTCGGGGAGAAATATTTTTAACACTGTGATGCCACAAAAGGAAACTTCTGAAGGCTGGATGAAAATGGCCTCTGCGTTCCCAGAGCCTCAAGGCCCAGGTAGGTAGGGCTTCATGCTCCCCAAAACAGGGCCAGGCTCCTTTTCATAAGCAGAGGAGGTATTGGATTACTAGGAAGTGGCTGTTGTTATATGTGTGTGTTTTTTTCAATTTTCCATTTTCAGTTTTCACAGAGGTCCGTTCAATGTGCAAGGCCACCTCACACAGCTTTCCATGTAAGCAGGGTGTTGAAAATATCAACCAAGAGCACAGCAAGCCCTTCCTGACGCCAGCCCTTCCTGCTCAGTGCTGGGTCCTGTTCCTGCTTCTACCCGTTAACTATTCTTACCCCATACCCTGGCCCAGGAATCCCAACCCAGACCGTTGTCATGTCAGAGGAAGGAAAGCGGGGAGAAAACAAGAAAGAGCAGGATTTCTGTGGTTTGTTTAATGGATTAGCTTGTAGGAAAGCCAAGGGCTGATAGGCTAAAGAAGGAAATGTGTCTTGAGGGTCTCTGGGTTTGATGAGAAAAGTACAAGGAGCCCAAGAAATGATCTAGTCCAAATTCTTTCTTTTCTCTAGACAAGTTCCTGAGGCTTGGAAAGGTAAATAGACTTGTTCAAGGCGTTAGCACTGCTGCCTGGGTTGGCTCTCTTGTTTTCAGCCAAAGAGTTTGTTTTGGTGAGAGCCGCTCTGTTATTGGTTCATCAAATCACATTGATTGAAGCATGGCCTCTTTATCTAGGAAGCCAGTTCTCTTTGACAGAGGGACGCTGTGGAGCAGGCAGGAGAATGGGGTCATCAGCTGATGGTCCCTGGGCCCAGACACTCCTATGCCCATCAGAAAGTAGCTGTTGGGCAGCTGAGGGGTGCCCTGCTATGTTTGCATGGATATTTTCAACCACAAATTGTTTATTTTAATGGTAGCTGCTTTTTTGCATTAGCATTTCAAGCAAATCTTAAAAGTGCTTATGGAGCCTTTTCTGTATGTACTTCCTCCATGTCCCTTCCATGCTTCTAGTGAAGACGAAATAAGAAGCAGTTCTGGACAAGTGCCATTGCATGTGGCGTGAAAGGTGAAAGCTCTACTCCCTTAGCCATTATCCTTATTTCCCAGCCCAGAGTCCTGGGGACACCAGGCCTAGTGCAGTTCTTTCACTGCACACATAATTTTCGTTGCCTCTTCCCTTCAGATCTCACTTGCCCATCGCGGACTTCTCTGGTCCCTTCACCTTTCGGTTTCAGCCTCTGTGGCTAAATAACTGCCCAGTGTTTGGATCTTCCTTTTTTCAGATTCTAGAGAGATAGGATCTCATTGACCCCACTCACTTTTGCCTCTGGGTGCTCTCCCTTTGGGGTGCCAGAGTCTGAATGTCAGGTGGTCTTGGTCAGGTGGATTTTCAGGGCCAACCTTTGTCTGCCTCACACAAGGCCAAGCCTGTGCTGCTTCTCCAGAGGAGCTCGGGGCCTGGGCCCCCTGCTCGGCCTGAGCAGCACGCACTGTGCTAGAGATGCAGCGCTGGAAACACCAAGAGAGCTCTATGGCAGGGCAAAGGCAGGACGAGGTGTTGGGTCTCAATAGTGGCTCCTAAAACTGAAGAAACAAAAAATTAAGTGTTCAGCATGCACCATGACGGAAAAATCTTGGTGTGTGGGGAGGGTTGGAGAGGAGCGAGTATACCGAGTATGAAACAAGATTGGTGCCTGTGGTGAACTTGCCTTATTCACAGTCTCCAGCAAGGAAGACCATGATACAAATGATCAAATACTACTGCAGCTGCTACTACAACTACTAGCTAACACTTACGCCACGCCAGACACTGTTCTGTCTTACATCCGTTAATCTTCACAATGCCCACTGAAGTTAAGTACCATTCCCATTTTGCCTATGAAGAAACTGAGACTGTGAAGAAACTGAGAGATTATATAAAGCCGAGGTCACAGAGCTAACAGTGGAGGAACTGGGATTCCAACCCAGGAAGCATGTCCTCTTAATGACTTTGCTATACAGCCTCCCTGATAGAAGCGAGCGGCCCCCTCCACCATGCTGTTTGAGGGATATCATTTGGTCCTCGCTGTCCCAGAATGTCTCCCACAGTTCTATTATACTTGCCATCTCTCTTAGGGTTCAGGAATTCCTGCTCTCAGTCACTAAAATAGCAGAAGACATAGTAACCTCTGAAGAGCCTTTTGTCTTCCCCTGTTAGACCTCTGGTCCTAAGCAGATGCAAAATGAGCTTGATGGTTTCACTCTTACCAGGTAGTGAGTTATCAAAGTCTGGTATTAAAGAACGTGGCAGAAGCAGTGAAGGGATTCAGAATTAACCTTGAACTTAGGCAGAGAAAGAAGCCAATCCATGTTGTATTATACTGAGAAGTCTCAGGGAACAAACCCTCCACCCTATTATACTTCCAGAGCAGTGCTGACCCATAGACCTTGCTGTGATGATGAAAATGTTCTCTGGCAGACCCTAACCACATGTGGCTATTAAGCATTTGAAATTTAGCTAATGTGACTAAAGAACTAAATTTTAAATTTAAATCTAAATTGTCACATGTGGCTAGTGGCTATCACAGTGGGCAGTTTTTGAGGCCTCTTTTAGACTATGTGTCTTGCTGGGAGGCTTCACCATATGCAGTTATCTGCCAAAACCTTAGTTCAGGGAGTGCAAGCTAGGGACAAGGGTGTCAGGCACATACATTGCATTTGGCTTTAGAATCTTTAATCCAAATGCCTTCCCCCTCATTTTATTCCAGGGCCAATATATGCACAATTTGCCACCTCTAAAGCCATGTTTAGTTGTGACTCCAGCCTCGGTAAAGCCTGTCAATGGTTCTTAACCTTGTTTCATTTGTTCCTTACAGAATCCCCAAGGTGGAGATAGAGTTGAGATTGTTGGGCTCATTTTATGGGTAAGAGAATGAAGGTTCACAGAAACCCCCAAGAAGGACCGTTTTTCAATGCCAGCGCTGCTTTTCTGTCTCATTTAAATAGACACGAAGCCACCGGCTTGCATCTGGCGCTGATGTGGCCCTGTCCTGTTCCAGCAGACCTCAGAGTGCCTCTTCCCCAGCACTTCATTCTTTTTTTCATTCAAACATCATCTTGATTAATTTTTAATGCAGCCCAGCTTCTGTCCTAAGACTTATTTAATACACCACTTCCACTTGCCCGTGTGTCTGCCTGCCTGCCCGCCTGCCTGCCCGCCTGCCTGCCTGCCCAGGAGACCAGCCTTCTGTTGTGCTTCCAAAGTCCAACCACAGTATCAGCAGATTCAATGAGGTGAAATGGAGGGGAAAAAAAATCTACCCTCCAACTCTACTGCCAACCGAAGCTTGTGCCGCAGGCCTTCTCTCCACGTCAAACCTGATCCTAACCCCATCCCACTTTTCCACTGGCATCATACTGCTTATCTACTAGCTTCTTGAATTTAACACCTGCTTGACCCATGCCCCCTTCCTGAAGGATGGACTCTGCCCCTCTCACCCATCGGACCCACTCAGGTTTCTTGCATCCCCGACCCCTTGCAGCCTGTACTGAACTTGTCAGCCCCCTTCCTCACCCGCCATCGCCCACTGCTCACCTTCCCTTTTTCATGACTTTGTGTTTACACTACTGTATAACAGTGGCTGAGGAAAGATAGACCTGCCATAAAGAACAAGAAGCCTATAGAAAAGTTTTATAAGACTTTATTTGAGCCAAATTTTGGGGACATGCCCAGGAGCAATGGATTGAGAAAACGCTCCAGAGAATGGCAGCTTTGCAGCTTATTTTATACATTGGAATCAAAGGAGAAGACTTAAGGAGGGTTACTTGGAATCCACTGGTGGTAGATTAAGGAGACTGGAGAAAGCAAAGCAAAGAAATTTCTAAGATTGGATAAAAAGCAAAATGGAGGAACTCATACCTTTTATACATCTGTGGCTACAAGATAGTTAATAATTAACACTTAAAGTACATAGAGATGATATGCGGGGAACAAGATAACAGTGAGGGGCTCTGTAGTCTCGTTCTCTGATGCCTGTAGTTGTGCCTTCTAGAAAGGAAAATTACTCTGACATTTCAAAGGTATATTAGCCTAGATGCATACGAATAGTAGACAGGGCTCACTTAATGTAAAGATTGACCTTCGCTAAGGAATCTACAGGCCTGGGACGTGGTCTGCCCAGTTAGGAATTTATGTTAAGACCGTTCTGTGTGGTTACTTTTAGTCATTGAGCTTGTCAGGTCTGCCATGTGCCCCTCCATCCCAGCCCCAGTAATTTGTCAGATTTATTACAGAGCCCCCTTTTGGTTCACACTATCATCAGGAAGTGCAGGTTATATGACCTTGGGAAAGTAATTTGACCTCTTGGGGGGTCTCAGTTTCCAAAACCGAGATCTTTTAGAGTTGCACCAGATTAGGGATATTTTGAGCTTTTTTTTTTTTTGAGCTGTTTTTCCGAGGAGGGTTCCTCAGAGACTGCTCTGATGGAGGAAAGCGGAGAGCGAGGAGAACCAAGTGGACTGAGGCCTCAGGATTTCCCCTCCCCACCTTGGACCAGAGAACCCACTTTGATCTGATTAATGTACCAGGCTTCTCAAATGCTGCTGCTGAGAGAGAGAGAGTGAGTGCACACTCTAAACTCTAGATTATTTATAATTAAGTAATCCAAAGAGACTCTTAACAGCTCTAACATGGTGCAGTCAAAGTCTTTTCTCCCCAGTGGGTTATAGGCCCCTTGGGGGCAGTTTGTGTGCAGGCCACACCATAGGAGTCCAATCAATGCTTGTGGAATGAAGGGAAGAACAATAAACATGTTCTTGTTCTCTTCTGTGATGTTCCATGTGTATCTTCTCTCACCAGCCACACTAAAAATTCTCATTCTTGCACGTCTTGCGCATTCTCCAGAGACCTCCTAGCATAAGGCCTGTAGTCTTGTTTTAAACCCTTTTCGTAAATGAAAGATCCAGGGGGCAGGGTGCGGGGTAAGAACCTCTGGGAGGCATTCTGTAAACCCAACTAAAGTATAATAAAACAAATGCTGAGGCCCTGGGTGAGTCTGCCTCCTTTATTACTGCCACATGATCTCTGACAGGGGCCTGAGTCTCTCCGAATCTCTGTTTCTTAGCTAGGTAATAATGCTTAAAATTTATTTATTATTTTGAAGCCAAATCTAGTACCTAGACCCCTCCCTCTTGCCCTGAGGTGTGCTCACCCCAGTGTGGGAGAGTGGACGAATCTGTTCATTGTTTCTTCAGAGTCTGCATGGCCCAAAGTGAAAACCATAACTGAAAGGGTCATAACTGAGCCATGAGAAGTGGTGGGGAACAGAGCTGGCCACCCCAACATGCTTCTTTAGGGTACTGACTATTTTAGGCTAGTTAATTTTAAGAAATCGCCGACCTGGGAGAAGCTCTGAAAACCAAATAGAATTACCCTTTGTAAAGGACATTTACATTTCTAGGGAAATATCCTTTCCCTCCCTGTACTAGACCTCCCTTCACTATCAGTGGAAAAGGCATGGGCTCGAATCTTTGAATCTAACAATCTTAACCTTGTTTTCTGTGCTTTTCCTGGTAACCCCACATCTGACTGTCCACCCCCAACGTCTTCCATCTTTAGCTGAAGGTGATATTTAAAGTGATGGCTTCCACCATTTGGGGGAGTTACTCAGTGTTCCTGGGTCTCTCCCATGTATATAGGAGGTATACATGTTAAACTTTAATTTGTTTTTTCTACTAATTTATCTAGTGTTAATTTAATTATTAGTGAGCCAAAAGAACCTTGAAGAGTAGAGGATCATTTTTCCATTCCAACAGACACAATAGCTTGCTAACAAAGCCCACACAGTCAGGATGGGTCTTATAAGAACCACCAGAGTGGCAGGCCAGAAGAGCTGGTTCAGGAAGGAAGAGAAAGGAAAGAGATGGTTCACAGAGGGAAGCCAGGGACCTTCTAGTCTGTGACCAGCCCGCAGCACGCGGAACAAAGCCTCTTGGTCTCAGATCTGTCTTCACATCCTGGAACCTGTGTCTACAGATTGTGACTGGTGGCGGCCAGGCAAACAGCAAGTACCGAGGGACAAAATAATGAAGTCAGGGAGAGGTTTGTCCTCAGCATTATGTCTCTTCTTCCTATGCTCTCTTCCATCTTTCCTATCTTCTTCAGATGCCCAGAGCCTCTGGAACAAGAAAGAAGAACCCCTAGGACAAGAAAGAGTAGATTAGAGCAGCACTGTCTCCTGGGGAGTGAGGAGGGGGTTGCATCTCTCAGTGATTTTGGAGAGAGGAATTCCCAAGCTAGAGGCCATGCATGGCACACAGATGTTTGTAGGTTTAGTCAACATCATGACAACCTCAAGAGTTTTGTAAAAAAAAAAAAAAAAAATTAGTGCTGGTATTTAAAAATAGATTTTACATAAAAATTTGATTTCTGTCTTATTTTGGAAAATTGGAAGAACTAGAAGTGTGGGTCGCATGTTCCCAAGAACTGGTTAAGCTGAGCAGCTGCTGCCCTCCTTAAAGGAAGCATTCACTCCCTGGTTTGCCACAGTCCCTGCCACTCCCTATTGCTCCCTATCTTTAGACCTGGCCTCCTTCCTCATTTATGCCACTGCCTAGCTCCTGTAGCATCTGAGCGTCATTGAAAAAAATTACCCAGTAATAGTAGGAGTACAGAGAACCATGAAGGCAATATTTCTGGACAGAGGAATATCTCCTTGCTCCTAGGACCATTCTATTTGAGAGGCCACTCCTCCAGAAAGAAGTGAGTCCTACCACACAGCCTCACAGACTGTAGAGGGCTTTAGACTGCTAAAGGATATGGAAGAAAGTTTGTAAAGATCTTCCCAGCTCCCTGCCCCCACAGCATGCCCGCTCCGGTATCAACAGCTGCCCATTTCATCATTATCTCCACTGAGTTCAGTCTCTACTTGCTCATCCTTTGTGACGCAGGTTAGAGTCAACTTTGTATGTGGGCCTGGCTTGACCTTGCAGTCCATTCCATTATTAGGACTCTTTGCTTTATGCCCTCTGTTTTTTCTGAATACCTGCCTTGGTTTCTACCAGCCACAAATGGTCTAGAAACTGAGCTACCCTCCAGTGCAAGGTCTTTGCGGCTGAGTCCCATCCCTGGATAACCAGCTGCTGCAGCTGCCAGTCTCCGTAAGATGCAGTACTTCCTCCTTCTACCTAAGCTATCTCAGAGGCTGACCTGCCGTGACCCCTTAGGACAGGCCTCATCCTATTGCTTGCCCAACCCTGTGCAGGATGCTGCCAGCACAGGCAAAGCTTGTTCAGGGAGTAAAGTTTAGGTGGAATTTCAACCCCCACTTTCCCCCTCAGCTAGGCACCTCTGTGCACAACTGCATAATGATTCCGAATAGGTTCCCCTGGGTCCTGGTCCCAGCCATGCTTGTTTGACCTCATCTTCCCACTGACCTAGCTTCTTTTCTGATGCCATGCCCTGGTTTCCCAGCACTTTCTCTTTCTCTTCCTCTTCGTCTGATACCTAATCCTGGGGAAATAAGTGATTAACATAATACTTATTATATTGAAATTCTGACGTGGTGTACTAAGCATTGTATATGTATTATTAATTACATTTCATTCTTTTTTATTCATTGATTTATTACATTTTTATTATTTTATTTTCCCTCTCCCCCCACCCCGCTATATTTAATTTTTAAACCACCATGAAAGGAAGAGCTGCTGTTCCCATTTTCCAGATGAGAAAACTGAGGCATAGTGAGATCAAGGAATTTTCCCAAGGTTTACCACCAATGAGTGACAAAACTAGAATTTAAACATAAGTCTGTCTATTGACAAAGTTTAAGCTTTGAACCACTCAGCTCATCTCCCAAATCAAAGAAAGCTGGAAAGCGGCTCAGAGCAGCCAACAATTTGTCTAATTTGTCACACGGCTCATCAGTGGTAAATCTTGAATTCGCACCCACGTAAATCTTCTGTCACCAAGTGCAAAGCTCTTTCGCCTGCTCCCTATACTCTTTCGCTGCTCTGTTTGCCTCTTAGCTCTTGGCGTACGACCGGGCACACAGGAGGTGTTCAGGAAATACTTGCGGACTGAAGGACTTACCTCATCTGATTTGATATGCCTACTTGGAGTTGTTTTCCCGTACACTCTCTCCAGGTTGCTTTGATATCTGCCAGGCTGGCCTTGTCCACAGACAGGTTAGATCTTAACTCAGCCCCCATTCTCCTATACCTGGAGGGTCTGGATTTCCACCACTGAATGCAATGTTCCTAGGAGGGGGATAGAAGATTATAGTAAATTTGATTTAATGTCCTAACATCTCAGAATAAATGAGTTTTTCCAAAAGTTTTTTTGACGAGAGGACCAGGGGAGAATGAGAAACTAAAGTTCTGACCGAGGGTAGGCTGGGAGAGGTTGTGAGGCTAAACCTGGCACAGCAGGGTGTGAAGACAAATGCCACTTAACATAATTTTCCAGAGATCAGAGCCTCTTGATCCTGCTTCCTTGAACTTTGTATCTCTGGGTTTAACTTTGTCTTTGAGCCCTACAGGTCCGGGTCCAGGGTCCTCTTCCCAGCAGGGGTGGTTAGCTCAGATACCTCTGGAGAGAATCTAGGATAGGGCCAGCAGAAATGCCACCTTCATACAGCAAGGGTTCACACCTGTCCCTGTGACAGTCCTAGCCCTGGGCACAGTCTCTGGGAAAAGTCCAAGTGGTTCAGCTTGTTAGCAGCTCTAAAGGACAGTAAAGTGTGCACGGGCCTGTAAAAGCTTTAGATCCCCAGCCTGTGTGGTGCAAAGAAGTTTCTTAGAGTCCTGTACCAGGCTTAGTTTCTGAAACCTGGTTGGGATTAAGGACTTTCCAGAACCTTCACTCCATTTAATTTAAATGAGTGAGGATTTACTTAGCTTCTCTGAGTGCCAGAACTGTTTCTGAAGACCAGTGTAGGAGACTTCATCACCCTCCTCCTACTCTGATCCTTTTTAAATATCCTGATAGCAGCTGAATTTTCTTAAAGTCAGCACTGCATAGTGTTTCAAGGCTTTTGAGTAAGATGGATTTGGGTTTAAATTTCTCTGCCACTCACTAACTACATGACTCTTACTATTACTGAGCTTCAGTTTTTCTCTCTGTAAAACATCAAGCTCATAGAGCTGTACATGAGAATTAAATGAGACTGTACATGAGCTTAGACCAGTGTCCACCACCCAGAAGGTCATGATCAGTGAATGGTAACAATCAATCCAATAAGCACATAAAACCATAAAGCCTCCCTGCTCCCATCAAACTTTCCTTTGCTTAGACACCTCCCATAATTCCCTGCCACCCCACAGGACAAAGTCCTGCCTTGTTAACCTGGCACTCAAGGCCTTTACTAGGGCCACATTTCTAGTGCTTAATCACCACATGTGGCTTGTGGCTGCCATACTGGACGGCACAGAATAAAACATTTCCATTGTTGCAGAAAGTTTATTGGGCAGTTATAGGTGATACTATAGCTTATTCACTAACCTGAGCTTCTTTCCTTAGACCAGGTTTCAATGGGGGTATGGAGTAAGGGTGGTCAGCAAGGATGGTCAGAAGGAGGGGAGTAGGGCACCACCAGGCCTGGGAGATGAGTAAACAGAGCTCAGGGAACTGAGGTCAGACCATAAGGGTAGTTGGTAACCCCACCCCAAAACGCTTTTCATCTTTTTTCCCCGTTTTGGTCTTAACTTTCTAGGGGTGCTGTCAGAAGGTAAGAAGATCGGGGGCTTGGATTTTGTGGGCCTCTGTAATTTACTGCCTGTGACCTTTCTCTCATCTGTTTATCCCAATTTCTCCACTTGTGGGGAGAAGTCAACAATTAACACCCTACCCCTTCCTGGGCACATTGGATAATTTAACAAATGATTAAAGGGCATGCTCCCATCTTTTAATGGATAAAAGAAGATCGACTATGGGGTGATCAGTTTTGAAGCTGGGCTATAGTATTATGAGGGTTCATTGTTCTATTCTCTCTCTTGTGTACTGGAAAATTTTCATAATAAAAATGTTTAAAAACTAACTGTACTCGCACTAGAAGTTACTGTATCTAAGCAGACCACTTGCCCCAGACTTCCAGGGAGGTCTTTTTCTGTAACACAAGGTGCACCTGTTCCAATGAGCTGGGAGGGGAGCAGGGAGTATGAGGAAGGACAGCAGGTGATTGTTCATCTTGGATGTTTCCAACCTGGTATCCGTTTATTTTACAGGGAACCTGAGCCTCTGGCCTCTCAGGTGTCAGTTCTGATTCCCGATGAAAGGATCTGAGGCATGGGCCCTGGTGTCCTGGCCCCTGGCCAGGTTTTCCAGTTGCTTCTAGGTCTCAGCTTCGGCTGGGCTGGGTTCAGGGTTTCCATCTCAAAACGGGGAGCCATCTAGTCCCCACCCCACCTTCTCTACCTGTCCAGCATTCACCTCCCTTCCTTTCTCACTCTACGCTGCCCCCGCTCCCACCCTCCTGTAGCCTGTGAACACCTCTCTTTTCTCACCCCTCAAGGCCCCTTTGTTTCCCTAGCTCTTTCTTCTTACTACCTGGGCCACAGGGGTGCTCTGAGGAGCTGGGCAATCCCTGTGGATCACTGCTTTGGGACCCTCTGCAGTGCCCTGTTTTGCTCTAATTGTTTCATAGGCCAGTCTGGTCTCTCTGGCTACAATGCTAGTCCAAGGGGCTGAGCTCTGTTATCTCCTGTTTCCACAACACCTATCATAAGGCTGGGTACACACAGAGGAAAAATGAATGAATGAATGAATGAATGAACGAATCTGATAGGACTGAGCCCCTCCTTTTTCTACCTACTATCCTCTATGTCCATCAGGGGATCCAAGCCAAGATAAGCACATGAGGATGGTCTTCCATCTCATTCAACCAGGCAGGGACTCCAGGCTGGAGTCAGCCGCAGTGACACTGTTATTCTGTCTGCCTGTCTGCCTGTGCTAGGAGAGCAGTGGGAGACTATGAATGATTTCAGCTTGGGAAGGGTAGTGGGGACTCAGAGTCTCTCCTGAGGGATAATGAGAAAGTACTGGAAGAGAAAGAGAGAGAAAAGTGGGGGTGGAGTAGAAACAAGAGAGGTGGGGGTGGGAGGGGTAGGGAAGAGGGTAGGCCAGAGAGAGAAAGGGGGCACAAAGAGAGAAAGGGAGAGATCCTTGCCCTGCACATCCCCAGGCCTCTGACGTGGCTATGCTGATACTCCCAGCACTAATTGCTTCAATTAATAATACTGCTCTATAAAATTTCAGCAGCTGAGAGCAAGTGCAAGGAAAGATGACATAATGCATTAATAATGCAGGCAGGCGATCGAGTTGGGCTCCTGGGGACCTCCATCAAGAAGCCGCTGTGCAGTTCTCGCACCAGCTAACGCTCCGGGCTGGGCCGCCAGCGTCCTTGGGCCTCCGCAGACCGCTGGGCTGCGGAGCTGGGGTCGCAGAGGTGGCGTCAATGGACTGGAGGCTAGGGACAGTTTGAGGCTTCTCATAAACTCTGGAAAGCAGTCCTTCCCCATTCTTTCATCTGGACAATTGATGCTTTCCAATTTTATGTAAGTGCTGTACACGGTTTCAAGGATGCTTCCCTAAATTCCCTCAACCGCCACTTCTCGGACCCCGCCCAGACTAGCAGCTCCTCCCCCACCACACCAAAGACTGAAGTTCTTGGGGCAGCTCTCCTGACATTTTGTTTGTTTTTAAATCTCTGTCCCATTCTTTTTCTCTCTAGCTGCATCTTTGTCTTTTTGTCTCTCTGTCCCCGGATTCTTAAGAGCTCTTGGGTGGGGGAGGGAAGCCCCTCAGGACAAAGAACCTGTCATGTTGAGCTAGTTTCTCTCACGTCAGCGTCAGCATCAGCATCAGCATCAGCATCACAGAAACCCTCCAAGTCTGTCTCCTCAGGCCTGGGACAGCGTGTGGAGCCAGGAGCAGGCATCCCTGTCCTGAGTCTGCAGGTCCCTATGGGGTTTTACACGGGAGCAAAGCCAGTTCTTTTCTCACTTTTCTACAGAGAGCAGACCTGGACCACCTCAAACAAACCTCTTAATTCAAGGCTTCTCATTCTGGGGTCCCAGAACCCATGGGCATTATACACAATAATATATACTATGTATGCAATAATCTTTGTACATATGTGCATTTTTCTGATAAGAGTGTACTCGGTGTTCTCCAATTCTCTCATGGGTCTGTGGTGGCCCCACCCATCCTGAAGCACAGCTCTAACTTCCTTGGGCTGTCAGGCCCTTAGAGGGGCCCCTTTAGATAACTGAGGCACTTGGATAAATGCTTCTTTCCATCTCTGCATCTGTGGCTCTAGATAAGTCCCTATGCAAAGTTTCTGTCAAAAAGGATCAAGGGCTAGAAATAAAGGAGGCAAGAAGAGGCCCACATTCACCTAAGACTCAAGTGAGAATGAAAACTCTTGCTTCAAGACTTGACATTCAAACACAGGCTGCTGCCCCTATTTCACAGTAGGACTAAAATTTGTGTTGGCAACTCAAAGTGTGCTCTAGAACAGCCTTCCTTTCCAAGGGAGGAAGGGAGAAAAACATGTGCTGGGCACTTTCTCTGTGTGAGGTTCTGTCCCAAACAGTCTGCTATGATCCTGATCACATTCCAGGGAGGCAGACCTTCCATCCCACTACACCCAGGAGGAAAATAAGACTCTAAGAGTTTAAGAAACTTGAGTAGCAGAGCCAAGATGTGAATCTAAACCTTTTTGCTATCAAAGTCCAACTCTTCCCCTTACACAGAGTTGCCTGGGCTTAAACAGTAGCTCTTGGAGGGGCATTTTCTAGGTGCGAATCTGGCTAATTCTCACCTCCAACATCCCATTTCTCACTGCCTGTTCTCCAAGTGTACAAGTCCTACCCTTCTTTAAAGATCTAACTTAAGTCTTACCTCTTCACTCAAGACTTTTCTAGGCAATTTCAGCATGGTGCCTCTTTGTATGAGATGAGAGATGTGAGCAGACGTTAGGTAAACAAAGAGGTGGGCTGCAGTGGATACTTGATTTTTAGCCAACATTCATTTTTCCATTTATTAATGTGTAACAGATCCTGATTTCTACGGAATACTTACCCTTCCTTTTTAACTCAGTAGACAGTGACTCCATCCAAGCTCCAGAGTGGATCGTGGTTGGTCTAAGTCACAGAAATCCTACTCTCCTTCCTACTGGTCAGCCCAGGAACAGGCACATGACCTAGTTCTGGCCAGTGAGATGATGGGAGAAGTTGCTGGGGAGCTCCCGGGAAGGAGACACAGGAGAAGACAGTCTCCCCTTATTCAGTAGGATATTTCCATGTCTGGAATTTCTTTGGGCATCCTGCCACTCCACCTGGGGTGAAGCCTGCTCAGGGATGGCAGGGCAGAGGGAAAGGACTTCTGGAGTTACTTACTGTATCAAACACTCTGCGTCTGCCCATCTTCCAAACCTCTGCTATGAGAGATAATAAATTCCCTTATAGTTAATGCCAGTTTGAGTTGAGATTTTTGTTATTTGCTGACAAAAATATCATAGCTGATATACTCTTCCTCCTTTAGCACGGTATTTGTACTGATTACCTGACAAGTATCACATATTGCTTTGTCACTCTATTGTATTGTTGTCTTGCATTGTTACTTAACTTTTTCTGCGTTTATATCTTGTCTGTAAAGTATACACCAGCTCTTTTAGCCCACATAGATGTTCTTTGAATTCTTATAGAGCTTCCAAATAGCAGTCAAATCTGTCATCCATTCATTCCAGAAATACTTATTGAGTTTCTATTATGTGCCAAACTCTGTGTAAGGGCTGAGAATACAGTAGTGAACCAATCAGATATGGTTTTTGTCCCTATGGAGCTTATAGTCTGTCATGGACTGAATGTTTGTGTCTCCCTAAAATTCACATGTTGAAAGCTTGACCCCCCAATATGATGGCATTAGGAGGTGAGGACTCTGATAGGTAATTAGGCCATGAGGGGGAGCCCTCAAGAATAGGATTGGTGCCCTTATAAAAGATACCCTAAAGGGCTTTCTTGCCTTCTTTCCATCGAGTGAGGACACAACAAGAAGACGGCTATCTATGAATCAGGAAGCAGGTCCTCATCAGACACGAAATATGCCAGCGCCTTGATCTTAGACTTTCTGGCTCCCAGGACTGCAAGAAATAAATATTTGTCATTTATGCCAACTATTCTATGATATTTTTGTTATAGCATCCAGCCTTAACGAGGAACTTGGACCTTAATCAAATAACCCCAGGAATAAGCCTACAATGACGACCAGGAAGAGTAATGAATAGAAGTATCCAGAGCTATGCTATAGTAGAGTAGGCGGACCTGCCCTAGTCTGGGGGTAGGAAAGGCAGCTCAGAAAAACTGAGATCTGAAAGATGCATGGGACTAAGAAAAAAAATGCAAAAATGCATTCCAGGCTGTGAGAACAGTAAGATCTATCCTCTCTTCTCGGTCCCGACTACCATGCTCTGATGCAAGCTCCCGTCACTTTTCACGTGGACCATTTTTGTTTCTTCCTAACTGGTCTCCTTGCTTGTAGTCTTTTTCTCTTAAGTCCATTCTCCTTTCAGCCATGACAGTTATCTATTAAAAACCCTTTAGTGGTCTCCACTATCTGCCAAGACAAGGTCGATTTCCTTAACAAGGCTCTGCATGATCTCATCTCTATTTGCCCCTCTAACCTCATTTTCTGCCTTTCCCTGCTTCTAAGAACTCCCTACTTGTAGTTTTCAACCAAACCAGGTTATTGGATCTTTCTATACTGTTCTCTGTGCCCAGAACATCCTTCCAGTCTCCCTTTGCGTGATTGCCCTGACTTAGCTCAGATATTGTGTCATCTGGATTAGGCTCAGTAGCCCTCCTTTGTGCTTCCACAGAGCCGTATGCATATCCAAATTGTCCGGTGACATGTGTTTTCCCAACTACAACTGAGAGTTTCCGGTATAGGGACCAGATCTCATCTATCTTTGTACCTCTTAGAACTTAGCACAGCCTGGTACACAGTGCGTCCTCAGACATTTGTTAAACTGCACTTTGGCACTGACTGTCTTAGAACATAATCTAAGCACTGATTCTATATTCCATTTGACTGTATTATATTCCACTGATTGTTTCCTGTGTACAAATTTTGACCACATCCAGATTCTAAGTTCCTAGAGGTCAGACCATTTTTCAGCAGTCTTATATTTCTCAGTAGTCCTCATAGCACTTAACACAGCTGATCCCTAAATAAACATTCAATAAGTGCTAAATTAATGAAGAGATGAATGTATAAATGGAGGGATGGAGTTAAAGAAGTAGTTAAAATTTTCCTTCTACCCCTCCAGTTAGGCAATTACAAGTGACTCCTCTTGTGGCCAGAATCCTTGAGGGCAAGTGTCAGGAAAAAAAGCTTTCTAGAAAAGTGAATGTCCCTAGGGAATTCCTTGAGCCCCTAGCCTCTCAGCAGGGTCCTGAAAGCTTTTTTGTCCAAGCTGGCTTCATCCTCCTGGTTGAGGGGACAGGAGGAGGGAAATCCTGAGGTTTCTTAGGCTCATGTGGCCCTGAGCTTTCCTGGCTAGAGCCCTACCACTCCCTCCTCCCCAACTGCCCTGCTTGGTGGCTAAGTAACTCTCATAGATTATGGTACAGGAGCTCGGGCCCTTCTCTTCTCCAACCATGATGGCTCCCTCTGGCCCAGGAGACCAGTTGTGCTCCTGTTAATAGTCTGGAAGTACTCTCTTCTGCTGGCCCAGACTCCTAGGAGGTCTTGAGAGAGGCAGAGGTCTGGAGAGATATCGCAGGCCGCTCGCTCACTTCTGGGGTCTAAACTCGGGAAACATTGAGCAGGCCTGTGCCTGAGGTAGTCCAGATGACAGCAAGGTTTGCTGAGGATTTGCTAAGTGGGCTATTACAGCTTGGACACGGGAAGCAAGCAGGAAAGAGGATCCGAGGATCCTCCTTGAGTCTCCTGTGATGTGTTCCCTTAAAAGTCTATCAGCTGGACTTACTTGCAGGCAGAAGTGAGGCTTTCCCTGCTGCTGGATACAGAACTTGCTGAAGGGCCCAGCTTTGCACCCGGAAATGCCTGTGCTTGGATATCAGCTGACCACAAGTGTGATTTGAGCTGTTCCTTTCTCTCAGATGTCTCTGAGCCTCCAAGTGTTGCAAATGAGTAGGACCATCTTTGTAACATATAGGGTCCAGCACAAAAGGAAACTATGGGGTCCCTTGTTCAAAAGTATTAAGAATTCCAGGACAGGAACAGGAGAGCATTAAACTACGTGGGTTCCTCCCATGCAGCTGGCCCTGCAGAGGGATTGTTTGAGAGTGAGGTGCGAGTGAGGCTGTAACTAGAAGAATCTGCATGAGCAGCTGCTCTCAAGTTAACCACGAACCATGTGCCTTAAAGGCAGGTGTTTATCATCCTTCGTTCTCCTTCCTGGGATGCGGAGGCACTCACTGACCTGGTAAAAGTGAGGGGAGTTTTTGTCTAGTGGGCTTTGGAGTAGAGACCACCTCCCTGTGTGTGGTATGGACCCAGAATGAAGGAGGCACCAGGACCAGAGTTTAGGTTGAAGGTCACAAGGCCAAGATACCTTGAGGTGGCTGTTTGTCCCAGCACCTTTTGGCTTAAGTTAAGGCACTTAGGAGGCCCCCTTTAGAATGTTATTCACCTCAAAACCAAGAAAGAAGTAACATGTTACCCCCTTAGTAAGTAAGAGTCTATAGGATCTTTGACAACTGAGCCTTTAAGAGAGGTAATTCAGAACCAATGTGGGGTTTTTAAAAGTACACAGATAGCAATAAGTCTTTATTTAATTGGAAAAATATACCCTAACTTAAATAGAAAGACTCGATTTTAGAAAAGTGAAAAATTTTCCCTAAACAAATCTATTAATTCAGTGTCATTCCAATCAAATTATCAACGGGATTATCTTTATTTTGAACTTGGCAAAAACAATATTAAGGTTGAGTTGGAAAAATAAACATGGGAGGAGACCAGGAAAATTTAAAAAATATTTTTTAAACAAGAGGATAGAAACTTAGATACGAAAGTACATTTTCAAGAGTACATAAAGGGGCCCCTGGGACCTTCTTCAGCTTGAGTAGGTACAGCAGATGCTCTTCTCTGCTGCATAGCCCTGGCTGCTGAGCCCTTGGGCCAAGCTGAGGAGATTGTGTTCCCCGCTGGGCCACTTGGGCTTCTCTGTCTGAGTGCTGGTCAGGCCACTCTAGGAAGCCAGGGGAGTTGCCCATTGTCCGCTACCTCCAGGTTGTACACAAACACGCAGGCGGCTTCAATGCATTGTGTGTCTTGTGTGTGTGTGTGTATGTGTGTGTGGGGGGGAGGGTTTGCTGCAAAATCTCACTCCTGCGGATGAGACTCATAAAGAAATTTGCACCAGTTCCTAGCGCATGGCCTTGCCCATCACCTCTGAGGCTAAAGGAATCATCGGGCCAAGGAAAGTCTTAAACATGTAGGAAGCCTGCTGCTCTAGGCTCTCAGTGACAGATTGAACGAGGCTCTTCTTGAATATGGGGTGTAGTAGACACACACTGGGCTGTCCAGGACCCTAACATGGCTTTTCTTTTTTATCTATCCTGGCATTACCTGGGTCCTCTTGCTTTGTCTTCCTTGAATGTCTCCACCAAAATTCAAAGCATTAATTAAAAGACAGAGAATGATTAGGGTCTACATTTGGTTTAGAAGAAAGTTGAATTGATTGAAACTGGGCATGATATTTTTCTGGGTACTGGTAGCTTGTCTTCCTTCATCCTTCTCCCCAGCCGCGCACCGCCCCCCCCCCCTTCTCACAAGTAACTAAGAGTGAGGACTATTCCAGAAAGCAGTGGGGATCCAGACACGTGGACATTCTTAGTCCCTCCCATGGCATTCCTAGTAGCCCTGGGCTGCATTCCCACAGAGGCCACTTGCTTCACTTGCTTCTCTATGAATTTTCTTTAGGGGGAAACAGTTGGAGTCAGTGTTTGAAGTGAAATCCCACAAGAGCAATTTAGTAACTAAGAGTGAGGACTATTCCAGAAAGCAGTGGGGATCCAGACACGTGGACATTCTTAGTCCCTCCCATGGCATTCCTAGTAGCCCTGGGCTGCATTCCCACAGAGGCCACTTGCTTCACTTGCTTCTCTATGAATTTTCTTTAGGGGGAAACAGTTGGAGTCAGTGTTTGAAGTGAAATCCCACAAGAGCAATTTTCCCCGCTTCCAGAATCCATTCTTTGTTTTTGCTCAACACCGGACATTCAAAGCAAGTTGCCTTTTGTCTAAACTGGGAGCAGAGATAGGTATCTAATCTTTTTTTACTTACCTCCAACTTGTCCTGGATAGAGTCATTGCAAGGGTCTGGGAGAAAAAAGCAAATTTGCCCAAGATATCAGCCCTGCCCTGGCAGGAGCCCGAGATGGGTCTGGTGTGGTGACACTTGCTGGTTGAGACTTAGATCCTCTGTCACTACAGACAGAGCCACTTCTTATTTTAATACTGCAGCATGAATGAGAAGCTGTCAGTGTAGGACCCAGCAGGGGCCGAAGCTCAGGCCCCATCTGGTTCCTAATAGGTCCTCAGAACAGGCCTGCAGAGAGGACTTCCTGGGAACCAAAAGGACTGGGGGCCTCTGGCCCAGAATTGTGCCCCTCCTCCCACCCCCGCCTGCTGCATTGCACCACTGATTCAGTAAAGACATCATCCTCACCCCCTTCGCAGAGCTGCTCGCTGCTCTGCTCTGACAATTATACTGGCTGCTGCAGAGATGTGCTCATCTCCACCGACATATGGCTTTTTAAAGTGATAAATTGCATTAGCAAATTTCTTATTAGCTCTGTTGTCAGGGGGGAGCTCCTGCCACATTAGCTTGCTGGGGCTGATGCATGACTTCTCTGCTGTTAATTACCATGCCGAGGGCTAAAGGGACTCAGAGGCTGGTGGGTGGAGGCCCCATTCCTTTCCCTCTTCTGTGGGAGGTCAGAGAAGCCTGGGGCTTGGTGTCGAGCTGTCTTAGACCTGGCTCTGCAGCAGGTTCTGTGCTTTGGGCTCCTGATCCTGCTGGGGAAGGTAAGGATGGCCAGATACCATCTGGGTTGGTCAGGATTGGGTTATTCCTTAGGCTTCCAGGATTTGGCAGCTTGGGATCTGCACGGCATCTCTTTTGGAGCTGCATGTTTAAGGTAGACTAGACTATGTCCCAAAAAGGTGCTCTAGCCTCTCCTTGGTAGTTCAAGGACACAGACGGATCCTCCTCATTCTTGCCTCCTACATGCCAGACTACTGAAGAGTCTCCTCTCCAAAGGTGACAGAACGTCTCCTTTTCAGATCTTGGTGCCTCTCCAAGGAACTGCACATTCAGGATGTTCAACCCTGATTTCCATGGGCTCAGGCTTCCTTCTCCAGGAAGAATTACATAAAACTCAAACTTATTGGGGAGCAAAATGAGAGGAGGAACATTTCAATTTCTTGTTTTACCTATTGTCTCAAACTAGTAACCATTTAAAGGATCTCTGACTCCTTTGAGAATCAGTCAGAAGAGATCCTCATCCCGAGGAAAAAAGCACATCTTCACACTTGTACATTCAGACCCTCTGCCAGTCCATTTGGGAATCTGCATTTTCTAAGTGCCGTTTCCAAGCTCCTGAGAGCAGGTGATCCTTGATAAGGGACTAAGCTGCCCCCTGCCACAAGAAGTGAGTTAGCCTTCTCCTAAAACAACAGAGCAGCTCCCCAGGGCAATCCCGGGCACTGTTTGGGTGAAGGCCATTAGATGCAATTCCATCATTCCTTGGGTCCCATCATGTCTGGTGAGACTGAGAGATGGGCTCAGGGCAGCAGTGACTTTGTGGCCAGGTCTGCATTCACTCCCCCCGTCTGAGAAACCAGTTCCTGTAGCTAGGAGGCTCCCATAGTAACATTTTCTTGTCCTCGTGTGCTCCTGCTGAGAAAGGTGGTGGGGTAGGAGGAGGAAAAGCTGGAGACGATGACAAAAAAAGAGAGAATTCAGAAATGGGTGTGGAGGAAGGGGTGTGTGTGTGTGTGTGTGTGTGTGTGTGTGTGTGTAGAGAAAGAGAGAGAGGTAGAGAGAGAGAGAGAGAGAGAGACGGAGACAGAGTCAGAGTCAGACAGAGACAGAGACAGAGACAGAGACGAACAGAGACAGAGACTCCAGTTGCTCACTCCACCATTATTTAACTATGTCCCCCAGTTACTACATTTCATGCCCTACAGTCTGAACTTAGAAGGCAGTAACCTTCTGGGATGGAGAAAGAAAGAAAGAAAGAAAGAAAGAAAGAAAAAGAAAGAGAGAGGTGAAGAAAAGTGCTCAATTCCTCATTATTCAGCCTATGGATGCCTGAGATGGAATCTCAAAAAAATTGAAAAGATGGGTTGGCGAGCTTTCACACACGTAGCCTCAAATTCTACATTATCTCGAGCTTTGGCTAAGAATAATGTTCTGCTCTGTGAAATCAAAAACACTCCTTTCTTGACCCCTCTCGAAAGGCTGGGCTTTAGGAAATGGCCAAAGTCGGGTGGAAAGAGGTCCTCTAAGCAAGCGAAGTGGCTACCAACTTATTTTCCAAGACCCCGCGTTGTTTCCAAGGCTCCCTGAGGAAAATAAGAGGACAAAAATGCTGTAATAAGACCAGACCTAGCCAGGGTTTCTTCTGAGGGCTGGAAGGCAATGATACCCAGTCCAACGTGGATCGCCGCCTTCTCTGAACTTGGGAGCCAGTCTTGATGTTAGTGTATATCTCAGTGTAGCTTCTGGACTGCGGCAAGTCCAGGGCCCCATCCTCACCCACTTCCTCACTCTTCATTCCTCTCCTTCCCTCCTCCCCAGTCCCTTCAGGTCAGAGCAGTCAAGGAGCTGGGCTCTTGCTTCGGCCCTATCCAAGTATCTGCCTAGTTTCCCCAGTCTCTTTCCAAGATGGCCCAGTTTGGTATCTAGCCCCGCCAGTCTGACCTGCTTGCCATTCCCAGCAGGTCGGCTCATTTCCAAGGAGGCCACTCCTTGGGCTTTCTAGGTCCACATCGCAGCCCTTTTTGCCTCTGCAGCAACATGGTCCAGAAACGGGAATGACAAGCTACCCTGCCAACATCCCACTTGCTTTTCTCTCATTCTCAGACTGGCGAGAAGGGAAAACAGAGACATAGAAAGGGCCCAAGATTCTGTGAGCTGGGGAAGAGATGACCTGGGCTGACTTGGTTTCTCTGAGTACCATTGGGCTTGAGTTTCATATGTCTTCTCTATGCCCATGGAGGAATGGCCAAGATTGGATCCTGGGCAGAGGGACCAGTTCAGAAGAAAAAGAACCCTGTTGTTTGCCAAGAGGATGAAATCCTTCAATGACTCATGAGTGAGGGAAAAGGAACCCATCCCTGAAAATGTTCTCTAAATATCCACCTGCATGGCCTCAGGATCTCCTCCTTCCTATCTCTGGGGTTCAAGGACCATTCCCTCTGGCCGTCTCATCCCAGGCCTCTGGCTGACCTAGTCTTCACTGGAATCAGGTTAGGCTATGGATGAAACCAGGAACCCCTTTCCTGGGTCTTGGGGAGGAACAGCATCAGTGGCCCAGGAACAGCAGAAGCATGGAGCAGAGTTCTCTAGGAACTTAACTTACTTTTAGGAAAGGATTTGAAGTGGAAGAAATTGAACACCCCTGACCCCAACTCTCTGTCCGGAGACCCCTGTACCCCATAACTACTGTAGCTCAATGGAGAAGAGAGGAGACAACAAACTAAAGCAGCTTCCCCTCCCCTTCACATTGCTCTCCGTTCTGTGTATGTGTTTTATTTTTGTCACAGCACATATCACAATTTTTTATTTATTCATGTCTTTGTTTAGTAGATATTGTCTGTCTCCCTCTACTACTTTTCTTCTCTTACTCCATGGGCATGGGTCCTTGTTGTGTCAATGGTCACATACCCAGTGCCCCAGCACAGTGCCTGGTTCACAGTAAAGGTGTACTAGTCAACGTTTGTTTATATGAGGAATGTTTAGTATTTAGAGACAAGGCCAGGACAAGAGAGGCCATTGGGGTAGCGGTGAGAAAGAGGACACTGGCCCCATCCTTTTCAACACTGTTTGAAGGCTTTCCATGGCCAAGTAGATAAAGTCCAAATTTGTTATCCTGATAGCCAAAGCCCCAGCCCACCTCCCAGACTCATTTCTTCACAGTTCCCCTTTATGCCTCCAATGGTTTGGCCTCTCTAAATCTTTAAAAGTCCCCACAATCTCAAGTTTTTTTCACATGAGTTCTTTTGCATATGTTCTGTGCAGTTAGGAATTATAAAATCTACTTTATATGGTGCCAATGAGGATGAGAGGTTGTAGTGTAGCTCCTAATGCCATGCCTTGCCGAAACTAAATCCTCACAAAATGTTGGTGAGCATCCTTCCCCTTCCTCTCTGTCTGGGGAACACATCAGCACAGGGGGCCCTTCTCTGTGAAGCCTCAGGCTCTGGTAGTTTATTATTCCCCAGGACGTCTCAGTGCTTGTTCTTCCCACAGTTAGAGACCCATTAGGGGGTCTGTATCCTCAAGTTATCTCCCAGGGCAGAGGCATCTGTGTCTCCTTTGTGCTTAACGTGATACTTGGCACACAGTAAATGCTAAATGTATGTCCCCTGAATACCTGAAACTTGGGTGGGTGCGAGGCCTGTGAGACAATGGGTTATCTCCTCTTCCCAGAGTCAGAGCATGTGCACCCACTGACGTCACTGGGAAGGAAGGTCAGTGTCTGCATCCTCCTGGGCTGGGAAACCCAGTGGAGTGGGGGTTGGGGGCAGTGCCTCCCTCCAGCAGCGTAGTCAGCCATCTGGGTACACCTAGTCATGAAATCAGAATCCACATCCCAGGCACCACGGCCACGTCCAATTTTCCGTCAATGAAATATTCAGCTGCTCTATAGCCACAGTCTGTCTGCTCTGTCTCTGGAAGGGAGAGGTTCCTGCCTCCTCAGTCCCTGTCTCCCACCCCTTCCCTGCATGCACCAGCCTTTGATCCCCAGACCAAGCTTTTTGTCATCCTCTTTTGGTGCCTTTACTAATGCTCTGTGCCCCATTCCCCCAAAATCAGGACTGCTCTTCCTTCTCCCCCTTGACTAGCCAACTCCAACCCACCCCTCCCCCAAAGCCCACCACCTCTGTGAAATCTTCACCAGAAGCGATCTTTCCTTCCCCTGGATTCCAGATATACATCTGAACAGCAAACTCTCATTCCACAGTCCCAGTGGGAGGGACTAGTTCTTAACTAGACCCATCCTACCATATGGGACAAAGACCTTTGATTCAGAATGATGGTTTGCTGCTGTCGCCGCTGTGGATGTCCGTTCTGTAGAATGAGATTGGAGGGGGCACTTCGGAGAAAGTAGGAATGGGAATTTCCAGTGAAAACCCGTGGGACGCTTTCAGGGACTTCTGCCTGGCCTGCACCCCTAAAGCCTCCCCTTTTCAACCAAGGCCCATTCTCCAGTGTTGTCCCCATTCCAGACCAGTCACTCTGCAGGGGCAGCTCAGGGGAATGTTTGGGGTCAAACACATAGTGTCGTCCAGCCACAACAAGTGGCCTCCGGGCACACAGTGACTGTTGTTCAATGTGGTGAGTTTGGGGATGTGAGATTGCCAAGTGACCGATGATGAACCGAAGGTAGTGCAGTGGCAGAGTTCTGAGAAGAAAGGGCATTAGCATGTGACCTCTTGGCCAAATCTGTAGAATCAGAGCAGCAGGGCCTTTCTTTATGCGTCTTGAAATTAGGTGTGAATAAGATGTTTGAAATCAAGTCTAATTTCACATACCATTCAAATGATTTTGATCAAATAGTTTCTACAAAGGACGCTGGCTGGCCCATTGCCAGCAGGATGGTGTGTAGAGAATGGACCTAGGCTTTGGTTCTGGAGTCAGGCAGCTGGAGCTTGTATCTGGGCTCTACTCTTTGTTCAGCTGAGTGACCACGGGCCAGACCCTTACCTTCCTGAGCATCAGTATACACATGCCTGTTGACTGTGTGTGTGTGCGTAATCTGTTTACCTCTATACGCAGCACTTTCATTTATCTGAGCGTTTTTTATGTGCTAAGCACTATGTCAAGCATTTCATTTTCAGTACCCTTAGTCCTCACAACAACTCTGAGAGGAAGATATCATTATCCTCATCTTACAAACAAAGGTTTGTTTTGCAAACAGAAGTGTAATAGAGAGGTTAAGTAATTTGCCCTAAAACACATTTATTAAAGGGCAGATCTGGGATTCGATGTCAGGCTCCTGTGAGATTTTATATTCCTGTAAAATGGGAATAAAAATAGCTCCCTCAGCAGTGTCTGAGAAGCAAATGAGGTCATCTATATGAAAGTCTTGTAAACTGTAAAGCATTTTCAGGAGGAAAAAGCTCAGTTCTTACCCTCGAGCACTTTATAATCTGACTGAATTGATTAATGAGTTGCACAGTTCTTGGTTAAATTAAACTAAGCAGCAGAATGTTTGGTACACACCTTAACTAAGCGATCCAACTTAGCATTATCACTAATGGGACAAATAGACGTCGCATGCTCCCCAACACAATGGCATGGCACAGAAAAGACATAGCATCACCTTTGTGATACATTCTTGCCCCAAAATATATATCCTAAATCAAATCAGACAAATTCAGATTGTGGGACATTTTACAAGATAACTCATCTGGACTCTTCAAAAATGCCAGTATCATTAAAAAAATAAATAAATAAATAAGGTAAGGAGACTGTTTTGGATTAAAGGAAACAAAAGAGACGTGACAAATATACTGTGTGAGTCTTCATTGTCTCTGGGATTTTTTTAAAAAGCCACAAAGGGTATTTTGGAAGAATCAAGGAAATTTAAATATCCTCCATAAGTCAGCTGATATTATTGTATTAATGTTAAATTCTTCAGGCGTGATAATACTCTTGTGGTACAGGAGGAATGTCTTGATTCTTAAGTATTCAGAGTGAAGTGTCATGATTCTGTGATTTTCAAATGCTTTTACAAAAAGAAAAAGTGTATATATGTATTTAAAAAATATAAATATACATCTATTTATTTAAAAAGAGAAGAGAAAGCAAATGGTAAAATGTTAACATTTGTAAATGTAAATCTTTGTAAATACAGGCATATCTTGTTTTATTGCACTTCACGAATGTTGGCATTTTAACAAATTAAAGGCAAGCCCCTCCACCAGCAAAAAGATTACAACTTGCTTCATTGCAATACTCGCTTTATCGTGGTGATATGGAACCAAACCCTCAATGCCTCCAAGGTATGTCTGTGTAGGTTTTCCTGTACTATCCTTTCAACTTTTCTCTAGGTTTGAAAATTTCCCAGTGAAAAGTTGAGAAGTTAGTCTATAGCCACGCTACCCTGAACAAGTCCAATCCTGTCTGATCTCAGAAGCTAAGCAGGGTCGGGCCTGGTTAGTACTTAGATGGGAAACCACCTAGGAAGACCAGGTGCTGTAGACATAAAAAATAAAATAAAAAAATAAGGGATTGTAAGCTGACAAGGTCCTTGCAATCTGTGAGGTCAACCAAGGGTTGCCTCGCCTAAAAAAAATAAATTGAAAAGTTAAACAGAGGTTTAATAGAGAGGGCAAGTAACTTGCCATAAAATACATTTTTTTCTTTTGTTCCTTAGATTCCACATATACGTGAAATCATATGGTATTTATCTTTCTCTGTCTGACGTATTTCACTCAGCATAATAACCTCCAGATCCATCCATGTTTTTGCAAAGAGAGAGCTCAAGTAACTAGCCATAAAATACATTTATTAAAGGGTGGATCTGGATTCACTGTTGTTACAGTGCTAAGGGGAGATTGCTATTTAAAGGAACCTAGAGCTGAAGGCTTTTATAACATAAAAATATCTCTATTAAACATATTTCTTTGTTGGCTCCCCCTCCAATGGTGGGGGCGGGGCGAGTAGCTCAAGAAGGGGCCACACATGGTCCCAAGGTCTGGGCAGCTTCTCCACTCTTCTACAGGAACGAAAAAAAAATTCAGCAGGGCTGTTTTCCCTTTCACTACAGTGTAGTCAAAACAGCTCCTCCCTGGGCAGGCCTCCAGGTTCCTAGGAGACAAGGCTCAACATCTTTGCAGAAGCTGGGAGCCCACTGTGGCCCTGAGGTTTCCATGGTGCAAACAAAGCCCAGCTTTACCCACAGGAGGGACAAAGATGGTGAGAAGAGGACCTTCAGCAAATGCGCCTGTGGGCTACCATCAGAGTCACCAAGGTGCTTGTTTAAATGCTCCATACCTACTGAGGCTGGGGCCTGGGCCCCTTATTTTAACCAGTACCCAGGTGACACTATAGCACACCAAAACTTGAGAATCAACAGTCTAGGCTAAAATTCAGATCTCTAAAGCTAACATTCCAGGCTTTACGAAGCTTGGCTTGTCTTTCCCCCAGCAAGTACCTTCTCCTGCAGCCAGGCCAAACGTTCCCTAAGCTGCCCTGCCGCCAGCTGCCCTGTAGCCTCCACCTTCGCTCAGTCCCACTCTTCCTTGGAATCTTTTCTCTCTCGCTTCAATCCACATGATGCCAACTCAGCTTCAAGGCTAAATTCAAGTCCCACCTACTTCCTGGCGCCACTCCGAACTCCCCGACCCACATCCCAAGGGTTGCTCCTTTTCTCTGATTTTATTCAGTGTTAAATTGGAGACATCCAATTTAATACTTTATGATACAGCCATCTATTATGATTTTTCACTTGCTTCAGTTGAGTGAATGTCATCCTGCTGCCAACCTGTGACGTTCTCAAGGGCAGAGAGCACATCTTTTTCTCTTGCATTGTCCTTGGTACCTAGGACAAAGTTAAAGTCCCAGGTAGGTCCTCAGAATCAGGTTGCTAATAACTGAATTGAGGGAGAGAGTGAAGAATCGAGTAAGAGAGGGTGGAGGGGAGAGAAGAAGGAGAGGGCTGGCCACGGCCGTGGTCACTTTAGTGGAGGGCACAGGACATTTCCCTGGAGCTCTGTGAATGGGTGTTGTTAGGGTGACCATCCCTCCCTGTCCATAACTATTTGCATTCGAGGGCTGGGCTGCTTAGGGGTCCCTGCCCTTCCATAATTATTTGCATCCACAAATTTACATAGAGGTAAAGGAGTTTCCTGAGAGAAGAGACGGGGGCTACCACTTCACCTTATTTCTCCTTTGTCATTCAAACTCACGCAGGGTGAACCTGAGGCCGGAGGTGGGCACAGACTCAGGACAGTATGGCTGTGCCTGAGGGAGAGCTCAGATTAACTTGAGGGGGAGGAGTGTCCAGACTTCTCAGCAATGGTAGTCCTACGGCTTCCCGGTGGCTGAATTCTTCCACCAACATCTGCCCAGCTATGCTTGAAGCAGCTGAGACCAGCACATAGGGCCGTGTCGGGAGGGGACACCATGAGTATTTGGTCATAAATATAAATAGGACCTTCCTTGTAGGCCCAGGAAGTTCTGAAGCCTGCCACATTTATGCTATCCCAGATACCCTTATGCTGTTCCCTCTGCCTGGAATACCCTCTCCCCTGACCATTGTTTGGCAAACACCACGGGGAGCCTGGCTGGACTCCCCAAGGTGGAGGGAGAATCTTCTTGAAGTTTTCTGTGTACAGTTCTGTCTCCTGAGAGTCAAATGAGAATGTGACTACCTCTCAGGGTGGTAAAGAGAAAACAAGATCAGGTTCAGGCCAAACAAAGGGCTTGAAATTACTTCTTTACTTCTTTCTCCCTACATTTCACTGATAAGGCTGGCAACCCTGACTGCTCCCACCTCAGAGCACCTTGACTTGAATGTGTTCCCCTAGATAGGATAGTTTAGGAGCACGGCAGGCGGAGGGACAGCTAGAGCCTTCTGGGGTGCTTCTCAGCCGCGAGGTGCCTGTCCCAGCCCAGACAAAGGATGTACTTAACCGTAACAGCCATGGGGACAAAAACCAAAGTGGCAGATGGAAGAAGAGCTGCAAAGATAGCAGTCACTGGAGGAGGAAGGAAAGGTCAGTGACCCTGTGAAACATAAGCACGGTTTGGACCGGGGAGAGCCAGGAACCACAGGGTGGGTTCCTAATGGAGGACAAGTGAAAAGAGAAAAATCAATGATGCAGGAAGCTTCTCCTCACATTCTTCAAAAGGCTTCAAGAGAAGGAGGGGGTGGATGAACTGAAGCTGGAAATATATTACTGCCTGATCGCGTTGCCAAGGGAGTTGTGGTGTCCCAGGCGGGGCCGGAGGCCTCTCGGGGGATGCTAGATAATTACAGATCAGTCTCAGGGCAAGGGATGGAATATATGATCCCTTCAAGATCCCCTTCTCTGTACCAGAGCAGGTTATGGCAAGGAAAAGAGAATTCAGGAGGCTGTCACATAATTATTTGTGTTGCATGCTTCCTTTACCTTTTGAGAAATCTCCTAACGAAAATCCTGTGTTCAAGGCCAGAATGAATTTGGGAATTTCACTACCACCCACCCTACCCTGTGCTTTTATTTAAAAGAATAACAAAAGCTCCAACCTCCTGAGATCCTCAAGACAGAGGCTTTACAGTCAACAAGAACAGGATTTAGCTTTCATTAGAAATGTCTGCATTTCTCTTTGGTTAAGGAAGGGTGGGGCATGTTGGAATATTAATGTGGAGCATTTAGATGAGGCTCTTAATTTGAAAAGAATGTGAGAATTAATGCTTGAGTTTAATCGGAGCTTGAATCATCACAGATAGATTTTTACCTTCTTCTCCTTAATCAATTTTACCCTAATTAATTCTTCTGTGGCTAAGTCTTGTTACATTAGATAGTCTGCTGATTATTTCCACAATCAAGAGACTGTATATTCATGCATTTTTAATAAGGAACGACTGCATCCTTTTTCATAAGTGATCCTGCTGGTTGGCAGTTGCAGCCGCTAAAATAATTATAGAGCAGATTACTTATTTTACAGCATTATTTGCTGTCATATTCATCCTAGGTGACAATTTGGAAGAGCTCCAGAGGCTGCTGTAATCGGCAGAGGAGCTGGGTATTTAATGTGGCAATTTTCAATGTCAAGTGCTATTTATTCATAGGTCAATGCCTTTTTAAAAAAATAAACAGAGGGGTAATTTGGTCCTGCTGGCTGATGAAACCATGTGCTAAGGCCATTCTAATTCTATGCTTAGTTTAAAACCTTGAGTCATAAAAGCACCTACTTCTGAAGTCTGCCTGGCTACTTCTGCCTTCAATTATGACTGGTCCAAATATGGTTGTTTATGCCTGATTTTTACTTATGTGATGGGGTGCTCTCATATTGGATCTTGATACCCCTGCAATATAGAAGGCTCGAAGCAGAGGACACAGTAGTTCCAAAGCCTCAGCTGTTTTCTGTTGAGCAAGAGAAAGAGGGCAAATTCACTTAAGGGAGAGGACTGGGTTTCATTTTGGGAAAAAAACTGGGCTTTTGGTTATGCAGAGGAAAGCACAGAGCTGATTCTGGAATGGACAGGCTAAGATGAGAAAATAAGTGGCTGTGTATACTAATGCAGAAGGCTGTCTTCCTAGAGGGCAGACAGAGCTACCGCTCAGTGCAGAAGTCCTTCCAACGTTCACGCGGTGGAGGAGAGGCTTTCCTCTTCTCTTTTGGGGAAATAGAGCAATGGGGCCTGGACTCCAGGCAGAGGAGTCCGGCCAAGAGCACTACAGGAGGGTCTGCAGATAACCTCCAACTTAATCGGTTTTCTTCTATAATTGTAACTCTCTTTTTCCAACCTAAGCCTTCAGTACTTTTGTTAACCTCACAGCTTTCAGAAAATAAGAGAAGAGTCTGTATTCATTCTCGGAAGAGAGGGGCACAGGAATGTAATCTTCCTTTAGAACTCCATCTCTAAAGCCTATTCAAGGAAGTGTGGTGGGGCCCATGTGAGGGGCCTCAGATTGACCCTGGGGAAGGAGGAGATTCATAGGCTCCATGTGAAGATAGAGGCTCAGGCCTTGCCCAGGTTGGCAGGTGCTGAAGTGGAACGATAAACCTTCCTCATATACTGGAGAGAGAAACCTTCAAAGGAGAAACTATAGCTTGCAAATTACACAGACCCGGGTCGTTGGCTAGCAGCCATCTGGGTTGCCCTTAATATACACTGTAGTTGGCCAAAGTCTCAGAAGTTGTCCTGCCCTCCCTGATCTCCACACCAGCTGTTC
>NW_006434709.1:19037765-19045309 GCF_000325575.1 Pteropus alecto
CAGCTTTTCGGAAAGAGCCAAACTGTAGCAGTGTCCAGCTCATTTCCCAGGAACACCACTGCCAGCTGCTCTGCAGAGCCAAGAGCCAGTAGCTAGAGACATCATTGAACCTTAGGTCATTACTCCCACCTCTACTACAGATGAAGAAAAGGAACAATTCTGGAGCAATTACTATCTATAGTGAAATGATCAAAAGAAATGTCCTTCAGCTTGCTAAAGGAGTTGAGTATAGTGGAAGGGCGAGACTTGAGCAAGTGTTTGGCATTATGGGAGGTAAATAACAAACTGGCTGGATGTCCTGAGCCAGCCCCTCGACTCCCATTTCACTGATAGAGAACCTAGGGTCACAGAAGTAATGTGACTTGTTCGAGGTCACTCTGTCGATCAGGGACAAGTTCAGGATTAGGGTCCCAGGTCCCTCAACTCCCAATTCAATGTTCTTTCTGGATAGCCCATTCTCAGGAGAATTTCTCTTTAGCTATAGAAAAGAAGGCTGGCTCAGGACATCCAGGCAGCTTGACATTTTTTACTGGGCTAACTTATCAGGTTTAGTTCTACAACTTCCTGTCCTGAGTTTCACAGTGGGAGAGCCTTAGCCAGGGTGCAAGATCCCAGGACGTTAAAGGTATAACATAGGAGTAGGGGAGGGCAGTCAACCTCCATTCCCGCAGAGCCGTAGGAACTTCCTGGACTATATGTAGGGAACAAATATTATTTTTTCCTTTATTCTTCGTTCTCCCTCCTCTCCTTTTCTCCTTTTTCTGCCTTCCTCTACTGTTTTTAAGTCCCTCACCCACATCCTAGCTACAGAGCTTATCGAGAGAAAATAAAACCAGACTAAAGGGGTGGGTGTGGGGAACCATTCGGTGGCTGTCAAAGCTGCTCAGATGTGATGTATATCACTTCCATTGGGAAATGAAGTCACATGGCTAACTCTGACATCAGCAGGCTGGGAGGTTTAATCTTCCCACAGGGAGGGGCCCTAGGGAGGGGCTGTGTAGAGGTGGTAGCAAATATCTTTGAACAAATAATGCAGTCTACCTGCAGAGCAGTTTCAGATTAGGAATATACTGTGGCTTTAAATATCAAAATATTTATGTAATAAACTTTTTATTGAAGATTTTGCTGTATATTAAATCTATATGACTCCAGTCCATCTACTTAAATTTTGCCTATCCTTCATTGTGCACGTTTCACCTCTTCCATGCAGCCTTCTTTACTGATCACATTTATTGTCTCTACAATCCATTCTGCCACTATTGGTAGCCTTAGGTTGGCTGTCATTCCATACGCATCTTATCTCCCTTAGAGTCTTGAGAACAGGGACTACATCTTGTATTCCACTGGGGATCTCAATCTGTTCATGAAATGTAGTCAGTAAATTCTTATGGAGTGAAGTTAAATACTTTAGGATGGAATTTATTTTTAGGGAGCAGTTCTCCGTGCTAATGTGACAGTATTACCATTTTGACAGGTGGGGAAATTGAGGCTCCAAGAAGCTTAGAGGACTGGTGCACAGCCACCATCAGGACTGGCCCCAGACCTCTGAGTGCACCCATGACTCTTATCACCCACGTTGTTTTTCACCCCTCCAAGGTATGCATGTCTAAAACACATTTAATTTTTATGGATTTTTTTCTAAGACTCATTTTCAGGTTTGTCTGTGATCTGTATCCCGGAGGTAAGATAAATGGCATCCACTGAAAGGTCAGCTGCTGGGGATAATGAGTTAAAGGAGCTAAGGAAGTAAATCACTTGGCAAGTAAACTTAGAAAGGCCAAGATGTTAAACTCCAAGCCAACCAGGATTTAATTTATTTGTTACTGAGGTCAATACCATTTTTACTGCACGCTAATAAAAGCCTGAGCTTTGTTGCCAAGATTCAACAGAAATCCTGGTTGTCATAAAATGGAGATGTCAAATTTGAGAAGGCCAGAAGAAAGGGAATAAAGGAGAAAATGCACCGTGTTTTTCCCCTCCTCTAGTTTGCAATCTCCATTTCTGGGATAGTTGGAGTCGTGTCATCTTCCTCATCAATGTCATGGTTGGTTGCTCTAGGAACAGAGATCTCTTCCTGGGCCCAACTTCCCTCCTTGGACCACTAGTTGCTTTGGGCCAGAAGGTGGCAACTCAGGGTTTCAGCAGATGTGGAGCTCAGGAGAGACCTCCCTACATCTGGGGCCCTTGATCTCCCTATTCTCACTAATCCCAGACTTCTCTTGCCTATTCTCTCTAGCTAAGAGAGCCACTGCCAACTCTGCACATGCCCAGTTCACTTTAGGCTGTAAGTCACTCAAAGAGCATTTTTTCCTTCTGGAATTCCCTGTTCTGTTCTCACAGCCATGCCATAATCTGTGCCTGCTTCTAGACCTCACGTAGAGACTACCTGTTTGAGGAAGAATGCCAAGCTTGGATTTATGTGGAAGCCATCATTCCAGAGGACCACCCCAGTTTAGGACAGTCACACGGAGCTGTAAATATGGGATCTACTTGACATCAGCATGGCACAGGAGAAAGACAACACTCAGCGGAGTCAGGAGCCGTGGGATTTAGTCTTACTGTGGCAATTACAGGCTTTAGGTAAGTCACTTGACCTTCTAGGTCCAGTTTTTCTTAACTATAAATATGATAAGAGTGCCTACCTTACTGATTTCATCCAAGGGTTCGTAAGAATCAAAAGCAATGATGTGTTCACTCATTTAACAAATTCTGATGCGCATGTACCCTTTGTTAGATCCTAGGGTACAGCTGTGGATGAGAGAAACTCAGTCTCCGCCTTTTTTAGCTTACACTTCAGTAGCAGGCATAGGCAATCAAATCTTCATTGAAATAACAGTGTGTCCTAGTTATCTATTGCTGTGTAACAAATCACCTCAAAAGTCAGTGGCTTAAAAAAACAATTATTTTATTATTATCTCTCTCATCTAGGTAATTCTTGCTCAGGGTTTCTCATGCAATGTCAGCCAGATAATGGCTGGAGCTAGAGCTAGAGTCATTTCAAAGGCATCCTCATTCACATGTGGGGCCCTTGATGCTGGCTGTTGGCTGAGAGCCCAGCTGGACCTGTCAGCCGAAACACCTTATATGGTCTCTTCGTGTGACCGGGACTTCCTCCCAGCGTGGTGGCTCGTATTCTAAAACAAGCATCCTAAGAGCAAGGCAGAAGTGCATGACATTTTTATGTCAGCCTTGGAAGTCATGTAGTTTCACTTCTGACATGCTCTACTGACGAAGGCAGTCACAAATTCCTATCTAGTTGCAAGGGAGGGGACATAGATCCCACTACTCAACGAGAGGAATGTCACAGCATGACATAAGAGCGTGTTGAATAGAACATATTGTGGCAGCTGTTTTTGAAAAATACAACCTGCCATACTACACATTGTTGTAGCCGCCAGCCCCCAAAAGACACACGGACCACCAGAAATCAGTGAGTTATAGGAAATATGCTCTTTATTCAGCCAGCTGGATCTGCCAGGGGGACGCAGACCCCAAATTAAGCAGCCCCGAAATGTAGAGGTACAGGGTTTTTAAGCCCTAAATCCCATTCCTCATTCTGTCTTAAACACAAAGGTCTATTTTTCTCCTATTCACTACTTGTCAACCTACAGGTCAGGTGTGCAAGCGGGGGTACAGAAGCAGAAAGCTTGTTGTTAGAATGTTATGTTCCCATGGGTGATAGCCTATGTTCCTATGGGTGATAGCCAAGCAGTAATTTTCCAGCCAGCACAACATCACATGTAAGTTTTTAGATTAGTGCCTGGCAAATAGAAAATGGTCAGTAAGTGTTAGCTATTTGCCTTTAGATGCTTTGAAGGAAAATCATGGTTTCTGATGATTCCTGGAAAGACCAAAACATTATTTAAATGTGAAGGACTAGCTTTTTCAGTCTATGTTCCAGTTCCATGTTCTCTTCTCTTTTTTATCTATCTATCTATCTATCTATCTATCTATCTATCTATCTATCTATTATCTATCTGTCTATCTATCTATCTATCTATCTATCTATCTATCTATCTACTATCTGTCTATCTATCTCTCTATCTATTTACTTGCTGGGAGCAGAGACTGCAACTTCTCATTTTTTCTTGATTATTTTATTCTTTGATTCATCACTACTGCAACTTCTCCCTTTTTCTTGATTATTTTATTCTTTGATTCATCACTAGGAAATATCAGCTCCCTCTGGTTGATTTATATGGGTAGGTATAAAGGAGATGTCAAGAACTGGGGGATGAAGTTGGCCTGTGAGACTGAAACTAGAAAATCAACACAGAGTAGATAAAAGGGTGTGTGTGTGTGTGTTTTCTGTATTTAGGTAGGTTCACAGCAAAATGGAGCTGAAAGTACAGTGTTTCCACATAAGCCCTCCACCTTTACCAACCTCTCTTCACACACCAGTGAGATACTTTTGTTACACCATCATCACCCAAAATCCACGGTTTACATGAGGCTTTAATCTTTTTGTTGTACATTTTGTGGGTTTTGACAAATTTATGCACCTGTATCCACCATTACGGTATCATACAGAATAGTTTCACTGCTCTAAACCTTCTGTGCTTTGTCTATTCATTACTCTCTCTCCTCCAACCCATGGAAACCACAGAACTTTTTACTGTCTCCACAGTTTCGCCTTTTCCAGAATGTCATATAGTTGGAATCATATAATGTGTAGCTTTTCAGACTGCCTACTTTTACTTAGTAATATGAATTCAAGTTTCCTCCATGTCTTTTCTTGGCTTAATAGCTCATTCGTTTTTAGTGCTGAATAATATTCCGTTGTATGGCTGTACCACAGTTTATGTATCTATTCGCCTACTGAAGGATATTTTGATTGCTTCCAAGTCTGGGCAATTATGAGTAAAACTGCTATAAACATTCATGTGTAGGTTATTGTGTAAAGGTAAGTTTTCAACTCCTTTGGTTAAATACCAAGAAGAATCATTACTGGACTGTATGATTAGAGTATGTTTAATTCTGTAAGAAACTGCCATACTGTCTTCCAAAGTGGTTATATCATTTTACATTCCCACCAGCAATGAATGAGAATTTCTGTTGTTCCATTTGCTCACCAGCATTTAATGTCATCAATGGTTTGGATTTTTGGCCATTCTAATAGGTATGCAGTATAATCTCATTGTTGTTTTAATTTGCAATTCTCTAATGGCACATAACATTGAGCACCTTTTCATATGTTTACTTGCCATCTGTATTTTCTGTGGTGAAGTATCTGGGTTTGTTTTGTTTTGGTTTGGTTTGGGGTTTTTTGCCCAATTTTTGCCCAATTTTCTTATTGTTGAAGTTTTAGAGTTCTTAGCATATTTTGATTAACATTTCTTTTCAGATATATCTTTTGTAAGTATTTCCTCCCAGTTGGTAGCTTGTCTTCTGAGTTTCTTGATAGGTGTTTATTTTTTAAATCTCCAGCTAGAATGTATACTCTATAAGATAAAAGACTGTGTTTTATTTATAGCTGTCTAGCATGTAGTAGATATTCATTAAATATCGGAAAGAAAGAAAAAAAGAAAAAGAAAGGAAGAAAAAGAGATAAAGGAAGGAAGAAAGGAAGGAAGGAAGGAAGGAAGGAAGGAAGGAAGGAAGGAAGGAAGGAAGGAAGGAAGGAAGGAAGGAAGGACGGAAGGAAGGGAGGATTAGTATTCTGGTTTATATATCAGTTTTATGACTTTGGTTGATATTAGTCTATCCCTAAAAGGCAATCCACTCTGAGCCTGTTGACCACATTGAGTTTTGGAGCCTGATGAGGGATAGCCCAGACTTTGGAAAATTCATCAGGGTATTCTATGGCCTTAGGAACCCTCTTGGGAACCAACTGGCCTCTTCCTTTGGCACCACCCTCTCTCTTGCTACACGTTTTTTTTCTAACATCAGCAGATTGTATTATTTATATGTTGATGGGTTTTGAAACTGAGACCCTCTTCTGACTATTTTGTCTTCTACAAAGGGGTGTGTAGTCATGTTACAGCTTCACTAGTCCTGTATCAAAGAGTACTCAAGGTGTTGTCCCAAAGGGACCAATAGCCATTAGCCCTGTTCTGTGGGCTGTTTGCACATGATTCACTTGTTGCCAATTACTTAGTTCTCCTCAGCCTCTGGACACTGGAGAGAGCTGGGCTGGGTTATGAGTTGATCTGGGTCCAGAATTTGTGTCATTGTATCACCCTCCCAGAAGCTGGTGTCAAGTTATTACATGTTAATCTCCTGAAGAACCTTGCTCTCTTTGAAGCTGGGGAAAAGGTGGCCAGAGAAAAAGAAATGGATGTAGTGGTAACATTCTTGATAATGGCTAATTTTTTAAGCACTTACCATGTTCCAGGCCCCATGCTAAGCATAATACATATATTATCTCATTTAATCACCACAAAACCTCTATAAGATAGGTATACTATTACTATTATCTCTGTCTTACAGGTAACCAAACTGAGTCACAGAGATGGTAAGTACATTTGCCAAGGTCAAACAGCAAATAAACGGCAGAGCCAGGATTTAAACTCAGGACTCTATGCCATACTTCTGACAACCACTTTATAGTCCTCCCTTTCCCTGCCCCCTAAAAAAAATAATTTCTTTCTTCCTCACAATTGGCTTTTAGTACCTGTGATTCAGGCTGCCCAGCCTGAACCCTGGAATCTTCCCCAGGGGCACCCACCTCATGGCATCCTTTCTAAGGGCTGCTATTTCTAGAGGCAGCTATTCCCTCTGAAGCCTCCGCCCTCCCCCAGAGGAAACTTGCAGCTTCTAGGCAAAGGTGCCCAAGCCTCATCCCCCAGCTCGCCAGTCCTCCTGAAGCTCTTATTAGCAGTATCTTCTCATAAGCCATTCAAGGAGACCTGGCAGGTTCCAAAGTAGAGCTATTTAAATGGTTTTTGCCTCATAAACAGTAGATGCTGGAAGCCCATGTGGATTGAAATGCTCAGTCCCTGTATTTTGGGGTTTGGATTTACCTTTCCTGGCTGTGGGCACGTACTTCATTATTCCAGGCAGGCTGACCTTTGTCAGGGGATGGTGGATGTGCTGGGCTGGCAGAATGCCCTTCCTGCCTTCCCAGGCCTGTGGGCCTGTATGATGAGGAGCCAGAGGGATATTTTTCCTCTCTCCTTCAATCTGAGTCAGCAGGGTTTCTCTAAGGGAGAAAAAGCCTCAGGGAGCCGGGGAAGGGACTAGGAGATCTACAAAGTCACCATCCTGAGGGCACTTTAGTGGAGTGTCGCCTGGGATAACAGCAGTGCCTAACTATGTGCAGTACCTCTTCTAGTCCTCACAACTTCTAGTACCCCAACCTTCAGTTGAGAAAGTAGGCCCAGAGATTGAGGCCCTGGGTTATTAACATAGCTAACCAGCAACTATATCAGGCAGGTTCTGATAGGGGGTAAGATCCACTGAATACAGTTCTAAGAGATTTCACTTAGAGAGGTGAGGGCAAGGTTAAGAGAGAAACAAGAGCTGATAAGGCACCACAGATGGAGTAACAGCAGGAAGCTCTGACAACCCCTTGGGCAACCCCCTTGAAGGATCAAGGAATGGAA
>NW_006434709.1:19045326-19052415 GCF_000325575.1 Pteropus alecto
AAAGAGTGAGGCCAGAGATAGATGAGAACTGGACCATGGGTGTGGACCTAGAGTCATGGAAGGACACAGCGACTACCAGGACCGGGCTCCACAGCAAGGAGGGAATAGGGAAGAAATACCTGACCTCTCTTTTCTCTTGCTCTCTCATATCTCCCATGCCTTCCATTGGCCAAACCCATCCAGAACCCAGGTGATGCAGTCTAGAGACCAGCCACCTGGGTACAGAACAGAACAGAAGAGGAAGAGCAGGGGCAAACATAGCGTGTAACCAGCATAGCAGTGAAGCTGGATTTTGAGTCATTAGCTATTAAGAGCCCTTGCCCTTTGTTGTCGTTCTTTCAAATTGAGCCGTCTTCCCACCAGGCAGTATTACTAACTCTGCGTTAAGCCCTCTCAGAGACGGAGGCACTGGCTTTACTCACCTATTTATTCACTCTCACTTCTTTACTCCTTCTTGCTCCTGTAGGAACCCCTACCAGAGAATAAAATTGTTTAGACCCAGGCTTCTGGCCAGCTAGATCTCGCTATAGCCCTGATTGCTGATTCCATGTTTTTACCAGATTTGTGCTTTCTTGGCTTGGCAATGGGTTTCTGACCAGCTATCTCCCCTTCTCAGCCTCTAACACAACCAGTTCAGTATTTCTATCCAAGCTTGCATTTTTCTTTGCAGATTTTGCAGCCCTTACCATGAATAGTGGCATTACTGCTGCCCTGTGGCTGTTCTCCTGAGCAGTGACTGAGTGCTCTGATCACCCACATACTTTCATCCAGGTGCACCCACCTGTCCCTCCCCCCCTGCAGCTTTTAAATGGACTAAACCTGGGGAATGAGCTCAGGCTCCGCAGAAGTTTGCTGCAAAACACCGTTCCTTGGGGTGGTAGGACTTCCGGCTATCCCAGTCAGACTCAAATTCTTGATTTCTTACCTACTCCTTTTCATCTACTCATCTGGATGCCAATCTCCACTGAAATGCCTTGCATTTCAATCATCACCTTTACAAATGGTGATGATAATGATAACCAACATTTCTCATTCTTTAGCTACTGTTCCAAGTCTTTACAAATTCCAATCGATTTTGTCTTCAGAACACTATCATTATCCCCATTTCACAGATGAAGAAAGCAAGGCTTAGAGAGATCACATGGTTTGTCCAGGTCACACAACTATTAAGTCGTACATAGAGCCTGAATCCAAACCTAGTGACGCTTCCACAGCTCACATTCTAGCTGTTCCCCTGTATCGCCTATTGATGATAGGGGATGGGTTTTCCCTTCTTTCTTCTCCTCATTTAAAAAGAAAGATCTATTAAATTATAATTGATGTATAGTTAACTGCACATATTTAAGAATATAATCTGATGAGTTCTGACGTATGTATACAGCCATATATCATTGCTACAATCAAGGTAATGAATACGTCTATCACTCCACAAAGCTTCCTAGTGCCCTTTCATAATCCATCCTTCATTCCTCCACTCCATCCTATTCTTAGGCAATCAATTATCTGCTTTCTGTCATATAGATTAATTTGAATTTTCTAGAATCTTATACATGGAACCAGATTGCATGTACTCTTTTTTTTTATTTGACTTCTTTCAGGATAATTATTTTGCAGTTCATCCATGTTGTTGCATATATCAATAGTTCATTCCTTTTATTGCTGAATAGTATTCCAATAGTATTGTACCGGAATAATAGTATTACAATAGTATTGTACCAGAATACTAAATTTGATTATCCATTCACCTCTTAGTGGACATTTGAATTGTGTGCAGTTTTTAGCTATTATAAATAAAACTACTATGAGCATTTAAGTACAAGTCTTTTTGTGGACATATGCTTTCGTTTTCCTAGGGTAAATACTTAGGTGTGGAATGGCTAGATCACATAGTAAGTATAAATTTTATTGTTATGAAAAATGGCCAAACTATTGTTCAAAGTGGTTTTGCCATTTTATATCCATACCAGCAGTATATGAAGAGTTCTGTTTGCTCCGCTTTCTTGCAACATTTGGTGTAGTTAGTCTTTTTTAATCTTAGCCATTCTGGTATGTATATAGTAGTTTCTCATTGTGATTTCCCTGGTGACTAGTTATTTTAGGCATCCAGTCATGTGCTTATTTGCCATCTCTCTATCTATCTACTTAGGTAAAATGTCTGATCAGATTTTTTTGCCCACTTTAAAAAAATTTGGGTTGTTTGTCTTATTATCTTATTATCATTGAGTTGTAAGAGTTCTTTATGTATTCTAGAACATGTCCTCAATCAGATAAGGTTTTATAATTTTTCATGTTTCTCCTTTTTATTTTCATAACAGTGTCTTTTGAAGTACAAAAGTTTAACATTTAGAATTTTATTTTATAGTTCATTTTTTTCCCCTTGCAATTTTTTGAAGAGAAGGTATTCTTTTATTATTATTATTATTTATTATTGTGGTAAAATAAAACACATAACATAAAAGTTACCATTTTAACTATTTTTAAGTGTACAGTTCAGCATTAAGTATATTCACACTGTTATAGTTTGTACTTTTTGAAATTTTCAAAAAATTTTTGGCAAACCCAAGGTCATTATGATTTTCTCCTATGTTTTCTGTTAAAAGTTTTATAATTTTAGCCCTTACAAATCAATTTCAATTTAAATTTTGTGTATGGAATGGTCAAGGTTCATTTTCGCATATGGTTAAGCACTTGTTCCTGTACCATTTGTTGAAAAATTATCCCTTTTCCATTGAGTTACATTGACACTTTCATCAAAAATCAATTGGTTGTGTTTTGACTATTTTCTTGGTTTGCTTTCGACTCCAACTCTTGACAGGTTACCTTCTGATTTTCACATATTGTCTTTCTGGATCCCCCACTGGTCTCTCTGCATTAATCTGCTCCTGACCTTCTCTCCTTGTTGGTCGATAGATTTTTAGTGGTATTTTTCAGATCTGGCCTAATCCCTTGGCTTTCTCCTAATCTGTATTCCACTTTACTCCAGTCTTCCTCACCTGAGCTCTGCGCCCTAAGAACCTGAGATCTATTGCTGCCCACAGTCCCAAAACCAACAGAGTCCTGGAGGACAAGAGCTGCAGATGGGTCCTGCTCAGGGCTTGGGGACCTCTAGCACAGGAGGCCTTCCTAACCCGTTACTAAAGAAAACCTGACATGGGGGACCAGAGATCCAGCCCTCACAAGAATGACACAGCTACCAGACCTTCTCAAGACCTCACTTGTTGTTGGTATCAGCTCAGTTTTGATCCCTAGTTAGATTGAAAATGAGATTTGGCAGAAAAAAAATATCGATGGATAAAACCAAATGAGGGAAATACAGGGCCTTGCAGATCAGTGTTCTCCCACAAGGAAGGAAAACCTTTAAAGCATACCTATGTAAGAAGAGCACTGTGGAGTCCATGTATCCTTACATGATTTAGAGGCAGAAGGACCTAAATGGGTGATCTTTGTCTAATCAGTCATCATGTCTGATAAACAAAACCTAGAAGAAGCCTTGGAATGACTTCCTTAGGTTGTTTAGATTTCACTACCAACCTGGAAGACTGGGAGAGTGGCTCAAGTCTGTTGGGAGACATCACTCTGTATCCATCAGGGTGGGCCCAGGGAAAGCTGTTCTCAGCAGAGACTGTGCAGGTTGCCGCCCAGATTGGTTCATATTAGAGCCTGAAATCCACCCTCAGGAGGAGAGTGTCTTTTGGGAGGATTTTATTTTGAATTCAGCTGACAGGAGTTACTGCACAGGACCTCCAAATCAAAGGTGAGTCTTCGTCATGTAGCAAAAACATTTTCTGTGAGGAAAAAGAATTCCTGCAGTCAGAGCATGTTCAGGGGAGCACTTGAGAGAGGCTGTACCCTAGCACAAATATTTCTCCATTCCCAGGAGGCTAGAAGGGCAGACACCATGAATGAGCATGTTGTCTTGCATGACCACTGGGCTTTGAGTTGTTTTTCCAGCCACTGGTCACACTTAGGATCTTGCCTTTGTGAGCCAACAGCTCCAGTCTGGGAACTGTTCAGAGATGGAGATAGAATTTTATTATAGTATTGTTCCACGTGGTTCATTCAGGAATGGCCCAATTAACATCAAATTCTAACCAAAGTCCTCGCCACCCCTGGCAGAAAGTAACACATCCACTTTCCTGAAAATGCACACACCCTGCTTCCCTCATGGGTTGTGTCAAATGGACAGAGAGTTCCTGGATGTGATGGCTGGGGGAATATAAGGGAGGAAGGAAGGAAGCATGGATTAGCATCATCATAAACTCATTAGCCACTTGGCCATGGGTCTTGTCCTAGAAGGAAGTTGACCAATCCTAGTCTCTTTCCTGGGCCTACTTGGGAACAGAAGTAAATCAAAGAGGCATATGCTGGAGCTTGAGTGTGACATAGGACTTAACAGACTTCCTTGTCTTCTCAGGCTGTCACATCCCCAGCATAATGTGCTGTGAGTACGAGGTCAGGGAAATAACCTCCACTACTCTGAACAGCGATAAGGGTGAGAAAACTTTTTCATGGTAAATAAAGTCTTATTAAAAATGAAGTATTTTAGGACCTATTTCCCCCCATGCCCAAGCTTTGGTCAGACTCACTGGTAGGCAGATTAAGCTGAGGCTTTTGTGATTTGAAATCCAAATGGTGTTGTGGAAAGAACATATCTTGGAGTCAGATATATCTGAATTTAAATCCTAGCCCTGCATCTGAGTGAGTTTGGGAAGTCATTTATCTTTGTTTCTTCATCTATAAAAAGGAGTAATACCCATTGCATTTGGGTTGTTATGAGGATTTTAATTTTTTCAAATAATAGCTATTTTTAAACAGTTATTTACTATATGCTGGGCACTATGCTAAACACTACACATGTATTACGTCATTTAATCTGAACTCATTATTTAAATGGTATAATTTTTGTGAAGTGCCCGTTAGGGTGTAAACTACACAGTAGATGCTCGGGAAACAATAGTTGCTGCTATTATATTATTTCAGAGATAAAAGAAAGGGCCTTGCTTCTCTTGCTTCCCTCCTCTCCAGACTATTGATGCCTAAACCGAGAAATGTGGTTGAAAACTTATCATCTCTGGAAAAGAGGAAACACTGGCATTGAAATCAATCCCAAAGTGTAAATGACTGATAACAGAGCCCTTCCTGAGAGTAGGTTTTGATAGCTGAAGGATGTGAGGAAATGTGAAGAGGAAGGAGTGGGTAAAAAGATAAACACTGAAGATAACTTTGCTGGCCCTGCCAAAACACCCACCTGCAATAGAGTTAGGAAGTTTCAAAGTGAGTTTTCATGGGCCTTGGAGACTTCCTTTTTAAGTGTGGTTGAGTAGAGATGAAAGGGGGCATTAGAGAGCCCAGAATTCTGTTTCTGCAGTGCTGAAGTTTGAGGAGCACATGGGAGGAGGAAGATGTAAGTCTTCATGTGTAGGGGAACCTCTACAAGTGGCCGCTGGGGCAACGAATGAAACCTTTCTCAGAGAGGCTGGTGACTGTTTCCGTCCAGACTCACATCCTTCCACCTTGGGGACTCCAGGGCAGGGGAACCTGAAACTGACAGAATTACCTAGTAATAGAGACCTGAAGACTTTCCCCTTTTGTTTGCAGCTGGGGCAGGCTGTCCCTCAGGTGCTTGCCACAGACCCAAAGGCTGAGCTTCTTATAAAAATATCCTGGTTATCCGTTTTCATAATTATAATGTGCTTCTTCCAGGAAGCAAACATTTTTGAGGGCAATTATAAAAAGCTTGTAGAATTCTCCAATGCAAGTATTGAAGCAGAGCAAAACACTTCCATGAAAGAGTTCTGGAGAATTTATGTAATGCATCTTGATTTGGTCTTATATTAGACCAAACCAAACCAAAACTCTTCCTGCCAGCCTTGCTCCCCTAAGAACCCACTTATGCAAAGTTATAAATGGGGATTTTTCTGGAAGGATTTGCAGATGAGAAGGAAAAACTTTAGAACGGGGTTTTGAATGAATGGGTCTGGGATCTTAGTACCAGGAGCTATGCTTTAGGCTAGCCCAATTACTAAAACAAACAGCTCCAGCAGTCTTGACTCAGGATTCAAATTTCGGTGAGAGAACAACAAGCAGGACTACCTTGGGCCACATGGTCATTATTGCATGGAGCCACCCAGGTGGATGTGGCAGGGGTGGGGGTGAAGATGCTTCACCAGAGTCAAATTGGGTGCTTAGATCAAAAGAAATAAGGGAAAATGTGTGTTTGACAGGGAAAAATCACAGATACTTTCCGTGTGGCGAAAGGAATGGAGGCTCATGTTTTGACTGACCGGCAAATGGGCCGGGAAAGAAATCAGCTGGCTCCCTCTGACCTGTGTTGAGAGAAAAGTGCTGGTCTGGTCTGGGCTCTGCTGCTCACTAGCTGTGCTACTTCAGGCCAGCTATTCACCTCTCTGTTCACAGACTCATGCTGCAATCCATGTCTTCACGAAGGACCACCTTGGTGGTTTCTCCCACTCGCCCTTCCTCCAAAATACCCACATTAATTCATGGCCTAATCCTGTGGAAATGAACAATGTGCATTGAGCTTCTTTAAATTTTGAGACCAGCTGAGGTGGGGAAGTGTGGACATGGTGTCAAAGAGGGGCTTGAAGCACGGTGTGAGCTAGGCAGGCAAGGTGCGAGGAAGAGCATAAATTACAGGGCACCACACAAAGAGCTTCACACATTTTCAGGCAGGATTAAGAGCATCTTTATATTCCCTCCTATTGTTCACTCTGCCTTTATTGAGACCCAAGAAACTGTGTCCTCTGAAAGGTCTGATCCATCCAGTGTTTTCAGGCTTCAAGATACCATTTTCTACATTGTCACCTTGAATCCCTGACTGGGGGTGCCGTGCAGGCTGTAAAAGTTAACACAGAAATTGCACTGGATTTCTCCCCAATCCACACTGAGCACTCTGTTCTCTGAGCACCCCCTCCTCCCCAGCACTTATGCCCACTTACATTTCATGCCATCCTATTTAGCACTTGATTACATATTGCCTTGAATTGTTCTCTAGCCGGCTCCGATCAGAGCCTCCCACCTCCCAGCCCGCCTGCTCCTGTGCTGGGTTTTCAACCTCCTCAAAACCTT
>NW_006434709.1:19052458-19077509 GCF_000325575.1 Pteropus alecto
CTTGCCATTTTCTGTCATTGCATCAAACCCCCCACCCCAACTCCCTTATTCATTTCCTTCCCTATTCTGCCTGAGCTTCACAAGCGATCCCATCACCCTCCTTTGCCTAAACCCTCCCTCCTCTTTGCCCTGTCCTGCTGCCGCTCCTGTCTGGCAGTATCCCAGCCTGATCAAGTCGGCTCTTCCTTCTCTCTGGCTTCTGGGCTCCTGAGCTCTGCAGGAGAAAATCACAGCCCACGCAGATTGGCGCTTCTACAAAGTCATCATCTGCAGCCTCAGCGGGCTGCTGAGCAGCCTGGAAACCCTTGTTAGCGTCCCTGTCAGCACACTCGCCCTTTCCCCATAGCGGCTCTCCTAAGCATTTCCCATCCATTGAGCTTTGCTGAGAAAATAGAGGCTATCAGGTAGGAATTTCCTCATCCTTATGTACCCACTCCTCTGCCCCAGCAGGAAACAGATCGATCTTCCCTTTCTTCATCATCCTTGCCTCCCGGCCCCGCCCGCCCCCATCCCCATCTTGAGAGACTGCGGGACCTCCTTACATGGCCAAAGGTAACCTCTCCTGAGAGCTCTGCAGCCTTGGCACCTCCTTGGCTTTCTCAGTTCCCCTCTCTCTCCTATTCCTTTCATCTCTTTCTATCTGATCTTGTCTTTCTCCTGAGCATGTAAACATGTTCCCTCTCTCCCATGCTGAGATTCTTCTCAGGCAAGCTTCACGATAAAGCCCGCCACAACCATAAAAATGTACAAGGGCCATGAGTGACTCTCTCATTGTCAAGACCATGGCCACGTTCAGCCTATCTTACTTGACCTTGCTGAAGTTCTGACACTGTTGACCTCTCTTCTCTTCTTCCTATCTCTCTTCTGTTGACTGTCAGCTCTGTGTTAACACTCTGTTCTCCTGCCTCCCCCCACTCTCATTTCAATCTTGTTGGACTCTGCTTCTCCATGCTAGCACTCTTCTGCAGAGGATCCTTCAGACACTGGGCCATGGTGGTAGGAATTCAAATTCCTTTGGAGAGCAGACTAGGGCCTTCCCCATTTGGCTCCTGCTTCCTCTCTCTCTCCCATGACATGATTTATTTCCTCCTCCACTGGGTACATTCTTTCTCATCTTTATGCCTTTAGTGCATTTCTTTCCACTGTCTAGAGTGCTTGTTTTTTCTCCCTGCCGCTTCACCAGGAGAACACCTATTCATCTTTTAGGGATAAGCTCAGGTATTGCCTCATCACTAAGTCAGTCTTTCATGATTCTACCTCATTTAAATTCCCCAAACACCCTGAGCATGTCTTAGTCTTAGCACTTATCACATTATATTAAAATTATGTATCTGTTCAACGAATCTGTCAGCCTCTTGAGGTTGGAGACTCGCCTCTTAGCTCCCATATGCATGATGCCTGGCACAGATTGGCACATAATAAATGCTCAATTCATTCATGTTTGCTGAATGAGTAAATGAATTAATGTATTAGTTATTATTCCCAGGTAGGCTACAACAAGGTAGTGAATGTGATCAGTCTTCTCAGAGCATTTTTATGTGGTAGATACATAGTTTATTGTGATAAAACACATATAAAAATTTTTTAAGTGTACAAGTCAGTGACATTTAGTATTTTCACAATGTTGTGCAGCCATCACCACTTTATAGTTACGAACATTTTTATCACCCCAAAAGGAGACCCTTTACTCATTAAGCAGTCATTCTTCGTTCCTGCATCCCCTTCACTCCTGGGAACCACTAATCTATCTCTAAGGATTTGCTTAGTCTGGATATTTCATATAAGTGGAATCATACAGTATGTTGTCTTTCATGTCTAGCTTCTTTCACTCAGCATAATATTTTTGAAGTTCATTCATGCTGTAATATGCATCATTCCTTCATATGACTAAATAATATTCCATTTTATGGCTATACCATATTTTGTTTATCCATTCATCAATTGATATCAGTGGGCATCTGGGTTGTTTCCACCTTTTGGCTATGGTGAATAGTGTTGCTATGAGACTTTGTGTACAAGTTTTTGTTTGAACACCTGTTTTCAATTCAAGGAGTAGAAGTGTTGGGTCATGTGGTAATTCTATATTTAATTCATTGAGGAACCACCAAATCGTGTTCCATAGCAACTGCCCCTATATTTTACATATATATTTTTATATTACCATTTATATTACATGAGAGTTCTAATTTCTCCAAATTCTTGCCAATATTTGTTATTTTCCTTTTTTTTTAGTATAGCCATATTACTGGATGTGAGTGTAGATATATTTTGAGGTATCAGCTCAAATGATTCCTATCTATAAATGCCTTACTGCCATCTGCAGAGGGTGGCTTTCCGCAGTTATTTATGCCTAATGGGACCCTGAGCCTTGGTCATAGTTGATTAGATAAAGGATAGATTCCTGAGCCAATTTGGGCCAAAAGAGTTCCTTCCATGGGAATTTGTGTTTGAGAGAGAGGGATGGGGCAAGAGAGATTTGGCTCATAGAGCTAGAATGTGAACTTGGGAGCTGTGAGTGTCTGTGTTTGATCCCACACGTGGACAAAGCAGCAAAGGGAATTTAGATGAAATGTGATCATGAAAAACTGACTTAGTGATGAGGCAGCACCTGAGCTGGAGCTGCCCTAAAAGGTAAGAGTTCTGGGGAAGCGGCAGACAAAACAAACAAACAAACAAACAAACAAAAAACAAAAAAACAACGGCACTCCAGAGGAAAGAAAAAAAGATGGACACAAATACTCAGAAACAGAAATGAAAGATGGAGAAAACACATAATTCTTTGAGTTTCTGACTTCAAGTTCCCAGTTGTAGTCTTTCCTTCAGCCTCAAGACATTGCTTATAGTCCCTAGTGCCTATAAGGCATCCTTTCATCCTATTGTGATTAAGCCAATTCCAGTGAATTTCTATTTCTTGCAAGCAATAGAATCCAGGGCAACAACTCACTGACAGGCTCATAATCTACTTGACCTAAGAAGTACCCTCAAAATTGTAGGCCAAAGCAAAATGGAAGGCTACTTCCATTTTTTTTCCTCCTAAAAACCATTTCTTGTGACCTCAGTGATTTTACTCCTGCCCACCAACCCAATGTAAATTTGGAGGCAAATCCTGTGTATTAAAATCATCTAATATTCATGAGGCATCCTCAAGGGCAGGGTGTCCAGCACTTTGCTACCACCTTGATGTGTCTTTTGGCATCTATTCTAAATTATTTTCTCCAAATAGCAGAACTTTTTTGTTCAACTCTCCAAGTGTCATGTTTTCTTGTTTTAGGTATCCCTGTTACTTCTACTCTTACAGTGCTTTTCAAGGACAGAAAGGCAACATGGTGTGGAGGAGAGAACACTCAACTGGGAGTTCTGAGGAATGAATTTCTAGCCCTATTCTTGCCACTAGCTTTGCTTTGTAATGCTGAGTAAATCATGAGACTCTCTTGATCTGTTTTTCCATCTGTGGAAGTGGGAGGGAAAAATAATACTTTCTCTGCCTCCTTCACAGAGATGCAAGCTAAAATTAGGTCATAAATGTGAACATTTTATGAAGCAAAAATATATAAATTGCTGTATCTATAGTGGTAAAGAACTTCCTTGATTTCTATTCCACTCCCAGATACCAAGTTCAAGGTCCTCACTCAATAATTACTTGAACTTAACTCTAGTTGTTTATTTTCTTTTTTCCACATGGCTCTGTCTCTTCATCCATTTATCTTGGACACTGATAAACACTTTTTAAAGCTACAAATAAAGGAAACAAGAGACATGTATCCTGTTCTGTTTTAAGGCAGGCTAATTTCTTGCCATTTCTTAATGACTGTATTTATTTTCCTTTAACCTAATATGTCTCCACCAGGCATATTGTCTATTATACAGTCCTTCCCAAACTTGTCTGCACCTTGGAATCAACGGGGAGCTTCAAAAACTACTAATACCTGTGCTGCACCCTAGGGGTTGTGATGTAATTGGTCTGCAGTGTGGCCTGGGGCTCTGGAAGTTTTAAATGATGACTAAATGATTCAAATGTGTAGCCATTTTTAAAAATTCCAGTTCTAATCATCTTGGGGGTAATTCCCAGCTAGGCTCTCACCTGAAACATTTTCTTTATAAATTACTACAGCAAACAATAGGAGATTAATCCTAAATCCATCTTTTCTCCTACTGTGATTTCCTTGGTTTCGTCAGGTTAATTGAAATCTTGTCCATTAAGTGCAGTAAAGCCATTGATGGACGCTGCATGCACATTTCCTCTTCTACTGTGTCTTCCCTCCCATAATTTAGTTATGATTTACATAATACCTCCTCCGCCCCCAATTCAAATGGCCTCTTGCTATACCTGAGAGGCTGGCTGGGTCTCTCTACCTGCTATCTTGACTTCAGGGAGGACAAAATTTCCCTCTCTCTACTTATGTCATCTCCAGATCATTCCAGATCCCTCCAGCCAGCTCAGCAAGTTTGTTTCAAGGGTTGTTTGGGCCATACCTCAGACTGAGACATTTCACAAGTTGAAGCCAGACTTGGTAAAGCTTCTGTACTTCTGTGTTTATCTTTTCCTGCCTGACTGAGGGCCAGGTTGAATCTGCTGTTGATTCTGTAATATAAGCAAACTTTATTAGGGATCCTCTGATGGTTATGGCTGACACCACATTGGCTTTGGCCAGGAGCTAAGGCCGAGCTGAATCCAAACACAATCCCCTTGAGCCTTTTGGGCTACCCTGACCCAAAAGAGTATATGAGCTTTGTCTCAATGTGAATCTGAATTCTAAAATAAAAGCTAGGACTGCTGTTTCACCAGGGCCTCGTCTCCACTCAGAGTGAGTCACTGACTTTCATTTGCGTTGGCCCTCGGGGTTTATAAAGCCATCTGATTTCCAGGGGGTAGAGAGGACAGAAGAATAGATGCTTTCAGTCAAACAAGCATTACTGAGTCCTGGGCTGTTTTAGGCCATATGGTGCCACAGCCTGTGACAGTTCTCATTCCCTCTCTTATTGTGATTCACTACCTCTCCAACTGGCTACAGCCAGAACCTCAATCTCATCCAAGGGTGAGAGTTCAAATTCATCCATGTCATCAACAAAGGGCCCAAAATCATGTTCTCTCTCTCTCTTTTTTTAAGTTTAAAAATTTCTTAATTATTTTAATTATTTAAATTCCTTTATTCTCTGTCTCTCTGAAGAGAGCAATTTTTACATTAAAATATAATTAGAAGTATTTCAAAGAAATTTACCATTATGTTCAATGATTGAAATGTATGGCATTTTCTCCACTTCACCCTGTTTCAGCAACTCAAGAGAAGTTCAAAAGGAGTGTGATGCCTGAGGCCACATTTGCTTTGCTGGATTAGGGCAAATAGAGTCACTTCACTTATGTATTATTAACATAGTATCACTATTAATAATAATTGACTCTAATAATTGAGCATTTACTATGTGCCAGAAACTATACTAAGCCCTTTCCATAATTTATTTCAATTACTTCTTGTCCCATGCTATGAAGTAGGTATTGTTTATTATCTCCATTTTATATATGAGAACATAGAAACTTAGGGAACTTAAAGCTTACATAGCTAGAAAATGGTGGGATCAGAACTCAGACCTATTCTGACCACTGTAGACTCCATGCTCTTAATCTCTAGAATCTTCTGAGATGATCTCCTTTTATGGAAATGTCCTTAAGTCTCAGTAACACAGCTTTCTCTGATCTCAAAAACTAAGGCCTGTATGATCATTAGGGTTGTAAATATGAGGAATCAACAGTTTAATGCACTTAATAGTCACTTGAAAAATAATTATCGATGGGTCGATTAACGACCAGCATTTTATTCACTCAGATTCTGGATAGGGTTCTGGATGTTAGGAGATGGTGGAAGGATTGCTGATTCGGCCTCCTGGAGGGTTTGTGCAGATGGCCTTTTCAGCCACGCATGTGCTTATCACTGCTCATTTCAAGTGTACTCTAAAAGGCTTCCTTATTTCACAGACCTAATATGAAAGCTAGGGAGTTGGCTGACAAGGCTGAGGACTACTGAAGCTTTTGGAAAAAAAGAGCAATTTCAGAAAATGAATCTGTGGTTTAGAAAGAAATCAGCTGAACTTATGATCTGAGCTCATTCGTTCTCTTCTATTTTTTTTAAAGTGGGGGGATAGGTAAGGGTAAAGGGGGTCAAATATATGGTGACAGAAGGAAATTTGACTTTGGGTGGTGAACATACAATGCAATATACAGATGATGTATTATTAAATTGTACACTTGAAACCTATATAATTTTATTAACCAATGTCACTCCAATAAATTTAATTTTAAAAAGACGCCTAAAAAAAAAGAAAAGAAAGAAGAGAAAAAATTTGTTCTTATTATAAAGAAAACAATTTCTTTAGGTCTGAGAATTACAGTTCATTCCTGAAGCTTCCAACCCTCTGAGATACCTAGATTTTTAGAGCCAGAAGGGACCTTTAAAGATAGCTTTTTCATCAGAGTCCTGAATTTCGCAGAAAGGAAACTGAGGTTTTGAGATAGTTTGGGGTCATACAACTGGCTAGCGGAAGCTGAGCCCCATTATTTCTGCCTTCTCTATCTCACTCCTTTTTAGTTTTGCTTTTTGGAAAACAAGATATTCACAAGCTACTCAGAGAAAAAAAAAATTTCTGCCTCTTCAAGAAAAGTTACTGAAAGCTACAAAACTTCTAGAAAGAAGAGTCAAATTATTTAATCTAATTTCATGAATAGCCTTGATCTTATTAGCTGAGGGACTGAATAAGGAGGCAGAGGCCCTATAAAGCAGGATTTATTGTTGCTTTCCATGAAAGCAGAGGGAAAATGAATATTGGCTTAATGGGGATTTGGGCTTGTAATTTAATTCTTTGTCTCAGCTTAGAGAAACAACCCGTAGACAAAAAGGTCAGTGGGTCCTAATAGTGATCTCCTGTGCGAGTGAAGAAAGGGGTCACCTGCTTTTTCTCCATGGACCCATAGGATTCAAAGCCTAGAAAGGAAGAAATTCATTGAACTCTCATTGGCCTGGAAAGTGTGTTAAAAAATGGACTCTCGTAGGCCTAGAAAGTGTGTTGCTTCCCCAGACCAGTGAAACAATGAGTAAGATTTTCTTAAAGGGAAAATTTCTAGCAAAGATGTGGCCAATGATACTAATATTAGTTCTCAGGGGAAGAATTTGGAGGTAAAAAATGGAGAAAAGGAAGGAAGCCTAGGGTTGTATCAATTCAATAAGCATTTATCGAATGCTAACTATGTAGTAGACACCAAGAGATAAATAAAATGGTTTTAGACCAATAGGAACTAGTAACCACAGAGAAACTTGTTCCCAGGATTCAGACATCAAAATGCAAAACTGTCCAGCATCTCAGTAGCTCATTTCCTTTCTGAGACTCTTGTTCTGTAACAATTATTGGATGGCATGTTCACTTCTGTGGGCTACAAAACTCCCTAACTAATCAGCAGCTCATAGATGTTAACCTGGCATCCAGATGCTAGATAAGGCACACACCCAGCTCAACTCTGAGGATGCTTAAATGAAGAAAGAGAATTTCAAAGTCAACCGAAGCACTCAGTTCCCTTTCCTAGATGTTATCAGTGCAAATGGGCAGCAGGCCTTCCCTAGCCCAGCTCAGAAATCCAGCTCTCAAAGGCTGCCTCACTCTATCAAGACTTCAGTTATTGAAAAGACTGTTTGCTTGTGTTAAAAAACAAAACAAAACAAAAAAACAAATAGCATTATCCATTATGAGATCTGATCCAGACCAGTGCCATTTGGATCAATCAACCTTTTAAAAATCTTTTTAGGATAAATATTCAGTTACAGTCATGAATTAAAGATGTGAGGGAGAGAAAATAGTACACAGCTTACAGTGGTTAACACGGGGTTTAAAACCAAAGTGTGACGCTGCATTAATCTTCTTGTTGAGGCCTAATAGGAATTGAGTAAAATTTGTTTTAACTATTTCTGTTCTGATAAACATTAAAGATCATTGAATTTTGTGAAAAGTAAGAAGGAAAATGGGGAGACAGGTCATGGCTAAGTCAATCTCTTTTTTTTAATAATAAAAAAACCCCCAGAATTTTCCACCAAAGTCGTTTAGCTGATTGCTAAATATTTTTTAAAGTGTCTTACTGGCCACTTTTACTCAGTGCCCCCCCTTCTCCCTACATTTATATTTCCAAGTGATGAATCCTTGTACACATATAAAACAGTACATGAGGTAAGTGGTGGTAACCTTGGCTATTAGGGTTAACTCTGTGAATCCCTAAGTGAATTACTCATTGTTCCTCTTTATTTTCACAGAGAGAGTTGTGCCGAAGATTTCAGGAAACAGTAGGGCTGGCTTCATGGGTGTGTGCCCAATGAGGTCACACAGGGCTTCACACTCAGAAAGGCCCCACGCTTGGGGTTTAACACTCAATTTCAATTTATCTAGAAATTGTCAGTAATTTTATCTTTGATTTTGTGTCCTATAAGTGAAGTCTAATGGGACAGTAGAGCATGTGCCCAGGGGCTTGGAGCTGTGACTCTCCTGCAATCCTGTCTTCCTAGTCTTCCTGCCTCCCCAAGATGGATTCTTGACTGTCTGTTTCCTGTCCTCTGGCAACCTGGATCTTACCTGGCTTCCCCTTCCCCACCCCTGCCTCATGGTTGCTTCTACCCTTCACTTTGGTTGGTGACCAGGTTGCATCTTTAGGGATTGGCCTACGTGCTACTGTTATCTTCTGTTCCTGGCAGGGGCTTGGGCACAGGTGTGGGAAGGTTGGGGTTGAGTTTGTGCTCATGGCATCTCATGGTAAAGCAAGTTAGCAGCAATCCCTGTCCTAGGCTGGCGGTACCAGAGTGTATTTGGCTGGCCATTCAGGTAGGGGCAGCCTCTGATCTAGGTACTGAGTGCAGCCAGCAAGGAGGTTGCAGTCATCTATTGAGTATGTATTGGGGCAGTGGGCCTATTGGAAGGAGAGATTCCAGGGCCCTACACTTTCATTTTGCAATGGAGCTTGTTGACAAGTGGGCAACTTCAAAGATCATGGAGGTGGGGAGAAGCCTACTTCTTAATGAATATAGTCTTTATATAGTATCTAGTTTGGTACAAAACATGTTGGTAAGTACATTAGAAGAAGAAAAAAATAAGTTCTTGCCCTTAAGGGTCTTACAATCTAATTGGAAGTAGATGAAATTGATACAGATAAAGTAACAACAAGCTTTCATAAAGGGGGTGGAATTGGAGAGGGATCTGAAAGTAAGATTTAGATGTGGAGGGAAGCGGGGAAGATACCTGGTAACCTTGCTCCAAAATATAGAGTGGCCAGTGCGACCTCACACGGATGCTAACTTGATGATCGTTGTGTATTTTTGGTTCAAGACCACTCACTGATAGTATTGCAGTGAAGGACTTTCCTGGTAAGAAGGGAAGATATATGAATAGGCATGGTTCCTGTGGACCACTGAGTAGAGAGGCTGACAGAACAGAGGGTGTGGGACTAAGGGGGAGATTGGCTGCACAGAGCTGAATCTCAGAGAGAAAATGGGTCAAGAGCCTCCTAGTTGCATACACTCAGGTACATAGAGCAGGCTGCTACTTTTTAACACAGCAGGCCACTCAAATTTCTTCCTAGACCATCAAAGAAAAAACAAATGGAACTGACTTTGTACTTAAGCAAACGGTGGAGTGAAGTCAAGTTTCACAGTGAGCTCACGATGAGGGGAAAAAGCAAATATTTTCTGGTGAAGGTTGACTTAATTAGCCATTTTAATAATTCATGAGTCTTTAAAATGTTTGCCAGAAGATTCAGAGCTCAGATTCTGTTTCTGGCATTTAGCTCTGGGTTTTCTGGATCACAAATTGTGCTGCCTCATGGAGCAGTGGCAGGAGGGAGCCAGAGAATGCAAGGTCTGTTTGGCCAGACCGTGCAGAGCTCTTAACCCTTTGGGGCTTAAAACCTCTTTGAGAATCTCATGAAAGTTCTGGACCCTTGCCCTAGGAAAATGTGCATGTGTGTGTGTGTGTGTGTGTGTGTATAAATATAAATTAAGGGCTTTATAGATTCCCTGATATCCACCCTTGAACTCCGGCTTAAGATAAATCCCTGATTTAGATGATCTCTTTACTCTAATATTTTTTTTAACTTACCCACCAGCTAGTCTGTCATATGTCATCTGGAAATGCTGTGACTCTGGTTTTGCAGGCCAGCCTCATGTGGATGTGTGCAAAATGAGAAGCATAATGCAATATTTGTTCATTAGGCTGAAGCAATGCTAATGCAGAAAAGAGGACTGAATGAATCAAAAGCCATGAGTCAGCTCCCTCCCCACCACCTGCTAGCGAGCAGCCTGCGGAAGCTGAGGGAGTGAGCTCTGGAGTCAGACAGCCTGGGGCCCTCCAATCCCAGCCAAAGCATGTTCTGGCTCTGACTTGGAGGAGCAATTTAAACTCTCTCGCCTCAGTTTCCTCATTTGTAAAATAGAGCTGATGGAATTTACCCTAATGACTCATGTTTTGAGAGTGAACTAAACCAGCCTCAATAAATCATCATGCACAGTGCCTGGGCCATAGAAGTGCTCAGAAAGAGAGTTCATTCTCCTGATCTCACCCACAAGGAGGGATGATGTGAATTCAGGGACATTGGCTTGATTTAATGCTGGGGGAGGGGACAGCCTTAGCAGTGGTTGGGAACTCTCTCTGAACTCCTACATATGTGGTACCTCTCCTACTCCCTTGCTCCCCATGCCTCCCCTCACCCCAGCCCCCCATGTGACTTTCCTAAGAGAAGGTGGGCTGAGTTCAGTTTGCAGGGCTGGAGCGGGAATAGCAGCCTTAGTCTGGAGCAGCTCCCTGTCTTTTCCTCTCCTCTGCTGCTTAGAAGTGTGGAGGCTGCAGGAAATGAGGGGAGATACTGGGCTTTTTCTGGCTGTAGGCCTGGCTGCAGCAGAGGAGGTGAGAGAGAGAGAGACAGAGAGACAGAGAGACAGAGAGAGACAGAGAGAGACAGAGACACAGTGACAGAGACAGAGACAGAGAGAGACAGAGAGATTTCCCCTTTGTTTCAGAGCAGGCAGTCTGCATGTTATTTTGGAGCCCACGGTGAAGCTGGAGCTAGTCCTGGGGCACATGCAGAGCTGAGCAAGGTGTAGCTTCTGCTCTTAGGGACCTTGCAACTTTAACATGGAAATAAGACAAGACTCAGGAAGGAGAGTGACAAAGGACTCATTGCTGAATGCAGAACATCCTGTGCAATACGGAGTCCGGGAAGGGAGGGGACAGTGGGGACAGGATGGTGGGAAGCACGGTTTGTGCAGTGCCAGGCACTTGACATCCACTAACTGTCACTGTTACAGTCACATTCCAGCATAGATGCTATTGTATTTTACTGTACGATGAGGAAACTGAAGCTCAGAGCATTAGTGACTCACTCAAAGCAACAGCTGTTAAGTAGTGCCATAGCATTCAAAACTGGTCTTCCTGCCTCAGAAATCCTTTTCTCCCAATCCCCATCCGGGCTAGTTGGTGAAACAGAGCCTCCACAGTCCTGACTCTGAGGCCTGTGGAGCCATTACTCAGCTGCCCACAAGGTTATACAGAGTCCCAGCTCGGTGAATATTCACCCCAAGATAGGGAAGGAGAAAATGTTATTTTCTTGGTTTTCTGCGTCTCTGAACAGTTCGTGTGCTCTGTTTATTTTCTTCCTGCATTCTCCTTGAGGACTCCTCAGCCCTTTTTTTCCTCAACTAAAAATTAAGGCAGAGTGGAATGAGGGAAGCACTTGTATTCTATAGAGCCCATCTCAGACCTGCCCTGTGCTACTCCAGGTCTCCATTCAAATAGCAACCTCTGTCAGAAAATCCTACTTCAGAAAAACACCTCACAGCATTTAATAAGGTCAACTTAGGAGAAATAAATGTTCTCAGTCCTTCACAGCCCCAACACCAAGAAAGATAGCACGTGTTTGAGTTCCTATGAAGGAAGGCATTTTGGATTTTCTGGGGAAAGCCGGCATTTCAGAGACTGACAGTGGATCAGTGAGAAGTAGGTCTACGACAGGCAACAGCAGGGAAGACTCAGCTCAGCTTGGGCCTCTGCCGAGGAGGAACCCTGTCATTCTAGAGAATTTTCTAAGCAGAGTCTCCTGACCTGATTTGTAGCTGGTGATGTGAATACATTATCCAAAACTAGATGCCCAACAGAGAGCAAAATGAGACCACCTCTCCATTCTTTTTCAGCCATTGATTCAATGATGTTGATGAACTGTGATTTTTAAATAGAAAGGGTTTTGTCATCATGCTTTTGCAATAAAATTCTAGCACAGCTCTTTATTTCCTAAGGCCCTAGGGATCCTTTTTAATATGTTGAGTATGACATATCCCCCAGGGTCAGCTTTTTATTTCATTGCCATTTTAAGGCTACCAGAGCATGTGGCTAGAATATACATCTAAATAATAGCTATTTGGATGGCAAAAGCCTATATCATTACTTACACTTAGTAAAGTCCCCTTGGATCGTAAGAACCAGCATGCTATTAATTTTTCTTGCTGTCACTTGACAATATGAATTAGTTTTGTGTAAGAACCAGGAACTCATTGGATTGAATTTAGGAAATTGGTAAAACAAATTTGACTTCAGTGGGTTTGAATGATTACAATGTAATAAACATGTAAAGGCTAAGAAGCTAATTTATCATTGCTTTCAGTTTTATTTATTTGAAACTCCTTCATTGTTGGTATAAACAGACGTTATTGAAGATTGTGAATTCAATTTCCAAATAAACTGTAAATGGCTTTCTATAGAGAGATTATCTACCTGATTTGTTGTTTTCCTGAATAAAACATGTTTTTGCCCAGTGGGGTTATATTGCCCGTATATTAACATTAGATTATTCTGTGGAGCTTGGCATCTATGATGTGCAACATTTGATTTGTTCTCTGATCTATTCTTCTTCACTATCTCTAATAAACACTGAGACAGCATGCATAACCTCTTAAGACCTACACTTCAATGAATCATAAAAGAATGTCTGTCTGAGTGGCGGTCTATCATTTGAATGATAATTCTGTTTCCCTTTAAAAATGTTAAAGTGTCTGCTCTTCAAAATAGACTGCAGTGAAAGGCATGAGAGATGCTGTGGGTCACTGATGGGGAATCATAATTGACCTTAGCTTTGGTTGCATGGTAACAGACTCCCTGGATATTAGATCATCGCATACCACAGAACTACCAACACACCGCCCTCAAAGTCAGGGGAAATTTTTTCCATTGGCAATTTAGAAAACTAGACCGTTATAAAGAGAGGCAGCCTGTCAGTAGAGCTGGAGCCTCTGGAAGATGGCCCTCCCGAAGCCTGCCATATTTTAAAAACCTGTTCAATTTCAATCCTTTCACAAAAGGATTATAACTTTCACAGCCCAGTGCCTACTGGAATAATGCATTGCACAAATGAAAACACTTAAAAAGAGAATTAGTATCTATGTGAAGTATCTTAGAATGCTGAGACCTGGGAGGACTTTGGAAGGGGGCATTTATTTTCATTTAATGTATTTTAATATATTAAAGCTATTGCCTACAGAGCTAGAAAAGCTAATTGTCTAAAGAGAGAAGATATTCTCTCTCCCCAGGAACCCCCTTTTGTTGTTGTTTTACTACAACATAAAACTCTAGATTGAAAGATACAAAGTTCTAGTGGAGAGGAAGTCATTACACAATGCCAGTTGTGGAAGATTATGATTCCACTGTAAATGACAGTAGTATGTTGACTCCATAATTCAACAATTTTAAAGCAGTCTCCAATGAAGATCAACCTAAACTGGGTCACAGACCAAACTAATTTTAAATTTACTGTCTTGAAGATTTTAAGCTGATTCAATAATTCTGAAGTCTAGCAAAGAAATACAAGTCGTTAAACTATTTACTCATAAATGTGTAGCAACCTTAGGAGTGAGTCAGTCTAGATGAGTGCAATGTAAACGAGTCAAATTCCCATCTTAAGGGAGCCTGCGCCTTGATGCAGAGGGAGGTGAGAAGGTTGAAGGACTGCCTGGCTTACTAAGTATTCACGTCAAACCCCAAAGCTTCCTCTTCTCTTCTTAAACTTCCTAAAATACCCAAGTTTGTCATTTTCTACTTCACACTGGAAGATAATTCTCTTTTCCTAAGGTGCTTCAGATAATCTTAAAGTCCAGCCTCTTCTGATCACATCAATGATGAGGCATTATGTACATCCCAAGATGACTTTACTTCTGACTGGTCTGGATGTTCTGGTTGTCTTCCTTGTCTTTGTATCTTCCAGTTACCCAACATTGCATAGCATAGAGTAGGTACTCAACTTTTCTTGTTGCTCATAATTTAACACAATTTTAGTAGGATCTGCAAATTCTATATGAACTTTTGACTTTAGTTTGATTCTCAGCAGTAAACCTGCTTTCCCAACCCCAGCCTCTATTTGCTGTTTGACAAGAGATTATTTCCATTATCTATCTGGAGCCCATTGTATTCTAGAAATGGATTGAAAACCGGCATTCTGAAAGCTTTTAGTCTATTGACATAAAAAAAGAACTACTTAGAATTCTTATACCATACATGTTGCCTTGAATTGTATTCTAATTGTTTCATGTTTACAGATTTTATTTTTATTTTGTATAGTGCCTAGAACAGTGCTGGGCCCTAGTTGATTTATTAAGCACCTGGACAATGAATGGATGAATGACTGAATAGTGTATGCACAGACAGAAAAGTGCTATGTGTAGGTTTGGAAGTCAGACAAAGATAAGTTAGAAATCTAATTCTGAGACCTACTAGCTGTGTGACTGGTCAACTTATATAAATCCTTTAAGCCTCAGCTATTCCATCTATAGCCTTGGAAGGTTGTAAAACAGACCTTATAAGTTTGTCAGGAGGATGAAATGTGATACTAAATGTAAAATGATTAACACAGAACCTAGAATACAGTGTTTGAAAAGTGTTAGCTCCTATCATTACAATCAGAAGTGATACACACACACACACACACACACACACACACACACACACAGAGGTGAGTTACTAGAGTTAGTATGGCTTGATTACAGGGTTAGCAGAATTTAAAGAGGGTAAATATAAGAGCTGTGTATAGTGAGTTAGCCATATATAGCTTAGAAGGGGCTAGACTGGGAGTCAGGGAAACTGGGTTCTAGACCTGGCTCTTCCTTTGATTAGACTCAGGAGCTTGGGAAAATCATCTAATCTTTAGGACCTTAATTTTCTCATTAGAAGGTTACACTACATGACTTCTGAAATCTCTTTCTACTCAAAAAATCTATAATTTAAGGAAAAAATTCCTAGGATGTCTCTTTCTCTCTCTCCCAGCCCTTTACTAAAAGGGACCTAGAAATCAAGAGATCATGTGACTGATTAGTAACCTGAGGTCAGGAGAGGTCATGAAACTTACTCCAGGATCATAGAGCTAGTTGATGATGACTTGGATACAAATTCCTACCTCCGAGTCCCTTTGCAGTGATGGGTCCTCTATATGATGTCAAATGACTTGGAGACAGAAGAGGGTATAACCCAGGAGGCATTTGCTGAGGCCAGGAAAATATAACATAGGGCATGCTGGAAGATAACATCACTAGGTACAGAAGGACACAGCTGAAGGAGACCTTTGGTGCATAACTAAAGAGTTTTAATATGATAAAGATAACTAGGAATCACTGATACATAAAATTATTCCAGTTTTAATTATTACTAAAAATATAATAAATCCAGATAGAATATATTTAAATATAGAAACTTAAACATGAACACAAGAGAAAAATTAACATAGAAATTTCCTATACAAAGAGTCAAAATGAAAATCTTATGGGTTCATATGCATATTGGAATAAACTTTGGGAACCTAAGGCAGTAGCTAACTTTCTTTTTCTCTCTGGGTCACCCTACCCTAAGCATTGAACTCTGAGGTTAAAGCAAAGCTCCTGCTTTCCTCCAGTCCTCTGTCTTCAAGGAAGCAAGCAGATGTGAGAATGAGAACAGGAACTATGGGAAGATGTGGCCTTTCTGCCAAGGGCAATTACAGCTGCATCTTGCTGGCTGAGAGTCTGTGCTTTTCTCTTGTCCAGGCCCTGCTTGTCTAGGCCTTTCATCTGAAGTTTCCTAATGGGCTTTGTAATATTATCCATTTTCCAGTTTCATCTAGTACTCACTTTTTACACCCACAGATATGACACTTTGGGAAAAGACTGCAGGAGATGCTAAGACCTATATAGCACAAAGAATTGAGTGCTGAGAGCAAGGTTCTGGGATAAAGGCTACATTGAGAAGAAAAACTTCTGAGGACCAAGAGAAAGTCATTAAAGTGTTTATGCATAGGCTTCATACAAAAAAACAAAGAATGATGACTTTTTACAAGTTTAGAATATAAAACAAAAAAAGATGCATTTTAAATCTCTGAGGATCCTTGAATAAAATGGCTGATTCCAGGTCTGGGCAGATAAAGTACAAGGTGAGCCTGGAACATTTGTGCCAAAAAGCAAAAAACTACTCAAAAACTGATGAAGATATGTCAAAAGGACACAAGAGCTGACTCGAACACCTCATACTGGCCAAATTTGGTAAATTTGAGCACCAAAAACTAAAATAAATGTAATTGATTATAGTACACTGAATTTTTAAAAAATCCACTAGTTAATAGGAATGCTCAGAAAAGGTAAGAAGGACAGAGGAAAGTATGTTTTTACAAAAAGAATGCCAGCTAATGAATATAAAAGGGATAATAGAATTAGAAAAACCACCATTTTGTAACCCACGATGTAATTATATTATTAGATAAGGGTCATGGATGGATGATAAAATCACCAGGGGAAGAGTTGTTGGGAAAACAGGATATTTACATGGTGGCAGAGTATTGTTCCAAAGACTGCTTATTAATTAAAAGTGGAAAATGTACCCTTACAATGGTGAGGTCTGAGAGATGCCACCTTAAATAAGTGATCAACTTTATCATCACTAAGACTAGAAAAATGGCAATTATATGCTCTTGAGATGATGCACACAATATGACCTGTGAAATGTTTTTGCCTAAAGTTTTTAACCTGAGGCTTATCAAGGCTTTAGACCTAAATTCTGGTCTATAGGAAATACAGGGGATAGAGAAACAAGTTAAACGACACCATGAGGAAATAATCAGACAATATGGAGTGCAGGCTTTGTGAAAAGAAAACTGTCCTGAATTCTTCAAAGTATCAAGATCAGTTTCCCAAAGGTAGGGAAACTGATCTAGATTAAAAAATTAAAAGAGTCTAAAGAGACATAACCTTGCAAAGTGCAACCCTTGTCAGATCCTAGTTAGAAAAAATACAAAACATTGGGGACAATTAGGGAAATTTAAGTATGGATTGGATCTAAGATAATATTAAGGAATTTTTTAAGTGTGATAACAGTATTGTGGTTTTGCGGGAGAATATCTTTATTCTTAGGAGAATTATGTTGAAATTTAGGGCTGAGGTATGGTGTCTGCAACTTTCTTTCAAATGGTTTGTCCAAAAAAATTGCTCCTATATGCACACACACATTTGTGTGTGTGTGTGCGCACGCACGTGTGTGTGTGGAGAGAGAGAGAGAGAGAGAGAGAGAAAGAGAAGAGAAGGCAAATGTTAGCCACTGTTAAATCTAAGTGGACAGTGTATGAATGGTTTATTGTACCATTGTTTCAAATTTTCTGTACATTGGAAATTTTAAAAAATAAATTGAGAACTAAGTTTTTTGAGCAAATATTTAGCAGTAAAAAAAAAAAAGCTTACATCTTGGAAAAACAGTAACTCTTTCATTCCTAGTCAATCCTGTTATTGTAATAGGAGCGCAGCTATGTATTTCCCAGCCCCCACATGGATGGCAGCGGCTGTGACTTATTTCACCTTGGACTCAGTGAAAGCAAGAATGTGGTAGTAAGATAAAGAAGATGTTTTCCCTCAGTGTCTCAGTTTAGTTGAAAACATTTTAAAATCTTTTTTTCAAAGCATACAATGATTTAGTCCAAGTTCCATGAGCAGAATCTAGAATTATTGGCTAGATAGTAGATGGGGAATGGAAAACAATAAGAAGAAGGAAGAAAAAACCCCCCAATAATGCCAACTTCCCAGTTTTGAGAAATGAGAAACCTAATTTTTACCTGTTAAACTAGACAAAGGATAATAAAAAACCAAGCGAGTATGAAGAAAATGAAGTTAAAATGCAAGGACCACTGCAGAGAATTCGCACCTCCATGTAGACCCCTACACTGCCAACATAATACCAACCACACACCAATGACTTCTTTTCTGTGAAACCATTCAGAGTTGAAAGCACAATTATTTTTAGTTTAATTGTATAGTAGCTAATTGTTTTAATTCTTAATTTCATCAAGCTAATAAAGTCTGAACCATAAATTCTTTAAATAAGATGAGAAAATATATAATTTAAAAATTGTATAAACAATTATTGTGCAATGACATCCAAAAAAACTCCAAGGAAGATCAAAATTATACTTAATTAAATACATATTTAGCATTTTCAAGTTGATTTAAATAATGATTTATGTAATGAGATAGGAATTATCCTGTTGGCTCCTCTTTCTGATAAAAAAGATTTCAATATTATGACAATTCAGACTTTGTAAAAATCTTCTGTTTATTAAAAGCCACATGAAAAAGGCATGTACAAAACAATAATTATCTTTGTCCATTTATCCACCTATTTATTCAACAAAATTGACTCAACATCAGCTCTGTCCCAACACCTTTTAAGGTGGTGAAGGTACAAATATATTAAATTCATTGAAGGAACTCAGCCTAGTTGAGGCAACTACTTGTAAGGAAATGGTACCATAAAGTGTTGTGCCACGCATTTTGAGAGTGATTATTTCTCTTTGGTCAAGGAGCGAGAGCTGGCGAGGTAAGACAGACATCATGGATCCCAGAATATGATGCTTGGGCTAAGTATGAACGATGTACAGTAGGCAGTGGGAAAGGGAGGAAGGATGTTCCAGGAAGAGGGAGCAGCTGAAGCAAAGACATAGAAGTGGAAAAATGAGTGGTGCATCCAGATATCTGCAAGTAGTTCAACATGGCTTGGGTGACAGGGTAGAGGGAGGCACTTTTCAATGAGACTAGAACAGAGGAGAGCAGATCTGTGTGAAAAGATGACGAGTTCAGTTTTGGATGTGTTCTTTCAAGGCCTGAAGGCTTCCATGAGGAGTTGCCAATGGACATTTTCAGGACTATAAGAGAGGACCCTGCTCTAGCTTCACTTTACAGGGCCTTGCTCTGGTCCTCCTCCAGATGCACCCCTCCACACAGGCCCAAGGGGACCTCTCTACCCAGATCTTGCACTCCCTCACTACTCAAGATTACTCTAGGTCCCCAGGATCACAGAATTCCTTGCTCAAATAGTACCAAGCCTGCTTCCAGGGCCTGTATAGACTTCTTCCTCAGCTCCACTCTTCAGAGAGCAGGATGTCACAAGAGAAGAGAGTTATGGCTTAAATCTGGAGGCACACCAGTTTTTAAGCAACAGGTGAGGGAGCCAGTCAAGGAGCCTGCAAAGAAACTGCCAGGGAGGTAGGAGAAGGGCTAGCAGAAGAGCATTCCAGAAACCAAGTGAGAAGAGTGTTTCAGGAGGAGAGGAATGGTCAGCAATATGGACAATGTATGCAAAGTGATCAGCACAATGTCTGGTCCATGATAAGTACCCAACCACCAGCTGCTGTGAATGGGTAATGATGATGTCGATGATGGAGATGGTAAAGACATCCCTGTTCCCTTATGTTTCTTTTCTCTGCCTCAAACACCTTTTCCTCTTTCTCCACCTCTACTCAAATTCTTATGGATCGTATTCTCTAGGAAGTCTTTCCCTTACCCATTACGTTGACTTCCTACATTCTCGCATGGTCTCCAGTGCTCATTCTTAATCATAGCATATTTATAGCACATAATGGGCTACTGGTATATATTGAATGAATAGTCACTGCTTCTAGAGTAACCAACCGCCCTGGTTTGCCTATAACTCTCTGGTTTTATCCCTGAAAGTCCTGTGTCCCAGAAAAACCCCTCAGTCCTAGGGAAATCTAGATGATTGGTCACCCTAAATTGACATCTCAATTTTTTTTTTTGAGTAAGCGAATGAATGAATGGTAGAGTGTTAATATCAAAATTAATAATCCTCAACTTTTCCTGTGTGTATATGAGTACATTCAGGATGTCTAGAAGATTCAGTACTTTCCCTATACACATCACCCCTCATCAAACTGAGGGTGCCGTGGGCAAGACATACTCATGACCTGGTTGGCTTCCTGTCCTAGCTCTGTTTTATCCCATAGTCCTGGATGAGGATAGCTTCACTTTCTCAGCCAGGGGTCCTTATCCAAACCACAGAACAAGAAAATAATCTGAGTAGTATTTTCTCAATTCTCTCAAGGTTGGCACATAACAAGTTGCATTCTAGACGCACTGCAGAGAAGTTGATGCAATACTCTCTATGCCTTAGGGCATTTGGGGCTTAATTCTTTAAAAACCTGTCAAGAATCACACAAGTTCTATGATTATCCTCTGCTCTTGTTCATTAGCACAACTGGCTGGAGGAAAAAAGCTATGGGAAGGAAGTGTCAAAGGATGGGGCTTGTGTTATCTCAGTTCTGCAAATTGAGGAACTGAGGCCTAGAGAGGAAGTGCATTCTCATCTTCCCAAGATGGACAAAGGTAGAAAGAAAGCTGTAAGATCTCACTGGTTAGGAGAGAAAAATAGAGAGATAACCTGCCACCTCCTAGGCCTTGATGTGGTAGTTGTGACCAGCTTTGCTTCTGAGCTGGCAATTGCCAAACTCAGCCTGCACTGTATGTCATCTTGTGGAAGACAAATGCTCTATAAATAAATTGATTTGGAACAGTCTCAAATGCACATAAGCCACAATGGCTTTAAACGTAAGTCTTGACATTTTTTTTTTTCCCATTTTTTCCTCTTCTTAGAGAGGTCAGCAGGGAAGGTTCTGCAAGAGAGGCCTTACTGAAATTCAACCCAAGAATCAGGCAGAACTTTTCTGTATTCTCTTTGACATACTCCATTACTAAATATTTGTTTAAAATCTCCTTGATTCAATACATACATCTCTAACATGCACCTATATATTAAATTTAACTTCGTGCTCCTTGTATGTTATGTATCAGTCCTTTCAAAAATGCCTTTTCTAGAGGAGATAATTATTCATTTTGTCATTCAATTTCCTATCATTAAAAAATTCATATGTAAAATCACTGCTACTGATGGGGTAATGTGTAAAGAGGGAATATTTTTAGTGACTAAGCTGAAAGAAACGATTCTTGATGGCTCTTCTATCTCAGAAAGAGTCAGAGACAAATTTCTGAGGACTACCTAGGAAGACTTGGGAGCTACCAGAATCCAGAGTGTGGAATGGTGGCCTGAGGGCTCTGTTTTCAGCTGATTCTGAAGCAAAGGTACCCACTTTTAAGTAACATTCTCAATGGTATTTTATTTGTGGGATAAAGTTAATTAACCTTCCCCTCTCCCCCCATCGGCATCATTACATCATCACATTAGTAAGGACAATAGAAGCACAGCGTCCTGAGTTTCCATTGAACAGTCATTCATCTGAAAGTGTTGCCAATACCAATTTAAAAACCACTTATTTTATGTATGATTTGCATGACTGAATGAAAGAAGATCCATCTCTGGCCTAGTAAAGAAAATAGTTTGAAGGCATGGAAAAATGTCTAACTTGGCTAAAAGAGGTTAAATTGCACTGAAGCTTTACAAGTGGGTGCAGATAGCCACTAGAAAAGGTCTTAATTTTGCTTTGCAGGAAGATGTTGTAAAAGGAACCTTCTTCTTAGAAGGAAGGATTTCACTTTGGCTTGCTAAAAATGATGTTCATGGGATTTCAAGGATCTACATGCCTGTGCTTTTTACTGGGAAATTCTAAGGCCTTGATGTGGCCTAAGATGATTCTTTCTGGACGGTGGTTCTATCAACAACCTTCTTGAGGAACTGTAATTTGAGTATTAAACCTTTTCTAACTTCCCAGTGCCCTCTCTCATGCTCAGCTGGCTCTAGTAATGTCCAACCACTGGTAGGTCCTCCATCAGGCCATGCGATTGCATGCCTCAGGGCCTTTGCTGTTTTTTCTTTCATCTAGAATTTGCTTCCCTCTTCCTCCTTGCTTTTTCATTTTTTCCTAGCCCATTTTTCATGTCATACTCATTTTAGGAGTCATCTTCTTTAGGAACCCTTTTTGGAACCTCTGTGGTAAGCTAAGGTCCTCTCCTCTGTACCTTGTAAGCCCCGTCTATGGTAACAACTACATTATATATTCAAATGGAGTTCGCACAGTTGGTGTTCACTATCTGCTTGTTACATATTCCAGGTTATGTACACCCTTGCTTATTTTGGGTAGGACCAAGGAGCTAATTTTAAAAAATTGTGATAAAATACACACAAAATTTATCGTCTTAACCATTATTAAGTGTACAGTTCACTGGTATTAAACACATTCATATTGCTGTGCAACCATTACTAACATCCATTCTATAACTCTTTTCACCTTGCAGAACTGAAACTTGATACCCATTAAACAATAACTCCCCATTACCCACTCATGACAGCCCCTGGCAACCACCATTCTACTTTTTGTCTCTATGAGTTTGACTATTTTTAGTACCTCATGTAAATGGAGTCATAAAGTCTTTGTTCTTTTTGTAACTGGCTTATTTCACTTAGCATGGTGTCCATTGTAAAATTTCTTTCATTTTTAAGGCTGAATAATATTCCACTGCAACCATATTTTCCCTATTCATGCATCCATTAATAGAAATTTGGGTTGCTTCCACATTTAAGCTGTAGTGAATGATGCTGCTATGATTATGGAAGTACCAATACCGCTAAGATTCTGCTTTAAGTTCTAGGGTATATACCTAGAAGTAGAATTGCTGGGTCATGTGGTAATTCTGTTTCCGTTTTTAAAGGAAATCCCATGCTGTTTTCCACAGTGGCCGAACCATCTTACATTCCCACCAGCAGCGCACAAGTGTTCCAGTTCCAAGGAGCTAACTTTTATATTTATTTTTTTAAATTAAAAATTATTGGGGTGACATTGATCAACAAAAGTGCACAGTTCACTTTTATGTGGTTTTTAAAAATGTCCATTTAAATCTGAGCGATTAACCCTGAACAAGCCCAATCCAGTCTAATCTCGGAAGCTAAGCAGGGTTGGGCCTGGTTAGTACTTGGAGGGCAGACTACCTAGGAAGACCAGATGCTGTAGACATAAAAAATAAAACAAAAAAAACAAGGGATTGTAAGCTGACAAGGTCTTCGCAATCTGTGAGGTCAATCAAGGGTTGCCTCGCCTAAAAATAATGTGAAAAATAAATCAATCCGAGCGATTATAGATCCAAAGAGCAAATATATTATGGGCGGGGGCGGGGGGGGGGCGGTATATCATAGTGATCACTTGTTTGGTGGCTCTCCTGTGCCTGGTACTTGAATATTTTACATCGACTCTCTAATCTTTATATAATTCTATTTCTTAAAATAAATTTTCAAGATGGGTGTTAGTGCCTCCATTTCACAAATGAGGCTAAAGCTTAAATGACTCATCCAAGGTCATACACCTAAGAAAGTGCCCCAACCTAGACTCATACCTAGGTCTGACTCCAAGCTAGAACCTTATTATTCCACAATATCAAGGGGCTATTGGGAGTCACTAATCCCACACAATCCCAGATATTGTGGTTTTCGAGTGAGTTTTTTTTTCTTTTTTTTCTGGTAAATTACCCCTGGCAAGGAAAGAAAAAAAGAAGTAAAAACAGAAGACCTTTACAGATTAGTCTGTCAGCTGAGCAACTGCATCTGCTCTTACCCAGATTTTCATGGGTTTGTGAGGGAGAGAAATGGAAAACTTGTGGCCTCCAAGAGGCCGAAATACGAGGCTGAGAAAAGGAGCAAGGGGTACGGGTTTGTAGTCTTCCAGCTCCATTCTTCATCGGCTTGAAGTGTTTTCGTCTACCCCTATACAAGGGGCTGGAAACAGCGTGGCAAGAAAGGATGGGTGAAGAAGGAAGATTCTTCAGCAAGCGAAAGTCAAGCGACTCTCTGCCGCCTGGCGCAGTTGCCAGGACACCGCCGCCAAAGCAGTAACGGCAGAAGCCGCACCGCGTCTCGGCCGCGGCTGCTGTGAGCCCGAGTGACGCATTGCAGGTACGAACCAGCCAATCAGGGGTCGGTTCAACGACTGTCGTTACGCGTCACTACGACAATGCTCCTCCGCGCCACAAAGTAGCGCCCTTTAGGCGTGACTCCACCGTCTTTTAAACAGCTCGCTGGGGAGTGAAACCCACTTACTTCATCCATTCGCCTATCTTTCTTTATTTCTAGCATCGTCCACCAAACAACTGTGGATAAAGGGGTCTCAAAAAGAGTTTGAGGGGAGGAGGGTAGCCGGGACTCGTTTGTGATGTTCCGTTATCTGGCATGCGGCGGAAGGATCTGGCGGAGGGAGGTGTTTATGAGGCGCTGGGGGCGGAGGGGGAGAATTAGTCCGAGTGGAGCGAGCGAGCTGAGTGGTTGTGTGGTCACGTCTCGGAGACCCGTAGCTCTTGCAGCATGGTGAGTGCGTCGCTAAGCTGCCGGCGCTTGGCCTGTGGGGGAATGAAGCTGGAGCCAGTTACCTAAAGAAAGAACTCGCCTCCGTTAAACCCTCCGGGAGTGGTCTTCGCCAGAGGGATGGCGCGAAAGAGGCTGGGGGTGCCCACGGTGTTTGTGTCGCAGGTGCTCCCCCACCCCCATTTTCAGGAAGATGTGCCGTGTCGTGTTGGGGGCCAGGCGCACTGTCTCCGAACCCGCAAGCTCAGGCGCTTGGCCGGATGAGGATGGATCCGGGGTGGGGGGCAGCCTAGCACTTGCCGGAGATGAGCGAGTCGAAGGGTGGGGGTAGCGGGAGCGTCAAAGCCTTGGGTCGGGCATCTCTAAAGGTCAGCCCCGGGGGCCGGATTCAAAAGCCCAACGGACGGTTAGTACCGGCGCCAGGAAGCGCCTTTGTCCGCTTGCGGCCGCC
>NW_006434709.1:19077718-19100955 GCF_000325575.1 Pteropus alecto
GCTCCCGCCCCAGCTGCTGCGCTGGCACCTGCAGGGCTGCGGAGGTCCTGGCGGCCGCGGCGCAGGCCAGTTGGGGGTGATTGGGTGGGGGAGGGTGGTCTCGGCAGCTTCCCTTTCCACCACCCAGACTGAACAGTAAAAAGAAATTAGGTTGGGTGGGGGAGGGTGGTCTCGGCAGCTTCCTTTTCCACCACCCAGACTGAACAGTAAAAAGAAATTTTTTAAGGGGCTTTGTCGTTGAAGAAAAGAAACTTGTATCTGAAGTCAGGCGCGTTCCCGCGGTACGCATCTTGTTAGAGAAAGCCTTCGGCCACAGCTAGGGTCTGAAAGGCGTTTCCTATCCACCACCTATGGAAAGCAAGCTCTCCGGGGTGACTGTCCTGTTGTGAAAGTCGGTCTTATCCTCATATAACAACTGGAAGGATCCTTTGAAAAAGGCCATTGAGTATACCCCTTTTTTGAGTCCTCACGTGCACTCCTAATGTCAAAGAACCGCGACCACACACAGCATTGCCCGCGCTTCAGTCTCCTTGGAAATGATTCGTATTTCTTTGAGAAATTGTCAGGTCATTTTAACGTGCGGTTCAGTTCATTTGTACAATAATGGTTTTTAAGTATTACAGTGATAGAAGAGTATTGCGAGGCAGGGAAATTTAAAAAGCTGTTTCCTGTCACTTGAGACCGGAACTCCTGTAAAAATCTAATGAAGGCGGTAATTTACAATAGTTATTTTGTGGTTCCTTCTGCCAAGTGTTTACGCGATGGGTGTGTCCAGGAGGCAAGGTGACATCTTAAACAGGAGTTGGAAATCCTTGCCAACTGAAACCTCCAGTTTGTATGGGTGTGGGGAGAGGAGTTCACTTTGCTTAAAACTAGTGTTTAAGTTTGGTGCACTGGTTACATCTTGATATTTTAAATTTTTTTCTGAATTTGGATATGTTATTTGTATTTACCCTTTTAGATAAAATGGTGTACAATTATAGGCATGTAATCTCCATTCTAAATTGTAAGGAAATTTTTTAATGTTTTTAAATGAAGAGTAAGGTTTTTCTCCCCTGTCAGTCTGATAATTGAAACAAGAACTCGGATAGGTTTTCTTGGTGATGCCTGGGGTTTGTAGTTGTGCTTTCGTGGTTCTTTGCCGGTAATAAGCTTTTTTTGTAGTTACTGTTTGCATCATTGATGCTTTGGGATTTTTCAGTTTTTTCGTTAAATTGACAGTTTTTGTTCACTAATTTGAAAATTGTCCTGAGGTACTTCATATAAGACTTGGAGATCTTAAAGAAGAACTTTCTCAAGTTAAAGAATAAAAAGTTTATATGGAAGTGGAATAAAATTATTCACATAGCTCTAGGGTTTACACGTAGTCAGTATATACTCATTGAAAGCGGGATTGCTTTAAGAAAACAAGACTGGGGTGACTTGATAAATAAGAGATGTGAGGAGGTAGAAAAATTTGTCACAAGAGTCTAACCATGCCATCAAACTGCAAGGAGATTTGTTTCTGTTAGACTGAGGAAATTCACAGAGGCTCTATTAAAATACGGAAAATTCTAGATTCAGCTAGAATGATCAAATTAGGCCTTTGGTAAGGTCCTAATTTTTTTAAAGTAATTTGTTCTAGTGGTTTCTTTTGGTCTAAGATGCTATTTATAGTAAGTGCTGTTTTATCAGAATTAAAGTATCTTTTAACTCTACTGAAATAATTTACAGACTGCTTTTGATATAGGTAAAACAAATACCTTGATTTCTGAAATTGTAGAAAAATTTTACTTATGAAGCCTTGTATCTAAACGGCACTTGAAAGAATCAGTAATGAATGAAGGATAGAAGTTTGTGTTCGATTTTAAGCCTATACACAAGTGCTCATACATTTATTCAGATAGGGAATTTTGGATTATTTGTATACCACTTTTCACTAGCTTTGCTCTAAAAAATCCATTCCTACTTTTGAATGCCATTTAAGGAAATGTTAAATAGGTACATAAATACATTCAGTTCAGGTCACACATAGTCTAGATTAGTGTTTCTTAGTGTTTGCAAGTCACCTGTGGTTTTCCAAAATGCAGATGATAGTTGAGAAGGTCTAGGGAGGGACCTGAGAGTATACAATTGCTTGAAACCTTTCTCTGGCATGACAAGAACAGTAGGAAAAATTATATCAATTGTTGTAGAAATAAAGAGAGTAAGGACTAGTCATCTCTCTAGTGAATTATTCTTCTCTTTACTGAGATAAACACACTTTAATGAGCTTGAGTTTTCCCAAAAGTATAATTCTTCTAGTTCTTCCAAGTATTAGAAAATGGCCCTCTCCATAGACAGAAATAAGAACCAAATTTATTTGATGTAGTTGGAAAAAGTTTACAAATTTGAGTGCTAGGGAGTCTTTTGTTCCTGATTTTAGTAGGCTTTAATCTGAATGTTGCTGGTAAAGTTTATTTTAAAACCTTCAACTCTAGATTAGTGGTAAATATAAAAAACTTAAAAATTTTTTGAAATATTCCAAGCAAAAATCATGGAACGCTTTTAGGCTGTGTGAGTAACTTAGTCTCGTGTTTGGTTTATTCCTTGAAGCTCATTTGTGATCTTTTCTAAAATTGCATTTGCCCGGATGTAGGGAGCTGGACAAAATGTTTTGGGGTCATTAAAATTTGACTTTCCAAGCAAAATTTAAAAGTTTTTGTTTTTCTTTTATAGCTAACATCCCTGTTTCTTTTTAAGGTCTTCTTAGCTTTAATATAAATGAGCTTTCTCAAAATCTTTTGCCCCACATTGCAAGAACAAACCCATTGTCTCTTTTTCTACACATAACCGTCAATCTAAAATTTGCTGCTCATGTGTACACACGTGCTGCAGTGCCTTCTACACGTTTAGCTTAACGTTTTTAGTCCTATGATTTTTATCTTCCACCTCTGTCCCTGGGCCTCACCTTGTAGTTTCAGTTTGTGGAAATATATTTTCTCAGCTTAAAGTTAAGGTGGAACATGGTAGGTTTCTTGTAAAGAAAGGGCTTGATAATGCCATGCATGTTTACCTTCTGTGTGGAAGTTGAACTAGCTAAATTGATATTTAACGTTGAAGGTTCTTTGGTTAGTTTATATAAATAAAATAATTATCACTGAACTGTTTGGGTGCCAGCCCTTTACATAGCTTCTCATTTACTCTGCACAATAACCTTGTAAGGTGGGTATTATTGTTTTACAGGTGAGGTTGACCGAGAGGTTGAGTAACATTGTCCAAGGTCACACAGTTATTAAGTGGTACAGCTGGGATACTAGCCTGGTGATGACTCAAAACACCATGCTTTTTCCTCCGCTGTGCCATGTTGCCCTTCCTTCAAAAATGATAGAAGGCCTGCAAAATGGAATCAGACTAGGAGTAAATCCTCTAAAGCCTCTAACAAAGTAAACAGCAACTCAATGTGTTGACTGGGTTTGGAATCTTATTCCTAGGGAAAACTATGATTTTTATATCAAATACTTGTAATTATTTTATAATTTATGCATTTGGACTTAATTATTGGCTTTTTGATTTTGTTACCAGACCTTTGGCATTTTTTCCTTTTTAAATAGAAACGAGTTGAGTTTTTGAGGTCAAATCAAAATTGTTGAGCAGGGAAAGAAACTTCTGCTTTCTTGGTTTCTCAGATTTTCTCAGCGCTGTCCCCTAGAGAAAATGTTATGCTATTTACCTTAAAGTGTTATCCTTATTAAGGGTGTGTTCATCTAAAAAGAATGAAACCAGGCAGTGTTGCTTCTTTTCATGTCAAAAAAATTAATGGATTAATCATAGTATGTTTGACTTCATGTAGGTAGGAATATCAGATAGGCTGTTTCTTTGTTAGTGCCTCTCAGAACCATATTAGCAGTTGCTTCATGGGTATAAGCAGTGAAAAGTCCAGAGATAAAGGTCACATGAAGAACAAGGAGCCTTGATATTTTGCAGATTTTTTTTTTTTATATATTATAGTGATCTGAATTTTAAACTTACAGGTATTGGATATGTCTCAACACCTAGTGTTTAATCCTGACCCTACTAGTTAACTAATTTTGTACTCCCATTCCCTGAAATTTAACTTGTGCCTCTTTCCCCATTGTAAGATAGGTGATGATAATACTATTTATTATAGGGTTACTGTGAAGACAAATAATAAAAACACATATAATGGATTTTAACAAATGCATGAACATATATTTTTTTTTAAAAGGAAAAGCGAGTAACTTCTATGTGCTAAAGATATCACAAACCTCAGGCTCACTTTGAGATTTCAAGAGTCAAGAGAAAATGACTGGTTGGACTTATCATTTGGTAAATAATGTGGTTCAGATGTTCAGAATCCTGCATTCTCTGCAGTTGCCTGGCAGGAGGAGTAAAACCTGTAGCTTTCATGTTGCCCCAACCAGGACAGCTTGGATTTTAATCTTCTTAATAGATGAGAATTTTGCTTAGTAATTTTGGGGAGAGTTGGAAATTCACTTTCATGTCCAAATGATGTTTAATCGTTAATAGGGGCAATTTTGAGTTTGGTCCTTGGACACTATTTTTGGTTCAATGGAGATTTCTGGTAATTGTTTCTACCAGAGGAGTTGAGCTTAAGTTTAGGTATACTAACTTTGAAAAAGGAAACAATATTTCTATTGGATTCTACCCTTATTTTAGAACAATAACTCCAATGAAACTTTGTAATGTGCCAGATTTGCTTTTTTTCAATTTGTATAAAATTTAGACTTTCAAACATATTCTGAAATATTTTCATATCTTAAACTTGGAGTAAAGACAGCTTAGCTTTGAAGATAAACCAAATGTGTGCATTTTCTACCCACCTGTGTGCTTGTCGCTAGTACTAAGGAATATTGAACTAAATGAAATTTGTTACATGCCAAACCTTTAGTTTTAAAACTTGTTTCTGTAACTGCTAGTCTGCATACTCTCAAGTTGCTTACTTATCTTTTTGATTTTTTTGTAGGCTGACCAACTGACTGAAGAGCAAATTGCAGGTGAGAAATACTTTACCTGATGGTACCCATTGGATTTTATAAATTGAACAGCCAATCTCAAAATAAGATACCCATATGAAAGAATTGACTTTGATCTATATAGTAGATAACAAGTGGGTGTAATGTAATATATAGTGATTGAACCTGCATTGGCAGGTGGGCAGGTTAACTTGCCTGTGAAAGTTGTGTGGGGCTAACTGTAATTAAAGACATGTTTTTAGGCTATATGAATATACCTTGGAGCCTGGTGTTGGTCTTTGTTTTTGTTGAAGATTATCTTACACTAAAACATGAATTCCGGGCAGTTTTTGATATTGCAGCTCCAAATTAGTCTCCACAAGAGAGCCAAACAGTAATTAAGTAATTTGAAATGTAGAATCAGAAAATGAACGTTGAATTTACCCCAATTTAAAGTTAGCTAGTATTTTAACCTTAGAATTGTATATATAGTCAGAGAATAACACTTTCTCCAGTGAAAACTCCAGATCCAAAAGTTAGCATTCTGTTTTATAGATGTTGTAATTTTGTCTTACAAAGCAGTTTCAGCTGTTGAGATAAGCATCTTAAATCTCTCCTTTGGTTTGCTATGGAAGTATGTGAAATTGTTACATAAAACCTAATGTCATGTTGTCTTTATGCCATAGCATTAAACATTAGTACTTTGATTTTATTCTAATACCTTGAGATGGCTGGCTAACATCAAATGTTGTGGGAACTTAAAAAGTTTTTTTTTTAATGCAGTATTGAAATGTCTTTCAATCTCTATTCCTTTACTTTCAAAAGAGACTTTAGTTAACACAACCATCAAGCAGTTTTAACTGCTACAATTTCCCTGGTAGGCAAGGAGTTTGTTGAAGTACTCAGAAGCACTAAAGCATTTTTTTTAATGCTAGAGAAAACTGAGAAGCCCAGTTGGAACTCAAATCATATAGCCCATTTAAAGTAAGCCCCTTCCTACCCTCCATAAACACAAATTTAGAGGAGCAAGGAATCACTAGTCTCCTCGGATAGCACAAGTTATTTGATAGGACTGTATACAGTAGAAAGCTATTGCATTAAGGACCAAATTTAAGCAGGTTTTATTTTTACATATTGAATTTGACTTAAACTTGGATTTACTTTCTGAGGTTGGTAAATTGCATGTATTGAGTGTGTTAAAATAATCAAGAGTGTTAAGTACTCTTCTTAAATGTATTAATGAAATGTAAATATTTCGAAAGTTTTTTATATAATGCCTCCTTCAGGAATTGACTTTTGAACTATCTAGTATTTCCAGTCTTAAACTCCTAACGTTCTCTAATATATCTGGCCTTCCTCTCTGCCTTTCATTTCCCAGTAGTCCCAGTCAGGTAGTGGTGCCTACTATACACAACACAGAATGCTCACTATAAGGTAGAAAATTGTATTACCCAAGGTGCTTGTCACAGAGTTGATGGCTCATTACTACCTACACACACACACACAGTCTTTAGAAAAATAGTTTGTGTCTGAAATATGAGGATCAATTTTCAATAACTGATAACAGCATTTTTATAAAGAATAGTTGTAGTTCATTGTCTTTAAGATAAATTCTGTCATTTCATTTACTTTCATGATTCAGTTAAATTTCCAGTGGGAGTGGGAGGAAAATCTGTTGTAGATTCTCTTCCTTACCCTGTCTTTTCATAGACTTTTAAAGAGGTTCCTTGGACATCAGATTTTACTGAACCTTTCTTTAGGTTAGAGGAACCAAAGCTTTTATGCTACTAAAATAAAAACCCTGCGAGATCAGGGACTTTTTTGTTTCTTCTTATATTCCCAGTGCTTCCTTCGTAGTAAGGACTGACTAAACATTTCTTGAATGTTTACATTTCACTTTCAAAGAGGCGTGCAAGACAAAAACACTCCTTACTCTATCCTAAGAACTATTCTGCCTCCTCCCAAAGTCCTTCTAATTTTAAATTGAGTATGTTTCAGTGTCCACTTTTGATGTTAAAAAGTTAACAAGATTCATATATATGATGCAATGTTGAATATACTAAGGTACTTTTTAAGCTAGTTTTATCTTTATATGATAATCATTACAGATTTGTATAGAAATTCTACAACAGCAAATAACTTGGTCTAGAAAAAAGCATACTTGTTGGTTAGGTGAAGTTACTGGAATTGTTTACATTACCTGGTCTTGAACAATCCAGAACTGTCTCATGTAACATCGCTAACAAGTTAATTCTATTTGACTCTGCCATGATGTTAGTAGTAATAGTTTGACATTTAGAGAACCAATAGAAACAACATACAAGAATTTTCAATTTTTTTAGATATATAAAAGCTGATAAATTCTGTTTGATTTTTCTTTTGTAGTAATTGTTTTCATAACCTATTTTAATAAAATTGTAAATGTATGTAATAATTAGAAGAGGATCCTGGGGTTGCTAATGAACAAATAAAACTTGAGTAATAGTGTGATTTTCCTGAAAGTTTTAACTTAAGGCATAACTAGAATGGATTTTATAAAGTCCTAACAATTACGTTGAAGTTAGTGGTTCTGTGATATTCAAGATCTGTTTTTACCTTATTGCATATTTAGGTTTGACTCTTGGGTTTATATTTCAAGTCATTCCTGGGAATTTCTGTTTAGAATGATATGCTTCTATCCATGAAGATTATACTAGTTCTTAAATCCAAGTGGTGAGCTGTAAAGGCAGGTGAATTTAAATTGTACTTTCGAGTTTATTCTTATTTCAAGGAATTTTGACAGGTATTTTTGTCTCTTTAGTGTAAAAAACAGAAATTCAAAATAAATCTTGACCTTTAAATATTTTCAGTTTTCTTTTTTATGTCCATAAGGTAAATTGTAGTTATAGATATAGTTTATTTTCTGCTTTTCACTTATTCCAGCAAACATTTTAAGTGTTTAAGTAGACTTTAAAACGTATTGAAACTTAGAACACACACATGTAAAATTAATACCATGCATCTTCCAGAATTTGGCTTTAAGTTAAAGCACATAGTAAAAATGATTAGCTAGTTACACTGGGAATTTTGTACATATGATAGTGTTAAATGATGTCTGTTGCTAAGTTTTACAGCAGGGAATGTAATGTAAACAAATACAAGTCTCTAAGTACTTTAATTTTCTTGTAGCTTAAGTTATTAGGTCAGAGATGCTATGTGTTCAGATCTTAATGGTTCATATATTTCTAAACATTTCTACATCCTGTGGGAGGTAAAAAAAAAAAAAACAACCTAAGATAATGTCTTCATCAAATTCTTATATTTGTGGGATTTATTGATCTATTTTTGTCATTGGGTTGATCTAGGTTAGTACTGTATACTGTTGGTGATTTTTCATATAATCAGTGAGTAAATTTGGTATTAAGCTTCTGGTATCAGGTAAGTTCTTGTGAAAACAAGAAATATTTAAGTAGAATGGAACTGTGTTACCACTGAATGCAGCAAACTACAACTAGTCAGTGATATCTAATCTACAGCTAAGTAATTCAAAGATTTTAAGTAGAAGAAAGTGACATTAGTGATCCAAAAAGGTAAATAGGACCCAAGTTGTTGTGGATAATTTTACATAAAGAACTCAGGAGGCTATTGTAGTTGTCCAGGCAGAAGGTGATGGGGCCATGAACCAAATTGTTGGTTGTAGTGATAAAAAAAAAAATAATCAGGCAGTATTTAAATAGCAGAGTTGAACAGGACTTGACAGATTTCAGGGGGAAGAGTTTAAATGGCTTTTGCTTGTGTTCCTAGGGTAGCCAGGGGAGTAAGTATAGAGTTCATTTTCATAAGTCTTGCTTGAGGTCATCCAGGGGAGATGTCCTGTAGGAAGTCAGAAAGAAAGGTATTATTTATTATTGAGAGATGAGTATACTGAAGTTGTGAAATCTTCATTATAAATGGACATAGATGAAGTGGCTGAGGAGAGGAGAAAGTTGGTCACATCTACTTGTAAGAGACAAGTAGAAGAGCCTTTAGCATCATAAGGTAGGACATCTATTAAAGTAACTGCTGTGGAAGCCAAGGGAATGAGTGTTTTTTAGTGTAGTTTGTGGCTACTGCAGGAAAATGAGATCATTTTTTTCTTAACATTAAGTACGTACTTGCCAGACATGGCTGTAAGTGCTTTACACATAGTGGTTAAATTCTTTAAATTAGGAAGTCAGTACCTTTAGCCCCATTTAACAAAAATGAGGAAGCTGAGGCAGAAAAAAGGGTTTAGTAACTTAATTTGCCCAAAGTTACATTACTAGTAAGTGACAGAGCTGGGATTTTTAACCCAGACAGTTGAGTTCCAAAGTGATTTTAGTTTCTATGTGGTATGGTCTCACATAACTGAAACATACTTGCTGGATTGGGCACCTAGATCATTACTGGTGAACGTGGTGATTTTAGCTGGTGCGTTGGAGCTGGAGGCAGTTTTAACAGTGGATTGTTAAGTGGATATGGGTTGTGGTGCCTTCCAGAACTTTGGAAGAGATAAAGACCGGCACTTAAAAGAAAATATAATGAAGGTTTAAATTTAGTTTTAGGCTAAGAGACATGAAGATAATTAAATTTTAATGGAATAGTCAGTAGAAGAGTGGTTAAGTCCAGAGAAAAGATGATGATGAAATGAAACTGGGAGAGGTATATCAATTGGAATGGGGGATAAACAGGCAGGGAATAAATAGACTTGGCCTGTAAGATGAGGCACACCGTTTCTTAAACATGTGTCAGGTATATATTTTCAAATGTTTTAGATACGTTAAGGGAGCTTATAGCTCCATGGACTTTGGAACTGGTTTTATATTTGCTAGCTGATTGGGTCTAACATAGAAAGTATCTTACTCAGAAAGTACTAGGTTTGTTAGTAGCTCATTCGTATGATCTTGAGCTGCCAAATTTAATCTCTGCTTTTTTCTCTTGTCTGTAAAATAAAACGGCAAAGCCCAGGTATTGTGGACTGTTGCTCCAACAGCTTTCCATATAATCTAGTGAAATAAAAGCAACTTAATTTCATAAGATTTTAAAGATCTTAGGCAACATTACATTTTACTCTCACAAGTTTGGGATTTTCTTATCTAAAGAAAGGTCTAAATTATCTTTGTTCTCAATAATACAGCTAAAACTGGCCATTTATATCTAGATCATTTCATTAACATTATAGATTATTTTGTGATAGTCTCCTGTCTTCCAGAAAAGGAAACCAACCTATTGCATATTGTTCTGAAGTTTAAAGTTTTTTATTTTTAATTTAGGAGATGATGAAATAGACTTAATTTTAATTTTCAAGGAGTACTCTAAACATGATGCAAATAAGTATGGTAGTTCTATAGAAATATGTATTTGGAACTAATGGTCTTATTTTTCTATTCCAAGTAGGTTAGATCTATAATTTTGAATTGTGTTCCACGTAACAGCTTTAATAGAAGATGAGAAGCCAAGTCTTTTGGGGCTTCGATTCTTTGCTTCTTGAAATCTAGAATAATTTGACTTTTATCTGGTCTAGACATTGGAGTTCCCTGTAAGATTTTCGATGAAAAAACTCCCTAGTATATCCGTATAATCGTTATGCTGTATGATGATTAGCTTGAAGATATTTGAAATACCACAAGGCTTTCTCACCTAATCTTTTTAGGAATCAAAATCCTATTTCAGGTGCTGTCTTCATATATATCTTTAAAAGTTGATTAATATGGTTCATTTTGGATGTTAACAATTTTATTGTTAATCTGTACATTTGGATTCTGGTCTTTTAAACAGAATTCAAAGAAGCTTTTTCACTATTTGACAAGGATGGTGATGGAACTATAACAACAAAGGAATTGGGAACTGTAATGAGATCTCTTGGGCAGAATCCCACAGAAGCAGAGTTACAGGACATGATTAATGAAGTGGATGCTGATGGTAAGTCTTTTTAATTTTGGGGTTTGAGGAGGGGGAAGTTGAAGAAGTGGCATTTAAATTCTGTTGTAATGTTTCAATTAAACCATTTCAGGTAACGGCACAATTGACTTCCCAGAATTTCTGACAATGATGGCAAGAAAAATGAAAGACACAGACAGTGAAGAAGAAATTAGAGAAGCATTCCGTGTGTTTGACAAGGTAGGTTTTCAAGGACTGAATTTGTTAAATTTTAATTTGAAGATGAAATAAAAATATCAGAACCTCTTATTCTTTGCAGACTTGTTTTTCTAATGATTTATCAACATATTTCAATATCAAGCAAAAAATTTTAATTCAGTATAAGCTTAGATTTTCTAGTAACATGTATTGCATTAATCTCATGGCAAAAGAGATATCACTTGACTTCAGAACTAAGAAATAATGATTTCAATATAGGATATACTGCTCGACTCAGTGATGTTTAATTTATAGGTTAATTTTTTGTATATTCTCTTTAGTTTGTATGGATTTCTAAAGTATATTTTTCTAATGTGAAATTTAGGAAACTTATTAAACTTCCATTTCAACTCTTTGATTTTCACTTACACGTTTTACTGACTTTTATTCTAGGATGGCAATGGATATATTAGTGCAGCAGAGCTTCGCCATGTGATGACAAACCTTGGAGAGAAGTTAACAGATGAAGAGGTTGATGAGATGATCAGGGAAGCAGATATTGATGGTGATGGTCAAGTAAACTATGAAGGTAAGCCTTTCATCACCTCATTCTGTGCTGTGACGAGGTACTTGTTAGGTATCTGATAGGTCAAAATTAGTTTTGAATAAAACTCACGAAGATGCTAATAAAACAATTATTTATATTTACTAACCTTTTCTTATTCAGAATATTGTGTACAAACTAGGCAACATCGTTGTCACTTGAGAACTTTTTATCAGGTTCTACCCTTATACCCAAGATCTGCATTTTAACAGGATTCCTGGTGGGTGATTTCATAAGCACGTTAAAGTTTGAGAAGAAACACTGTATTCAACTATGAGGAAACAATTTTTATATAACGTTTGTGGAACAATTTAAAAAGCTTCAAATTTTTATTTCAAGATCTTCAAAATAAAATTAATTTAAGAAAATTCATTTTCTTTATTGGATTCTCTTCTATCAATTTTAGTCTGAAACTATATATGCTTCAAGTTCAAGTGTCATTTGTAAAACAAAACTCAGCAAGAATGCTTTTTATGATAGCTACTTAAAGCATTAATTGAGTTTGTTAATTTTGGTTTATGAAGTTGTTCCAGCTTTGGCAGTAAATTAGAATTTTCCTCTGCACTTTATAAAAATTTTGAGAAAAAAAGGGGAATAGAGATTGCTCAGTGAGTAAATGTGATTGGTTTTGTCAGTCCTTTGCCGTTGACTCAACATTTTGTGTACTTCTTCTTTTTCAGAGTTTGTACAAATGATGACAGCAAAGTGAAGACATTGTACAGAATGTGTTAAATTTCTTGTACAAAATTGTTTATTTGCCTTTTGTTTGTAACTTATCTGTAAAAGGTTTCCCCCTACTGTCAAAAAAAATATGCATGTATAGTAATTAGGACTTCATTCCTCCATGTTTTCTTCCCTTAATTGTCATTGTCCTGAAACCTTATTTTAGAAAATTGATCAAGTAACATGTTGCATGTGGCTTACTCTGGATATATCTAAGCCCTTCTGCACATCTAAACTTAGAAGGAGTTGGTCAAATGAGGGAACATCATCTGGGTTATGCCTTTTTTTTAAGTAGTTTTCTTTAGGAACTGTCAGCATGTTGTTGTGAAGTGTGGAGTTGTAACTCTGCGTGGACTATGGACAGTCGACAATATGTACTTAAAAGTTGCACTATTGCAAAACGGGTGTATTATCCAGGTACTCGTACACTATTTTTTTGTACTACTGGTCCTGTACCAGAAACATTTTCTTTTATTGTTACTTGCTTTTTAAACTTTGTTTAGCCACTTAAAGAAAATCTGCTTATGGCACAATTTGCCTCAAATCCATTCCAAGTTGTATATTTGTTTTCCAATAAAAAAAAATTTTACCCAATTTTACCCAACTGTTGCTCTGAATCTGAGTCATTTAATTAACTTGAGGTCAAATAATTTTGAGAATCAGATGTGGAGGTGGTTTCTACTTGGTATAATTTAGATAAGTCTTTTTTTGACTCATCAAGATTTTGTTTAGTTTTTAAATTATACTTTCTTCAGAAGGTTTAAGTGAAAGATAAAAACCTTTTGTTAAGTTGTACCTAGAATAGACTGGCACACGGTAGGTGTTTTAGTGCTTCGTACCTTTTAAATATCTTTTTCAACTATGGCATCTGTTTGTCAGTATTGACTTCAGCCATGCAATTATTTTTCTAAATGTTTGTATTGAGAAAACAACAATCTAAATCTAGGGAGGGAAGCTTATTTTGTTTTTACCTCTATTAATGTTTTTACTCATAGTGCTTTTTAATTCTACCACAAGGCAGAGAATTTTCAGTTGTGCTTGCTTGTCTGCAATACATTTTACCAAAAAAAGTATCTTTAGGAGTGGAATGGCACTAAAACTTTTAGTTTTTGCTTGCTTCTAAACTAGTGCTTTTTCTATTATTTAAAACACTCAAAAGGTGGTTGTCAGAGTTTCTGTTGTTGTTTTTTTAAATAATGAGAAATTTCATAGCAAACTATAGCCAAGATTAAAACATTAAGTATAATTGTTACCTGATTATTATAGCCACAAGGTTTTAATTTTCAGAGAGTAATTTGGCAGGTTATTGCCTGTTTTTGACTAATTTTATACCACTGTTAGTCTACTAGAAAATAGAAAACCTGGATGGTTAGTAAAGGAAGAGTGATAAGTATGTTTTAGATAGGATAAGGGAAGTTACAGGCATCGAAAATCTAACAATATTTTACACAGGCAAATCAATTAAATGGACCTTCATTAGATGTAAGAGTTTAGGCAAAAGAAGGCCAAATGAGGTATTTGGTGGAAGATTCATGTGTCTGGCTGAGGCACATGGCCTTTGGCATTTTATTGCGGTATTTTAGATTATTGGTGTGTATAAGCTTGAAGAGCTCATCCAAGCCTGTTATACCTGTAAAATTGGGTAGTATTTACCCAACTGGTTTCTAACTTGGCTTTACAATAATAAAAGGTAAAGCACTTAGCGTAGTCCTTGGTATTTGCAATAAGTGTTCGATTGATGTTACCCTGTTAAACCAGTATGACCTTGTAAAATGGGATTGAGCAAAGTTAATCTCGGTGTTTTCCCAGTTTGAAGTTTGTTATGGTGGAAGGAGAAACACGTTTTGGGGATACTCTTCGTGTGTCATATTAATGGCTGATTTTCTTATAATTTTACAAAAGAGACAGTAAGCAAGCATTATGTTTTTATAGGAAATTGAAGTATAAACAGTTTTATTTGGTAACTGAGCACATACTGAGCTAGGTTCAAATCTCAGTTCTACTGCTTATGCAACATAATCTTCAAACCCAGGACTAAATTTTAAAACCTTATCTTCAAATTTTAACCATGTTACTTTTTTTATATTAGGATTGTGGTTATTGATAATTCTTTTATCAATACTATATGTTTGCTCTCAAATAATTGTAACAAAAACTGTATTCAGTTAATGATTCTAGGATGTAATTTTTATTAAAGAGCCGATGCATAGCATAGGCACTGTTGAGCTCTACTTAGTGTATTCTTAAATTTTTAGTATTCTTAAAGAGAAATGCCTTCCCCACCTTTTAAACTGCTATTACTGATAACCTGAAAAAATTTTAATTTTTCTCAGTACTACTGTTTAAGACAGTGTTTTCTTAGGAGGACATTTTGTTTATCCTACATGCTTATTCTGTTTTATTGGTAAAGTCCTTGAAATCATTGACCCATGCTGTTTCTATTTTTGAGATACTCAATCTATTTTCTCATCTAGATGTTCCCTTCCCTTCTGTTTCACACCTTGTATGGGTTTCTGGACTTCTCTGTACCTTTCATCACACTCTTTAGTCTCTTGGGTACCAGTCCCTAGTCTGCTGAGCCAGTTCACAGGCTCAGCCAAAATAAGAAAATGAAATGAGATACAGTGCCTCTTGGCCTTATAATTTCAGTTCTTGATTCAAACCTGGTGCCTATTTTTTTTTTTTAAGGCAGTGTTAAACGAATTTAGAATAATCCCAGTATTTTGAGAAATTAAATGGAATTCTCTAGTCTCTTGCTCAAAAAGTTGCCCACAGAATCATCCGAGAGCTTGTTGGAAATGCAAAATCTTAGGCCCTGCCCAGAATCTGAATCAGAATCCGTATTTTAACAAAATCTCCAGATGTTTTCTATGCACATTAATTTTTGAGAGGCACTGCTGTAGTAGCCCATCCTCTGATTTTATTTATAGAGAGGAAAACTGGTCATTCATTTATTCAACAAATATTTTAATTGTGTTTAAAAGGCTCAGAATTAAGACAAATACTTGTTCTGGATATGTTTAAAATTAGGAATGATTTATCAAAATGAGTTCTCCAACAGATAGGCACAGGGTCCTCTGGGCTATGAGGGATTATGCCTAGGAGGATTTCTTGGAGTTGACCCTATAGGTTTACCAGGCTGTCAAAGGCTAGTGTGTGGGGAGACCTTGGAAGTGTGTAGATGGCATGTTTGGAGTTTGCAAGTACAATTGACCCTTGAACAATGGGTTTGAACTGCATGGGTCTACTTACTATATTTTTTAAAAAATATAGTTGGCTTTCCATATTCCTGGGTTTCTCACTCACAGAGGGCCGATTATATGCATTGGTCTAAGCTATTTTATATAAGACTTAAACACTTGAGGATCTTGGTATTTGCGTGAGGTCGTAGAACCAGTATCTTATGGATACCTAGGGACTATTTAAGGTTTTGGGGAGTCAAAAGTTACGAATTTTCGACAGCTTGGGTGTTGGCACCCCTAACCTTGCCATAATTCAAAGGTTAATTCCAATACATCGGAGCATGAGGGAAAGGAGAGTGGGTTGGATTGTGAATTTTGCTTTCGTCCTAAAGGCAGTGATAGTCCATGTATACTGAATATATTGTGCCAGACATAGTTCCAAACATTTCACTCCAGTTAATCTCAAAAATTGCCACCTGTGGGTAAGTACCAATTTATGGTCACCTTTTAGACAAAGCAGCACAATAAATCATACCAAACAGCCAAAATTCAAATCTTGGTAGTCAAGGAAGGCAAGAGATTCAAGAATAAAGGAGTGATCAATGCCACATTGACAAATGAAGGTCATTTGTTAAGAACTGATAAATCCCCACTGTATTTGGCAATTGGATCACTGGCTAATAGCAAGTGCAATGTTAGTGGAAAGGTGTGTGTACTTGTCAAGATGGTTCTACGAAAAAATGTGAGGCCAGGGAAGGACTGAGTCCACGCTACCTTTTTTTTTTTCTTTTTTTTAATTCATATAAACTCGGTCATTTCTATTTATTTTTTTAATACCTACAGGGCCTGGTATTCCAAGGCGATCTCCCATCCTAGTACTAACCAGGCCCAACCCTGCTTAAGCTTCCGAGATTAGGTCGGGTGCATTCACGGCACACTACTCTTGAAAGTTGGTGAAAGCAGAAACTTCATGGTGGTTGGGACATTGGAGTGCTGGAGTCAGACCTGGATTTGAAGTCTACCTCTGCCACTGCTGTATGATACTGTCAACGGCTAAAGTGTCCAAGGAAGCCTCTTCATCCACAAAATGGGATTAAACCTACTTCACAGGGTTGGGAAGGATAAATTAATGCATGTAAAATATCTGGAACAGCAAGTACTCTATAAAATGGAATTAAGGTTTAGAAGAGGGTTTGTTTTTAATGATGAGAATTTTAATAGGTTGAGATGCTACAGCCATGAGAGGTTGAATGGTGAAAAGGTCTATACAGATAGGAAAGGGTGGTCTGGTTTCACAGTGAAGCCTGTTGATTTAGTGCTCACCCCACTTCTCAAATCAGTCAAGAGAAGTGACACCTATAGAATTTCCATCTGGAGGAGCTCAGAAACAATCTTAGAAAGTGGGGCCTAAGGCTGATTTTTACTAAAAACAATGTGCCTACCAAGCATACTGTCCCCCTTCCTTGGGGGTGTGGGATTGGTGGTGATTTGGGAAGGGCTGATGAAGATTATGGTTCTGTCAAGACCTTACAAACTGCTTTTAAAAGCCTCCCTTGGTGCGGGTACTTAGCTGAGGACTTTCTGGTGACTCCACACGTGTGCCTGACCTGCGTGACCATCTGAACGAATTTCTCTGCGCGAGGGTAAACGCGAGGCTTCAAAGTGTGCGCCCGCTTCCCTTCCCCCACCACTGGAGACACTGGGCGGGTCCCCGGCACACGCTCAGGAGCCGCTGAGCCGGCGGGCCGAGGCACCTCCTGGTGACCAGGACACCAGCCTCGGCCTAGGGAGCGAGGTTGCCGCAATGGACCAGCCCGTAATCTCCATCACCACCACAGTAAGGGAAGATGTGGGGCATGGTGGTTCAGTGGTCATGGCCTCTGTACCACCGTCCTCCCCCGGAGCCCTTAACTACCGTTCCCCTCGCCAGGCTCCTCCGCCAAAAATTCCACCTTTTTCTAATCCCCAGCCCTTGTGCCCCTCCGGCTCTCTCTTTCTACCTTTCTCTCTCTGTCCTCGCCACCTGTAGTCCTTTCTTCTGATCTTTATTCGAGCTCTACTTCATTTATTTTCTCTTCCCTTGCTACTACTCACTTGTTCTTCCTGTTCCCCTTTCCTACTACTAATTGTTCTGGACAACTGTTTTAATAGGGTGATTAGTTTCCTTTCATTTTCCCGCCTGTCGAGATAATGGGTTTTTCCTTCATTAGTGATCAGACATGGGTTTTTTTGTTTTTGTTTTTGTTTTTTGGCCCGCTTCTTAGTTTAGAATTTATAAAATATTTTAAACTATCTTTGTTTAGTTTTTAAATTTAGCCTATCTTTTGTAAAGTGATTCACCCCTGAAGTGAATTTGAAGTGGTAGAGGGGTGGAGTTTAGATCACCTGCCTTGGGCAAAACAAAACAGCAGCTGCCTATTAACCTTCTTTTAGATGTATCATGTTTACTCCTCCCTTCTCCTTCCCACCACATTTTCCTGGCCCAGGTAGAGGTGGGAGACCTGTCCTGACCTGCCTGAGAAAGTTAGATTTCTGTGACTATGAATGTGCCACAGAGAATATTCAATATAAATCTAATAAAGGGAATGTACAGGAAGAAATTCAAACAATATATATGAAAAAAATGTTTTTTAGAGAAATGAACATATTTCATGTAAAACTAAAGCCAGAGGTACTCGTAAGTAGAGTGGATGTAAATTGCTAGACCATAATAATGAATTATATCAGTTTGCTGATTAGATTATTATTTTTTAATGCACTGTTGCTTTATGCAGTTTCATACTAATAACAAAAGCATTATATAAATGAAAGTAGAAGTCAATATTTTAATGACTTTACCTAGTGGGAATAGCACAAAAGGGGAAAACCGAACAACTGTTCTGTTGACAGTTTGAGGCTGAAATAAATGTGGAATAATAATAAATGAGTATGGGGAACGTATTATGGAAGACAGGAGCATCCTTGGAAACTGAAGAATTCCAAAATATTCTGCTTCTTAACTTGGCAGACGAGATGTTAAAAATAAAAACTGCCCTTTATTATTAAGGACTGGTTGTGGTCTCAAGTGTTTATATGTACAATGCCTCATTCTCATGCCAACCCTGGTATGCCTTCTTTTTATAATCCCAAGAGGAAGCTGGGTCTAATAAGGGGTAAGTAATTTGCCTAGTGCTCTTAATTAGTAAGTGGCAGAGCTGGAATCAAGCTCAAGTCTGGCTACTCTATCATTCTGACTCAAGGTGCAGGAAGCAGAGATCACCCCTGCACTGCTCCCTACATTCACCTGCTAAGAGTAAAAATTAGTTAAGTGGAAGTGATTATCATTTGGATTTTCCCTCTTCCTTTTGAATGTTCACAATGTGACAAGAGTGACAGCTGAAATTACAATCACCAAACCCAAGATAGTTGTCCACTTCCTTCAACAAATACAGCACAGAAGACATTGTCTACAATTGGGAATGTCATCTTTATTACTCTCTTTTATATTTAGGTTTTCTAAAGCAACATCTAAAGACATAATATCTGTATAGCCCACAACACCAAAATCTGCCATCTCTCCCAGTTCATCCTCATCTGAGAATGAGCTCTCTTCACCCACTAAAGGAGACAAAAGGATCGAGCCATAAATCTTAATAACAATTATAATAATACAATTTTGGATTTACAAGACTCTTCTTCCCAAGAACACCAAAATTTGTCACATCTAATTATCTTTATGAAATCTCTGTGCGATGGGGATGTTTATTGCTCTAATTTTTTCAAAAGGAATTTAGATATTTAAAAAGCACTTTAAATCACAAAATAGCAATTTAAGAAATATTACAGGCAAAATTTATTATGTAGCTTGTATTTTAATTCAGGCTGACCAATTTGGTGCAAGTATTCATTTCATCAAGTAAATATTTTATAAATTATATTTAACTTACAGAGATCACCTGTCAAATGAATAAGCACATTTTATGTTTTTTAATAGAAGCCAATCCGGAAGACATCATCTTTTGAAAGAGAAGGATGGTGGAGAATAGCATTAACAGTATGTACATTTTCATTTTCATTTGAATAATTTATTCAAATGATTGTTGACCCATTAATGTTTTAATCAATCTTGCCTTTTAAGTCACTAACACTTAATTGTAAGAAAACAGTGGGCTGTATTTCACAATTATAACTTTAGTATTAGCATATAAATGAGAAAACTAAGTTCTGAATTTAAAAATAAAAGCTTAGAAAAGTAAAACAACTCTAGAAATCTAGTTGCTTTACAGAATATCTAAATAAGATCAACCTAGTTTATGACCTTGGTGAGATTACACAAGGAAGAAACAGCATACATTCTGGAGAGGTTTTTGGTTTTCCATTTTTATCTTAGATGGCATAGCTAGAGCCTATGATTACTTTTGTTAATTAACATGGTTAGTGTATAAAATTCAAGGTGGTGATATATGAAAGTAAAATGACCAGGAGATTCCCTCTATATTGCAGAAATATTTTTCTATCCTCATCCTTCAATAACAGAGGGTCCCCATAGGCCAAAGCCTTCTTGGATTTGAACTCATTTTAATGGTAGAACTGAGATGATCACTCAGTGGAAAGATGGCCACAAAAGCAGCAGTGACTAAACTTACAGTTCTGGCCATTCAGCCACATTGTGGTTGGGATTGGAAAGTACCCCACCCCTTATTGGACTAATTAGATCATATGTTCTGCCAGTTCATCCTCAGTCTCACGTTACTATCCTGTAGCTTCCCACTTGAGGGCTAGACAGAAACATGTAGCGTCTACTAAGCAGAAGTAGGATAACTTTTATTTAGTCGAGAAACATCCTGAATGGTCTCACTAGAGGCTTGAGATATATAGTCAAATTGAATCTCAAGTTTAAGTATCTTTGATCTTTAACTTTTTAAGAAGTTAAAACTTCAACTATGGTCATAACCCATTTACTATAATTCAGCAATTGTTTCAGAAAGGAAATAATCATGATTGTCTTGAAATACTGTTGTGTCCAGAGTGTTTACTATATTTGATAGAATTTTATTAAACTTTAAAACAAACAGGTGTGATCCTTCCAAGAATGCTGCTTTAGAAGATATTAACAGTTTACACACTGATCTGAAAAATGATGTCGATTTTCCACAGAATACTCCTATCCCTGGCACTTACCACTTGAAAACTTTTATTGAAGACTCCCTATCAAATCCAGTGGCAGCAACCTACAATTTTAAAAATGAAGGAAGAAAAAAACCACCTCTTGTGCAAAGAAACAATCCAGTCTTAAATGACCTTCCCCAGTACATGCCTCCTGACTTCCTGGACTTGTTGAAGAAGCAAGTGGCCACTTACTCATTTAAAGACAAACCGCGGTCAAGCCCCAGCACACTGGTTTACAAAGATCAGGTAAAGCACTACTAGCAGCTAGGTTTTTGTGAGAAAGTTACCAAGAGCCCTGGGGAAAATGTTCTGTGTATTTAGAGTGTATCTTCTCCAGGAGAAATTAAAGACCTTTAGGATGCCTGATTTTCTACAGGCATCAAAGAAGTGCTGCTTAATTTGCAAATATGTACAGCAAGAGTTTTTTTCCCTGTGAGGCCTCCTTAATCCAAGGAAAGGATGCGGGGAGGGGTTGGAATGTTCCCTCTTGGGGGACTCTTGACAGGATTCCCCCAGCTAGAGGTAACTCTGGTATCTTATCCGTGATTGGGCCATACTTCTGGTCTCTTCAAGAAGTTTATATGGTATACCCTCTTCTTTTAAAGAGAAAACTCTGCCTTTTGGTAAGGAGAGCCCTTATTAGATAGAGTGTGACTATAACTATATACCATAGGGAAGCTTCTTCCAAAATTTCTTGTAGAAATGAGCACTGTGGCACCAGGAGGGTAAGATTCTACTCTCAGTTCCACCAGTTCATTTATGACATTGATAATATAGAGTACTGCTGTCCTTACAGCCCTGTGCTAGGCTCTGTGGAGGGAAGCTGTTCTTGACTTGGAAATATGTAAGTAACAATACAACAGCAAATATATCAAATGCTGAGGTAAATAGTGTAGCAGGAAATGCCAGGGGAGAGTTCAGTGTGGGCTGAATTGAAAGGCTGGAAGTTTCCCTGGATAAAGTAGAAATCAAGCTGGACCTTGAATAATACATGACGTTTATGTGGCTCTTAATAGTTTACTGTGAGCTTCCACATATATTCTCTTAGGAGTTCTTCCAAAGAATTCTGAAATAGGCAGAACAAATGTTATCCCGGCTTTACATGCAAGGTAGCTGAGATGAATAGAAATGAAGTAATTTGTTCAGAGGTACATAGCTAATAAGGAGGGGAGGTAGTACTTTTAAATGAGGGCTTCTGAGCCCAAATTCGGTGCTCTTTGCAGTCTGCCCTGTACCTCTGTACATGAATGAGGGGCAAGGGCTGGACAGGTAGAACCCGATTTGTGTCTCGAGGGAGGGGCATAGCATTGTCAAGGGCCTGTTCAAGGGACTGGGTTGTAAATTGGACTTTGTTACTTGGGACTTTGGGCTTTAATATCTCCCATTTAAAGAAGCTAGTAATAGTACCAACCTTATCAGAATATCGTGATAAACAGAAGAAATGCATTGCATCTGAAAGTTAAATACAAGTGCTTATGGTTATGAGGATAGACAAGGAATTTTTCCGTAGGATGAGCACATGTTGCATCTAACATGTAGACTCTTCCTACTGCTTTGCAAATTATAGCTTGTAAGAGGACAGAATGATAAAAGTTCACTGGGTAAATCCTATCCTGCTTGTTTCGGAGAATGAATACAAACACTAAATTTTACTTAGACTTATGACTTGGTATCAGGTTACCATGCTCCATGTGGAATCGTTTCTTGCTTTTAGGGGTTTCTGAGGGTAGGCCAAGACCCACTGTTGAAAGGAGAAAACACAGGACGTTGGGATTAGGCAAAATTTAAAGCTTTAAAAGACCAAAGGAATTTGGCTTACTCAGAGAGATGGATCAAAACCTTCTGAAAACATACTTTTCCTGTTTCTTTTTTTTCTTTCTCCCCTTTCTCCCCACCTCCCACAAAGGATTGAACTCCAGAAACTGGAAAAATGAAATGTTTTCTTAATTTTCTATTTCAAAGATATTATGTTCATAATAGGAGAGATACTTAGATGTAACACTGTTTACTCACTAATAAGATTTATAATTCTGGTTTTTTAATAACAGAACTCAGTAAAATAATTTGAATTTGAAGTAGCTATTGTATACATTATTGCTACTTAATTAAAATAGAACAACAGTCTCAAGCTTCATAATTTTAAATAGAATATTCACTCATTAGAGCTGTTTATTATTTGTAAAAGTTTTTACTATTTTTAACATCTTTATTCTGAAGCATGTAACTCAACTAGAAAATTTGTATCAAAGAATCTTATTACGTATATACACATATATACGTATATTTGAATATGTGTGGGTGTATGTATATACTCATCTATATCTGGCTCTTTACAAAGAGTATTTGCGATAGCCCTATAATTTTTACAATAATTTCTTATCAGAGAAAAAATACATTTTTATTGTAGACTCTATGTGTGAAAATGGGACCATCTGTCTCCGTACATATAGTTTTGTGACGTGCCTTTTCCCCAACGTTTCAGTCATCCACTAACCCTGGGGTTATTCCCCTTATTTCTGGATGATTTTAGCTCCCTTCGTTCCCTGTCAC
>NW_006434709.1:19100976-19104620 GCF_000325575.1 Pteropus alecto
CATATACAGGAACTTGCAACGATCTCACTTCTCAGTTTCTTGAACTCTCCTCTATGTTAGCCACTCACTCCTTAGATTTTTTTCAAGACCAATCATTTCAACCCTCCATAATCTCAACTGCATGCACCCCACTGATTACTCCTAATCTTTTGCCTCTATTACTCTGGTTTCCCAGCCCTAACAATTGTTCTGTTTTCCCTGATCTATAATCCATTGACCCTATCACCTTTTCACTGCTTCTCAACTTTACTATGTTTTCCCTCCTTGCAAAGCTTAAATTGTATAATGAATGATCAGAGTCACTCCCTGCATACATCCTCAATTCCCTTGTCCCTGATGGCACATATAACTTGTTTGACAAAGCCACAACCTTGGTTAAATCTAACTCTTTGGGAACTTTGTACCTGCATCCATGTAGCTGAATGACTGGTCTGATTTTACATTCTTCACCTCACTGGGCAGTGAATGGACTTCCCGAGTCTGTTTACTCTCCCACTCTCCCTAGTGGCTTTATCTCACATCACCTCTCTTTCCAACCCTTGACACCTCTTCCTCAATCCTCATTTTTGTTTTCTCTTCTTAGCTGTTTGCTGGTTAAGCTCCTTCTCCCTGATCTCTTTTTGGAGCGCCCCAAGCCCTCACACCTCTTCCTCATCTACATTCTTGCCCTTGGTGATCTCATTTGGAGTCAAGGCTTTGAACATCACATATTTGTTTGTAATTTACAAATGTGTTTCTGGGTCCAGACTTGTATATCCAACTACCTTTTTTACTTCTCTGCTTGTATGTCTAATTCAGGGTTTCTCAACCTTGGCACTATTGACATTTTGGATAGGATAATTCTTTGTTGTGTGTGGGGCAACCATCTTGGGCTTTATAGGATTTTTGGCTACTTCCTGGATAATTAGATGCCATTAACTAATTAGATGCCATTCTCGATCCCTCCCCCCTACCCGCCCCCAGTTTTAAAAAACAAAATTATCTCCAGACTTGACTAATGGCCCCTGGCGGCACCCCTGTACCCCTTGGGAACCACTGGGTTTAAAGCTTTTCAAAAGTAGGCGTGATATCTCTGAGTGGTGGTTCTCAGGGTCAGCAGTTCTAATGTGAACTGGCTTCATTCCAGGCCTCATCTCTTACTACTCCCTCTCACTTTCTCTTCCTGCCCCACTGGCCTCCTGGATGCTTCCCCAGTCTGCCACTCCCACTCCCACCTCAGTGCATTTGCACTGCATCTTGCCAGTTCATTGGTCTTTGTTAGCTGTGTTTATAGCTGTGATGATGATATCTCAGAAGACAAGTTAATGTGCAAAGTGCTCCATGGTAAAATAACAACTGAAGGGATTTTCGACAGGATGGTTTTTCACTAAGCAAGGTATTGTGAGAGAGAAACTTGGAGCCCAAGAAGGGGCTGGCAAGTAATACTGCGGGAACTCAACTTAAATGTCGAGATAATGAAGAGCAAAACAAAGAGAAGATGGAGCAATTCATTGTGCATTTAAATTAAAAAAAAAAAAAAAAAGGCCCTCATAGTTGGCTCATTTAGCAGATATTTTTGAGGCTGAATTCTCAAAGAGCAAGTGCAAGGCAAAGCAGTAATTGCCACATGCAAATTTGTCAAGAGAGTGGCAAATGAAAATGGATTTTGAAAGATGAACAGAGAACTTATCTCAAGGACTGGGACTCACTTGTAGTTCTTATTTCTCTTGGAGCTGATGAAAATTAAAAGCTATTAATAAAATTAAGAACAATATCATTAGTATCGTTAGGTAGGCTTCTTTCTGAGAAAGTCTTACGTTGTCTATTTCTCAGACCATAAAGAAATCTGAGCAGTGATACTTCCATATGACACAACAGACTTGACATCTCAGAGAGAAGTTACACTTGAAATTTCTACCAATAGTACCTAAAAATATTGCACCTACCAGCCCTTTGGCTGCACTTGCTGTATGATTATTCTGGCAGGGCTTCTAAAGCAGTGAAAAAATCTGTTTCTTTCTGTCCTACCTATTTATGGATCTGGGTTCTCAAAACATTGTCATACCAAGAGCCTAATAAGTAGGGTTGATTTTACTCCAGTTTTCCGACATTGATGGTATTAGTGCAACACAACTGAATTAAGTATCCACACTAATATCATCCTGTCATATTGTATGACTCCGAGCAATTGCAAGATTTCTGATTACTTAATCAACAGGGACTGAAACATTAATTAACTGGAATCAGGTTTTTTTGTGTGGGCACGCTGTCTAGATTCTCTGAGCCTTACGTTATAAATGAAGAACTGAGCCACATATGTAGAAATTAGGAAAGTGTATATGTATATATAAAATCTCCAAAGACAATGGAGCCACCCAGATAGTTTGCAACAAGTTCTGCAATGTGCAGAGAAACAGTTTCTTACATAAGGCAGCTGACTATTCATGACTTTATGGAAAAAAATCTTATTTCCGTTATATTAAATAGCAAAGAATGACCAAGTAAAGTAGGACAAACACAGAAACTACATGTAACCAATATTCTTTTTTAGACTAATGGTGTCTAAGAGTTTTTTCATGTATACTTTATTACAAAAATCTTATGTGGTTGCTGACTATAGATGAATAAACAACTGCTTTAAGGGCTTTTTTTTTCTTTTTCACTTTTCAGTTCTCTTTTCTTTTTCCTTCTGTGTATGTGTGTATATGTACATGAGGGAGAGAAAGAGAGCATGTGAGAACACAAGAACAAGGAGCATAAAGCATATATGCAGGGTTTAATGTAAATAGAAAGCAAGCACCCATGTGACCATCATCAAAATTAAGAAACAGGAATTCGTGACCCCCCAAAAAGCCCCTTGTTTAAAATACATATCTGTGCTTCTGCAATAGGATAAAAAAAATACCCATTTTGGAGGGTGTTTATTAAGTCAAGTGAGCAATGAACAAGGCACAGGTGCATCAGGACAATGTGTGTCTTTCATCATAAAATTTGTATTTACCATTATTGCTATATTCAGAAAAACCTGCCTCTACAATCAAAACTGTATATCAACATGTAAAAGAGAGATGCAGGGTAAAATATAATAGCAGAACTTCCCTATGGAAGAAAATGTCAGGATATGGATTCCTCATTTTCAACAAAGGCAATATTGTATTTTTAAATCTGATTTTAAAATAATAGGGGGTGGAGTGATTGTTCACTTTGTGAAGGAGTCTTCCCAGGATTTTGTGATATAACTCCTTCCTTCAGCATAGGAAATTCTGGAGGTCCAATCAGTCTTCTCTGGCTTCTCATCGTGCTTCCTTCTCTCCCTCCCTTCCTTTACATATCCCACTCTATGTGCTTACCAGTTCTTGGCACTCTCTTACTTCATCTACCTCTGGGCTAATAGCCGTAAACTCGGGGACAACAGAGCCACCTAGGAAGTTTGCAACAGGTTCGACAGTGGGCAAAGACAAAGTCTCTTCTGCATTGTTTCTCCTTAGAATACACTCCCTTGTTCTCCTCAAGGAAGTCCTGCTTTCCTTAAAACCCCACTCGAATCTCATTGTCTTTCTCATCTTTAGATCACCCAGTTGGATTATTTAATTATTTTCCCCCAGCTTTATGGAGTATAGTTGACAAAGTTGTATATATGATGATTTGATATATATATATATATA
>NW_006434709.1:19104772-19136941 GCF_000325575.1 Pteropus alecto
AGCTGAATAACATACGCATTACCTCATATAGTTACCAGTTTGTGTGTTTGATGAGAACAAGATCTATTATCTTCAGAAATTTCAAGTATACAATACAGTATTATTAACTATTATCACCATGCTGTACATTGTATCCCTAGAACTTATTCATCTTATAACTGAAATTTTGTACTCTTTGACCAACATCTACCCATTTCCAACCCTCTACCTCCCACCCCAGTTTCTGGCAACCACCATTCTACTGTTTCATGAGTACAAGCTTTTAGATTCCACGTGTAAGTGATACAAAATGTTATTTGTCTCTCTCTGTCTGGCTCATTTCACTTAGCATTATGCCCATCAGGTTCATCCATGTTGTTGTAAATGGCAGGATTTCCTTTCTTTTTATGGCTGAATAATAATATATATTTATATTATTGTTCATATATATTTATATATCACATTTTCATTATCTATCGTCCATAAGCATTTGTCCATTGATGGATCCTTAGGTTGTTTCCATAGCTTGGCTATTGTGAATAATGCTGCATTGAACACAGGAGTGTAGATATATCTTCTAGAAAACTGATTTTGTTTCCTCTGGGTATATATCCAGAGTGGAATTGCTGAATCATATGGGAGTTCTATTTTTAATATTTTGAAGAACTTCCATACTGTTTTCCATAATGACTGTACTATTTTATATTCCCCAAGAGTGCACAAGTGTTCTCTTTTCTCCACATCCTCACCAATATTTATTATCTCTCTCTTTTTTTTTTTTTTTATAATAGCCACCCTGACAGATGTGAGGTGATATTTCATTGTGGCTTCAATTTGAATTTCCTTGGTGACTAGTGATGTTGAGCACCTTTTCATGTACCTGTTGGCCATTTGAATGTCTTCTTTGGAAAAATGTCTATTTAGGTCTTCTGCTCAATTTAATTGGATGATGATGATGATGATGATGATGATTTGCTATTGAGTTATATGAGTTTCTTATATTTTTTAGATATTAACACCTTATCAGATATATGGTTTGCAAATATTTTCTCCCATTTCATAGGGTGCCTGTTCATTTTGCTGATGGTTTCCTTTGCTGCGCAGAAGCTTTTTAGTTTGATGTAGTCCTACTTGTCTTTTTTTTTCTTTGTTGCCTGTGCTTTTGGTGTTAATTCCTGAAACTTGCTGTCCATCCAAAAAGAATTATTGCTAAGACCAATGTCAAGGAGCTTTTCCTCTCTATGTTTTCTTCTATGAATTTTATGGTTTTGGTCTTACATTTAAGTATTCAGTCCATTCTGAGTTAATTTTTGTGAGTGGTATAAGATAGAGATCTAGTTTCATTCTTTGGCTTGTGGATATCCAGTTTCCCCAATGCCATTTATTTATGTCCTTTCCCCATTATGTATTCTTGGGTGCCCTTGTCAAAGATTAGTTGACTGTATATGTGTGGGTTTATTTCTGGACTCTGTATTCTGTTCCCTTGGTCTATGTGTTTGTTTTTATATTGGTATCATATTGTTTTGATTACTATAGCTTTGTACCATAGTCTGAAATCTGGAAGTGTGATGCTCAAGCTTTTTTCTTCTTTTTTAAGATTGCTTTGACTTTAGGGTCTTTTGTGGTTCCATATCAATTTTAAGATATTTTTTTCCTATATGAAAAAAGCTATTGGAAATTTAATAGGCATTTCACTGTATCTGTAGACTGCTTTGAGGCATCTTTTCGATTATTTGTTGGCCATTTCTATGCCCTCTAGGGAGAAGTGTCTGTTCAGGTCCTCTGCCCATTTTTTGATTGGACTGTTTGTTTTTTTTGTTGTTATTGAGTCATATGAGTTCTTTGTATATTTTGGATATTACGCCCTTATCAGAGGTGTTGCTTGCAAATATATTTTCCCATTTGGATGGTTGTCTCTTTACTTTGTTGACGGTTTGACTTTGCTGACTTTGTTGGATGGTTGTCTCTTTACTTTGTTGACGGTTTTGTCTGTTTACTTTGTTGACTTTGTTGCTAAACAGAAGCTTTTTAGTTTGATGTAGTCTCATTTATTTATTTTTGCTCTTTCTTCTCTTGCCTTTGAGGTCAAATTCATAAAATCCTCTTTAAGCCCAAGTTCCTTTAGTTTAGTTCCTATGTTTTCTTCTATGTATTTTATTGTTTCAAGTCTTATATTCAGGTCCTTCAACTGATTTTTTAATGTTCTTTTTTTATCTTGTAACTGTACTGCATTTATTGATTAGTTCTAACAGTTTTTTTGGTGGAGTCTTTAGGGTTTTTTACATATAAGATCATGTCTTCTGAAAACAGGTTCAATTTTACTTCTTGGTTTCCAATTTGGATGCCTTTTATTTCTTTTTTTCTTGCCTAAATACTCTGGCTAGAACTTCCAGTGCTATGCTGAATAGGAATGGAGCAGGATGGGCACCATTGTCCTGTTCCTGATCTTAGAGGAAGAGCTTTTAGCTTTTCATTGTTGATTAATGTGATGTTAGCTGTGGGCCACCGAGTTAGTTTTAATCTCTCCCTACTTCTCAAATCTCTAATCTGTTTTTTGCATTGATTATATTGTTTTATATTAGAATTGTTTATGTATGTGCCTTCTCACTTCTGCTGGTCAGGGACCATATCTCTTCCCTACCACATCTAGTGCAGTTCTTTACCCACAGAGCAGGCTCACTCAATCATGGTAAAATCGATTTGTTGAATCTAGTACATTTACGATATGATCAATTGTATAGCATTTTTCAATACATTATTTCAGGCATATGGTCATAAAATTCACCATGGAAAGTAAATATCTGTGGAATGTTTTGAAGCTCCACCTTTGAAAATGTACCTTTTCTACTATTAAAATAAAGAATAAATTATATAATGTATGGTCATAAAATAAAATTATGAATGACAGATAATAAAATGAAGTGAGTTTAAGACCTGTATTAATCTATTATTGGTGTCCTTGTCCATTCTATGTAGTCAGTTAAGCTTTCACCAGGGCAATATGATCTACTTCCTGCACCAGTTCCCAAGTACGCTTCCAGGTAATTATATACTTATTGAGTTGCTTTTAATAATTTCACTCATGCTTTTCTATTTACATGCTTAACAACCAATACTAATGGCTTTTAAACCTCACTTATGCCCATCACATCTAGCTTAGCACTTTAAAATATTTAATGAGAGATGGGAAATAAATTAACAAAGATCCTCACATAAAAAATAAATTTAGAAAATCATATCTTTTTTTTTTAATATAGGAGCTTTGTATTTCGTTCTACAGTTCAAAGATTTCCAACAAGCTGCTTCACTCCTGTAAGTATATTGTAGACAGTTAACTCATGATGAATTTGATATTTAAAATATGCAGTGATTCCTTCTGATATGTCGAGATTAACGTTTTGCTCATCATAGTAGGTAAGCAATGAATGATTATGGAATTGATTTAAGATATACTTAAAGTATACCTGAAGATATACCAGGGATTTCAATGTAAGTTACCCATGTGTGTGTCAATTTACAGAAGAAAAGTAAAAGTTCCTTTACTTTCTCTAGGTCTTGACTCATACCACCTTCTCAGTCATCCCTAGTCACCTGTTCAGAGTTTCCTGTTTCCACCCTGCTTCTTCGATTTATTTTTCTCCATAGCACTCATCACCGATACACTTACTGCATTAAAATTTTTACCTATCCCATTTTTATCTGTCTCCTCTACTAGAATGTAAGCTTCATGATGGTTGGGATTTTTGTCAGTTTTTGTCCTGTATACTTAGAACCTAGAAAAATGGCTAGCATGTATTATTTATTGAATTAACTAATTAATAAAATCATCAGATATATTAAATAAATCATTGTATTAACAACAAAGAGGAAAGATATCTCTAAGTTCTTTTCTTTTAAAAATGTGAAAATGCTTTCCTGTTTCTAAAAATTTTCAAATACATGTACATGTGTTATGATAAAAATGAATTCTTTTAGATAAGTGACCAGTAAGATACCACGAGATAAATAATTATATAAATATTTAGAAAGAATGAGAAAATATGAAATTATTTTGGGATGATTTGATAGACTATAGTTATTTATTTGTAACTAGAAACTCAGAGGGGAAAAAATCGAACATCTGAAAGAGGGATTAAGATAACTGAGTTCAGAAACAGACCCTGGAATATATAAGATTTATATATTTGATAAAGATGGTATGACAGATCAGTAGAGAAAGGAAAAGATATTTTGTGCTTAATACTTGTTTAAATAACTTAGAATAAGCAAGTTGGATTTTTCTCATACCACATATTAAAATAAATTCCATGTAAAGAATTCAGTACTTTAGAAAACATAAAACCATAAAACCAGGAGAAAATATATTAGCACATATCTAATTTTAGGATAAGGCAGGTTTTCTGATATAATAGCAATGGACGAATTGCAAAGGAAAAGAAGTATTAGATTTGATTATATAACATTAAAATTTTTTTTGTGTGTATTAGAAAACTGTAAACAAATTCATAGGCAAATGCAAATTAGCAAAAATATTTACAACATACACGGCAGTTCAAGGGCTAATGGCCTTGTCTAAAATTCTCTTAATCTGTAGGAAAAACACCAGTAGAAAGTAAAACAGATAAAGGCCATGAATGGACAATTTGTAAAACAAGAAATTCGGATATCCAATAAAGGTGAAAAAATTTTGATGTCACTAACACATAAGTGAGAAACTAAAAGACTGGTTAAAAACTTTCTGTGTGGGGGTGGTATGGTAGGTTAAATATGGTAGGTCCCCGAAGGTATTTCCATGTCCTAATCCCCAGAATCTATAAATGTTTCCTTATATGGCAGAAACTTTGCAGATGTGATTATATTAAGTATATTGAGATGTAGAAATTATCCTGTATTATCTGGTGGGCCCTAAATGCAATTGCAAGTGACCTTGTAAGAGAGAGGCAGAGAGAGATTTGAGAAGGGAGGAGAAGGCAATGTGACCACGGAGTCAGAGATTGGAGTGATGTGGCCACAAGCCAAGGAAGGCAGCTGCCATCAAAAGCTGCAAGAGGCATGGAAAGGATTTATTCCTGGAGCCTCCAGAGGGAGAAAGGCCCTGGTGACACTTTGATTTCAGTCCAATGAAACTGATTTTTTTTTACTTCAGGCCTCCAGAACTATGAGAGAATATAATTCTGCTGTTTTAAGACACCAAATATATGGTAATTTGTTACAGTAGCCACGGGAAGCTAATATAGGTGGAGATTATTTCCAGGTGGGTTTCACAGTGGATGGATGGGGTGAGGACCAGGTTTTTCCTTTCAGTAGATCGTAAATGTTTGTATCTGTAGACCTTTTCTCTTTGACCCATTAGTTGCTTCTGAATGCCCCCTCAGCCTCCTGCCTGGGTTATAAGCCAGTTGTCAATGTTCTGGGAACTGAGTGGGATAAGGGGCTAGGAGCGGATGGGGCTCTCACTATTTGTAAGGTAGACGTTCACTTAATCTTCACTAAAGGCCCCTGTCCTCACAGTGCCTGGGGCTCCTGAGTCCAGACATCTGATGCAGTCTCCTCAGAAATGAAGCCATCTATTTTCTACAGGGATGTGGGATGGGTTGCTACTTGACTTCTGGAGAGAAGATGTTCAATGAATCCTCCTGCTTTCAGCTCCACCCTCACCCCCACCTCAGAGGTGCCTGATGCTAAACTCCCTGAGCTGTCCTTGGTGTCCGTGCAGCGAATCAGTCTGCTTCTCGTTGGCACGCCCTCTCCAGGCACTTAGCCTTTGATTTTCTCCACCCTGCCATGCCATGTCAGGTACCATTATTCCAGACTGTTTCACTTCTTCCAAAAACATGTTATCTCTGTTGGGTGTTGTCTCTTCTCTTTGCTCTTTGTGTATGTGTGTATGTTCGTGTATACAGGTGTGTATGTGTGGGGGAAAAGAAGATAGTTATGCCTGTTTTATTTGATAAGGAAAGAATGGAGATAAATGCATTGTGCAGTTGGCTTTGGCAGTAAGCAGTCAAGACACCACTTTTCTTCTCCACTGGGTGATATTGTATTTCCTTTGAAATACAAGCTTTAAATGAATGCCATGAGTTACTAAGGATTTGTTTACTCTTAGTAAAGAGACTCAACTAAAAATAATTTACTGTTAGCCTGGTATGGGAAATAGCACAAGGCAGTTGATTTTGCCTTTGTTCTCATGGCTTTTATGGAGAAAAGATTTTTGGAGATCCTTATTCCGCCATTTTCATTGATGTCACCTCATCTATTCCATTTTATAAACAAAAGTGATTCACTGATTTGGAACATCCTGTCCTTCAACAAAGTGAAAAGACTACTTTCATGAAAAATGTTCCAAGACAAAGAAATAGCCCAGGGCTGTCTTAAACATGCATTCCCAGAACAAACTTATGGGTTTGGTTCAGATCCACGAATTTGTATACATCAGAGAACAAACTCTTTTGATGCTAGCAGTGGGAGATGGTGGCGTGCAGTGTGAGTATGATAAAGAAATGATGCTTGCTAGAACATTATCTCAAACCTTCTTGAGATAAATGCATTACTCCTTAGTCTATTATAATATGCCATTCAGCCTTTATCTGAAAAACTATTTTGATTGATTTTATTCAGTTTAGAATGATAATTCGGTTTAAATTTTATCATTCAGTCTAAAAATTAGCATCATAGTCACAGAATTGTTAAGGATTCTTAGAACTGGAAGGAACTTTATAAATCTGCTGTTCCTACTGTTAGGATCAGCTTTGATGATAAGGCTGGCCATCATTCATTGAATGTTTTCTGGTGCCAGTGACAATCATATCCGGTTTCAATTAATCCTCACAGCAACTCGATGGGGTAGTATTTATCGTCTCTATTTGATAGGTCAGGAAATGGAAGTTAATTGCTTGAGGTCACACATTTATTAAGAGGTAGAACCAGAGTGTTAGCCAAGTCTATGGTAACCTCAAAACCTGACCTCTAAGCTGTGTTGCTAGTAAGTGAGCATGACCTTGTATGTTTAGAGTTGCTCTGGGTTCAAATCCAAGTGGCAGACATTCTGTTGTCTCTGGAATCACAAAATACCTGCTGATGACTGAGGGTTGTTCATGGGACCAGATTGGCCCACTTGACCCTCTTTGCAGTAGGATGATTGCATATGCAGGAGGCTTCTCTCTCTTGGAAGGGCCGTCTGCCAGCCTGCCTGTTAGGTCCCAATCATCTAAGATCCTTATGATGGATGAATGTAGCTTAGGCTCCTGCTGGGAACCTTGTACAATGGCTTTTTTTAACTGGCCATATTTTTTTCCTGGGACACTTTTAGGGTGTTAGAATTTTCAGTCTTTTCTCAACAAAGCCTTTTTGTAAAAAGCTTGACTCAACTGAGTATAGCTGACTTCAACAGAAGTTCTCTGTCTCTTCAATAAATCATCTTTTTTTTGGATGGCGATGTGTGTGAGGCCCAAAGGTAGGCATTGTTAAACATTCAAAGGCAAATGAGACATTTTATCAGTGTTCTTTCTGCCTTCCTGAAGGCCAGGTACCCTCTAAAGTCAATAACTCAACCAGTGAGTACACATTCCAGCTCACACAAACAAGAGTCTATGATTCACTTCACAATGCGTGTGTCAGACTGGTGTGGGACCAAACAGCTTAGCACGTACAACTTGAAGCAGGGTACCCAAAATTAGACAGTGACGACTCAAGTTTAAGATTATCTGTTGATAGAAACACATGTACTTTCTTCCTCCCAACAGCCATCTCCCAAATTTTCTGATGTGTTCACTTGTAAGCTTCCCAGCAAGTGCCTACTCCAGGCAGAGAAAGGAGATAAGAACAGGAGTAAAGAAAAGGCTTGCAGGAGGAAAGGGGCACTCACACCTGTCCCTTCAGAGCTTACATCCTAAGCAAAAGTCAGAGAAACTGAAGTGCCAGCTGACCTCTTAGATTTGGATCCAAGGGCTTTTCCATAAGGCATTCATTGTTTGAGAGGCCCAGAGGGAAATTTGTGTTTACATCTCCCCCACTCACTGTTGCAATGTCTGGAACTCCACAGTAGGGATCTTGATGTGAGAGCCTATGAGCTGAGACATGACGCCTGTGCCCTTTTGATTTAACTGTCGAAAAATCTTGCGAGGGGATTTTTCCTTTTGACATGTCCTCTTTTAAGTGCAAAATCTCCTAGGACAAATGTATTGATCCAATTTATACTAAGGTAATAGTGACTTATTAGATTATCTTCCCTCCCTCACCATGCTCTTAGGAATAGAGATGAGATGATAAGAATTAGGGTACCTGGGATAAAGGATGGAACTGAAAAAGAGGGGGAAATGTAAAGAAGGGGTTTCGATTTTTCGACATTTATATCTAAACTGTTCATTCTGTGCACAAAACGTGTGGTGTATTTTTAGACACGAACCTTTAGATGATTCCACAAAAGCATCTGCAAAACAAGGAAAAATAAGATTTACAAAGGGTTGCTATGCTGGAAATTTTCACAGACATTTTTCTTGTGAAATAGATGAGTCAGTTGATTCTTATAAGAGAATCTCATTTGACATAAATGTGAAGTAACAGTTTCAGGGAAAATCTACAAGAATGAATGTTAAATAGATGGAGTTTATGTTTCTGTGGGATAAACTGATATAGTGCAATTTGAATATACTAGCTTTATGTAATTATGGTCACAATAGCTATTTGATTTAAAGTTTATATTTTCTATGCTAAAAGTAATATATGGTTTTCTGCTCAATATGGCAAATTAGCCGTATACATCAATCTCCTCTTACTCTCAAATCCCAATAAAATAGTAGTAAAAGGATAAATAAATTCTCATGATTAAAGAGGAAAAAAGAGAAACATCGGCAAATGAGATTTTAACAATTTTTGGATGATAGAGATTAAGAAAGCCCCAGGCTAAAAAGCAAATGAAGTTTATTTAGAAGAGATGAGAACCTGTTTGTCCCTTAGAACCACGGGGTAGACAGGGACTAGGAGGGAAGGTAAGGAGAGACTTGTTATGCAACACCAGGAAATTAACCAAAACCGTGCATACATAGTAATTCGGATCCAGAAGTCCCCTTTTCTTTCCTCATGTGGAGTGCTGGCCTTTGGACATTTGACCCTCAGGCAAAAGATTGGTGGAATTTACCCTCTGGAAAAACTCAATGAGCCCAGGGGAAAGAGAGCCCCATCTTGACATTTAGGGAACCCCAGGAAAAACACTGGCTCATCATTCAATTGCTCGATCTCAACACATCCCAGCTACATACCTGAACTTCTACCAGGCAAATGAGAAAAGCCTCTAGCATCAATGAAAGATGGAGATAAATAGACAAAAAGATGGAAACCTGGTTGAAAACAGAATGCAGGAAATAGAGGGGGAATATTTTTTTTCTAAAAAAAAAAAATCCAATTAGTATCCACAGGGAGAGGAAAAGGGGAAAATTATTTTCAACTTAGAATTCTCTGTTCGGCTAAACTATCAATTGTGAAGACAAAATAAAGACATTTGCAAACACGCAAATCTCATAAAAATATCCTTTTCAAAGATGCCACTGTTGATAAAATGTAGTAAAACAGAGGAGTAAACCTAGAAAGAGGAAGGCATGAGATCTAGAAGAAAGCGGATCCACTCTAGTGAGAAGATGTCCCAGGTGGACCACTGTGCAATTGGCTGAGAGAGAAACCGGTCTACACTAAGAAAGCACCGAAAGAACTCCAGAAAGAATGTCGATTTTCTTCCTTTTTTTTCCTCTGCAGTTTTAAAAACATAGTCGTGATCATAATACACTATAATCTTATTTTCAATTAGCATGCGTTTAACTTTCATAATATTAGAAATTCTTTTAAACTTTATTTTTACTGGATAAGTAATCAAGTTATTACATCATAATTTATTCACCAATTCCCCTGTTGATGGTTAATCTCCTTTTCAATTATTCCATGTACAGAAATCTAAATATAACTTGACCCACTAAAAAAGACCTATTAAGGTGAACCTATTTTAAATAGAATCAAAATTTTGAAGTAGTCAATAAAGTTTGATTTGGACTTTACTTTAAAAAATTAAACTAAAAATTACAACATAAGATAAAAATATATCTTATAATTACAACTATGCTCGAATTCTTAAATTAACAAAGAAATTGTATTGATTTTAGTATATTTTTGACAATATTTTATAATAGTACAATGACATCTTTCACTTAATGTCTGACATTCTAATGAAATTACAAAAGACAAATTTTAGAAAAAATGTATGAAGCTTCTTCAGTTTTCTCAAGGGCATCTCCTCTGATATTTTGAGTCATTCTTTACCGAAGTGCCAATAGTGTCACAGCCCTCGTCCATCTTCTCTTCTTTGTTGTTAACTCGCCTAACTTTGTTGGATTCTATTGGTCAGTCTAAGACTTTCCCCATGATTTGGGCACTTCTCTATCACATTTATCAACTTCACGAAACCTTGCATTTTGGGGGTAAAATTTGCATTTTTACTTTGAAGTGGATTTGCATTTTATTTGCAATGTATTATTGAATACCATTTAAAATGAGGGAGAGAAGCTGACTCACAAAGACACTGACCTGGTGGAGGCCAGTGCTAAGCAGGGAGAGATGTTTGAATAGGGTATAATTTTATAAGTGGTCAGCTCATTGGAGAATTCTTTTGTGTTATGGCAACATTTGTTTACATTTAGATCAAAAGATTAACACTATGATAAGAAAATGCATAGTCTTTTCTAAATTTGGGCATCATTTTTATAGATTATCATAAATGAGATGTACGAGAGTAGAGATTATATTGCCAAACCCTTTTAAAAAGTATTACATTAAGATACATCTCTGCCAACAATCAAAACGGTGACCATCTCATGAGATCTTGCTTATTGTTATTTAAAAAATAATATTTGTTTATTTAATAGTAAAACAATGGTGTCTCATTATTTTCATTTAATCTAGGAGCTGAGGTTACACATTCCATTTATTTGTTAACCAGTTACTTGTGGTCGTTCCTGCATACTTTCTGGTCAATCTTTTTTTTTTTTTTCTTTATTATTTATGCCCGCAGCACCTGGTGTTCCTAGGTGGTCTCCCATCTAAGTACTAACCAGGCCCAACCCTGCTTAGCTTCTGAGATCAGACTTTGGGCTTGTTCAGGGTGGCATGGCCGTAGACCATGACTGTGGCTCCACTGGAGTGTGAACCCAGGACCTTCTGCGCTATAGAACCACGTCTTCTAGTCAGTCTTTACCCAGTTACCTATTGGGTGGAATTTTAGCATTCTTTTTTTGCTGATTTGTATAAATTCTATAATGAAAAGATATTAACACTTGTATTTGCTGATTTTTTTCAGGGATTTTGCTTTTTACTTTCATGCTTTTATATATACAGAAGTTTAAAATAGAAAATGTTTATGTCATAAAATTAGAAAGTTTGTCACCACCTTCTGGAGTGTAAGTTCCATGAAAGAAGGGTCTGTCTTATTTGTTAATGCCCAGTACCTAGCACAGTGCTCAAAGAATGTGTCGAATTAAATCAGCATATCTTTTCCTTTTTTATTTCTCCCACCACTTAAAAAATTCCCTCTAGAAGCATGATGTCCACTTACATGTTCTTTCATTTATTTGGCATTTTGACTTTTTTAAAAACTTGTAACTCTTTAATTCTTCTGAGATGTGTTTTGTGTGTAGTGGCATGGTAAGGTCATAGTGTCATTTGAGCCCTATTAACTTAGGACAGGTTCTCTCATTGTTGGTAGACATGAAACCTATAATCACCAGAAATCTGACCTGTCGATCTGGTGCAACATAGTACGACCTACAGACATTCACCAAGTCACTTTAAACCCTTTTGAGAACGAGGCAGGTTATAAAAGATGCATACATACAGGTGCACATCTCTTCCTCCTACCTTTCCATCATCCGTGAAAACTAGTCCATTGAAATTTGTTAATTATTTATGCATAAACTCTCCAGGAGCAGCCTATTGAAAAATTGAATAGACCATGTTAAGGCATAGCAGATTACTATATGACTTTTTAGTTGTAAAAAGTACATTAACTTTGAATTTGAAGATCCTCTAGGATCTTATGTGCCTGAAGTCCTCTCAGGAGCCATTTTCACTTGTTGAAAAATGCAGCCTTCTTGTTTGTGTCAGGGAATCAGTTGGTGAATTATATTTTGTCCCCGAAGTGTAGGTGGTTCTCAGGAGAATTAGTTGGAAGAGATTTATCAGGTTGGAAAATGGTTTTTAACCTTCAAATTACCAGTGTAAGGTTGTATACTTATCGACTATTTCAGTTATTGTTAAAATTATAATTGATTATGGGTCAGCATAATTGTTTTCTCCACAGGAAAAAACTGAGGAGGAGAGTATTTATGGGCGTATATTGGGATAGATGCCGGAAGACATGTTCTACCATAAGTAAAAAGGTACTTTTAGTACCCAGAGAATGAAATTGTATTGGAAACTCCTACCAGCCATTATTTACTTTTTAAATTAATTTACTTAATTAAAAGTCTTTACTTAATTAATTAATTTGCCACCATTTCCTTTTAGCACCTTGATAATAATGACCAAGCTCCAAACCCCAAAACCCAAAGGTCCAGTTCCCTCATAGCAGGGAACTAGATGAAATACTAGCCATTCTTATCCAAGCAAATTGAACAAAGTAAAATTTGTCATTTGTGATTTTCCTTCCCCTCACTCCTCCCTTTTATTTAACTGCTTTTATAAATGATCCAAATAAATCTCTTGACCTACCCTAAAAAATTACATGAATTTTGTTTCCTCCTGAATATGTTTCAAAATGTGGGCATTAAGGATATCAGATATTCTCTAAACGTCTTTGCACATATAGGGGCCACTGACGATATTATTTAATATTTCTATTAAGGTAAAGAGGAGTAAGGAAATTTTTCTTTTTCTCAATCTTTTTGCTCCCATATCTGCCTGGCATGTGGATTGTAGAGACTCGCTGCTTTTCTTGTCTATTGCTGGTGGGAGTACACACTAATGCAACCCCATGGAAAGCAGTTTAGCGGTATATATTAAGCTATAAAAACTGTTTATATCTTTTAGCCCACTAATTCCATTTGTAGAACATCTTGCTGAAGTAACAATCTTATATAGGGAAATATGCATCTATACAAAGATATCATTAAGGGATTATTTATAATAGCAAGATAACAACAGCCACAATTTAATATCCAACAGAAGGGAAATAGTTTAAAAATGTATTACATATCCACTCAAAAGAATATTTTATGACCATTAAAACAATTTTTAAAATTATAAAATAGCAACAAAATTTTATGATCTACTATCTAGTGAAAATGCAGGATACAGATAGAAATGTATATTATGATTAAAGTAATGTAAGAAAAAATTTGAGTATAAAAAACAGGAAATGCACCAAAACGCTTTTAGTGGCTGTGCTGGGATGCTGTGATTAAGGGTGGTGGTTTACTTTCTTTCTCTCTTTTCCATTTGTTTTATAATTTTTCAAAATATAATTTTTTAAAGTCAGAATGTGGATAATGTTTGAGGGAATATTTTGTTACTTAAATAAAAATAGTGCCACTTACTATTACTTAATCGAGACTCAGTCAGACATGTGATTTTGGGCTTCTAGTGATTTGCTGAGCAGTTTCTTTACAGTTATTATTTCTCACAGTTGTATATAAAATGAAAAATGAGACCTCCACATGTTTTCTGACGGTAGGAATAAAATTTTACAGTGTCAAATAAGAATGGGTTTCTTTTATTTAATGTCAGAAATATTTCAAGATGTTTCTGTATTTCTTAAAAACTGACAAGCCTATGAAGAATAAGGAAAGGATTAGATAAACAGGAAAGAGTCTGAACAGATACAAATGAGTGTTATATGATTTGTCTGTTATAGTTACATTTAGTAGAAGTTTGAAAAGGGGATAGAAGATCTGTGGCATACTCTCTGCATTAAAACTAGCATTATGAAAGAATGCTGAATCATTCCAGCTGTTTTTGCATTTAAGGAGTTAGTTCAATTAAAAACTAAGCCAATAAAGGGAAACAAAAGCAAAGATAAACAATTGGGACTTCATCGAACTAAAAAGCTTCTGCACAGAGAAGGAAACCAGTAATAAAACAAAAAGACTACCTACTAAATAGGAGAATATATTCACGAATGATATATCCGAAAAGGGATTATATCCAAAAATATATAAGGAACTCATACAACTCAATCACAAAAAAATAAACAGCTTGATTAAGAAATGGACAGAGGACATGAGGAAACATTTCTCCAGAGAAGACATACAGATGGCCAACAGATATATGAAAAGATGCTCAACATCACTAATCATCAAGGAAATGCAAATCAAAACAATGAAATACCACCTCATGCTAGCCAGAATGGCTATTATTAAAAGGTCAGAAATAACATGTGTTGGCAAGGATGGGGAGAAAAGAGAACTTTGTGCACTGTTGGTAGGTCTGCAAATTGATGCAGCCACTATAGAAAATATTATGGAAATTCTTCAGAAAACTAAAAATAGACATAATGTATTCCATTTTTGGGTATTTATCTGAAGAAAATGAAAACACTAACTTGAAAAGATTTATGCACCCCCGTGTTCATTGCAGCATTATTTGCAATAGCCAAGATATGAAAGCAACCTAGGTGACCATCGACAGATGAATGGGTGAAGGAGATGTGGTATATACATACGATGGAATAGTATGCAGCAATAAAAAGAATGAAATCTTGCCGTTTGCAACAATATAGATGGACCTAGAGTGCATTATGCTAAATTAAATAAGGCAGACAGAGAAAGAGAAATACAATATGGTTTCATTTATATGTGGAATCTAAAAAAAAAAAAAAAAAAAAGAACAAACAAGACAAAACAAAAGCAGATTCAGAAACAGAGACCAAAAGGATGGTTTCCAGAGGGGAGACAGACTGGTGAAAAGGTAAAAGGGAACATAGTCAATAAGGTTGTGATAAGTTTGCCTGATGACAGATGATTACTTAGAATTATTGAACTATTATTAGAATTATATTGTATACCTGAAACTAATATAACTAATATAATATTGTATACCAAGAATACTTTCTCTCTTTTTTTCCCCAAGAATACTTAAATAAAATAAAAATAAACTACGAAAAATTTCCAGCTAGTTTAAAATGTCATGAGGAGCAGGAAAATAATAAACACAGTCAGATTAAATAAAGCCAAACAAATTGATTTCTGCTTGAATGGAATCTGAAAGTTAAGTTGATTTAAGCAGGTCTCAGTCTCAATTTCCTCAAAGATGACTTCACTTGTAGGTATCATTTTTGGGAAAATATAACCTTTCAAATATAGTTACAGATGTACTAGGATTTTAAAGAAAAAGATAGCCTGGCAATTTTTCTTTTTAAAAAATGTGTGCAACTTTTCCAATGGTACTAACACCATTGTTTTTAGTCATAGATCCCTGCCTGGCTGTGAGTGTGAAGAATTTCCTGTGCTCCTTTCTTACAACAATATCTTGACACAGAACAGGAAAAAGAGAATGTGTTAGGATTTTTTTCAGTTGCAAGTGACAGAAACTTCTCCTGAATTAGTTTAAGCAAAAAATAAAACCATAAAGGTGAGGTGGAACTTACTGGTGCACGTAGCCTCTGGCAAGTGGCCACTGATTTACCTTTCTCTGTCCTTTGGACATGCTCTCTCCATGAGCTAGGGAAGACCACTTCCGGCAGCCTCAGATGCACACTTGCCTGTTTAGCACGGGTGTATGAAAAGGCAGGTTCTTCTGATTAGCCAGGTGATAGTCCTGTGCCTGACCCTGGTCTAATCACTGACAGGGAGTAGGGGCATAAGTTCCTGAGCAGATGTAACTACCTGAGATTTCTAACGATGGTGGAGCCTTTTCTGCTCCCAGGGTCATGTAGAAAAGGGAGATGGGCCAGTGAACACCTGCAGCAATTCTGAATTACCTGGGGGTCCCTGGCACATGCGTTCCTGTACAAGCTGCACCTTTAGCATGGGCAGGGTTGTGATCACTCAGTGTTACCCCACTGCACAGCCCTCTACCCGGAAACCCAGACTGCCACGTTTCTCTCTTGGCAATAATAAACAATATCGAGCTAGACTTCCGAGGTATGTCGATTCTTAATTTGAATAAGTTTTGGCCCCTGACAGATTTGCTTCTATCCCACCTACCAATATGCATGTCTCCTTTCTTTTTCCTCTGAACATGTAGACTAATAGTTACAGAATTCTAGAAGTCCCTGAGTCAGATACACCCTGCCACCCTCCTCCTCCTGAATTCCCAGAGAGACAATTCCGGCTTCTCTCTGTGCCCACTCCCCCCACAGAATTCTACCCTCCTTGCAGGGCCATTCGTTTTCTTTTTGGCACAAAGTATTTCTCCTCTCACACTCATCCCACCAAATTTTGGGGAGATCATTTTTATCATCCCGTGTAGTAATTTCAGTTTACGTGATATATTACTTACGTTTTACATGTGTATCTACAGGCATTTGGGGCCATGAATTTTATTTCTGACCCTTTCTTCAAATATGATTCATTGAAGGTTGTTTGTGCCTAGGATCAATGGGGACAGACTATGTGCTTGTTCTAAGTTCCCTTTAGCTTTATGATTAAAAAGTAAAACCAGCTTAGAACCAAGTACTGACACCTCCCAGCACAGAGAAGCAGGATCAATAACTGGCTCTGGTTCCCACAGCCAAGGTGCTAAACCATTTGCTTCTAATCTCCTGAGCCTCGCTTTCTCTTCTGTTAAATGGAGGTAATAGCGTTTCCTACACTGTTATGAAGCCGTTGTGAGGATAAATGAGAGTGAGTATGTGAGCTAGAGGCGAGGCAGGTAGCGGGCAGCTCTCTGGCAGTGCCCAGGGTCCCGGGGGCACTGGCAGGGCGAGGCCGTGGGGACTGTCAGTTGAGCCCGCTTCAGAGCAGGCTGGAGAGGCACCCTGTTAGACCAGCACACCTGCCTGTGAACAGAAAGGCTTCTTCTGGAGGCTGAAGACTTGCAGGAACTGGAATACAAGGGTGGTGACATTTAACATTTTACTTCTGCAATTAAATTGTAAAACCATTCTTAGTGTTAATACATGTGTAAAAAACAATGATGTGGTAACTGTTGAGAGAAAGCCGAATTTCATATCCCTAACTGCATTCTTGATAGAAGCCTATGCACTATTATTTTATTTAAAAATTAAAAATTTTTAATTAATTAGTTAATTAATTAATTTGTGATGCAGTGAATTTGTCCCTACAGCATTAAACATCCTCCTCTCTGGGCTTGCCCTGAAGGCCCTGGCTATTTTGGCCTTCTCTAACCTTTCCTATTACGTACTGCTTCCTGTACAAACCCTTCTTCCATCCTTTTTACTATGTCAACTCTTCCTTTTGGTTCTTTAGGCTTCTGCTCAAATGTACTTCCTTAAGGGCTTCTCGGTCCCCTCAGGCCAGATCAGTTTACCCTCTTATATGCTCTCTTTTTGTGATACTCCACACATTTGTCATTATATTTTTTTGTAAGGTATGTATTCGCTGCTAGAATATAAGTCCCACAAGAGTGGGAAACATGTCTATCTTTCAACTAAGACTGATTTCTGCTGCCAGTAACAAAGACCCCAAATAACAATATTGTAAATAAGATAGGAACGTGTTTCTCTCTTATATAAAGTGCCTGCAGTAGGTAGCTTAGGGCTGGTGTGGCAATTCCACAGTATCCGATTTCTGTGTGCTGCTCTGCTAAGCACAGCTTCCATTCCCATGGCGTCAGAGAACCGAGAACATGGGACCAGCTAATAGGCAGGAGGGCAGGGAAGATGGACAAGCTGCCTTCTCCTTAAGGATGCTCCTTGGAATTTGCATATACCTCTTCTACCTCCATCCTATTAGCCAGAAATTAGCCACGTGGCCACACCTAGCTGCAAGGGAGCCTGGGAAATTAATTTCTATTCTGGGTAGACATGTGGCCAGTTAAAAATTGTTCTAATACTCAGAAACAGGAAAACAGATATTGGGAAATAATCATATACCACTGTATTTCCAACTCCCAACACACTGTCTGGCACATTGTGTATTAGTTGAATGAAGAACTGAACACTTGTATATTTATTTGCTAGGGCTGTTGTAACAAAGTACTACAACCTGAGTGGCTTAAACAACAGAAATGTATTGTCTCACAGTTCTAGAGGCAAGAAGTCCAAGATCAAGTTGCCAGCTGTGTTGGTTCCTTCTGTTCCATGCTTCTCTCCTAGCTTCTAGTGGTTTGCTGGCAATCTTTGGCAAGACCTCTGCCGTCATCTTCACACAATGTTTTCCCTGCGTGCGTGTCTCTGTGTCCAAAATTCCCCTTTTTATATAAGACGCCTTTCATATTGAATTAAGGCCCATCCTAATGACTTCATCTTAATGAAGTCTATCTGGAGTGATTCTATTTCCAAATAAAGTCACATTCTGAGGTACTGGGAATTCAAAAGTCATAGGACATGAATTTAGGGGAGACACCAATATTGAACATTATTCAATGCAACAAAAATTCATAGGATTTATGGATTTTGGGAGGACATAATTTGGCACGTACAAACTTGGGATAATTTCATCTACTCTCATGCAGTCTTTCAGAGAGGCACCTGGTACCTTTCAACCCCTGAGTGATGTTGTGTAGATTAGCCAGTTCCACCTCTCAGCCCTGGAGGAGGGGTGTGTCCAGTGGGGCGTGGCAGGACTTACCGAAGGCCTATAATGGTGCTATAATGGAGCACCATGGCCCAATAGGGGTCAGAACCAAATAAGCTTTTTCATGATATAACAGGAACCCAGGAGCACGCCAGAAAAGTCAGTAAATGGAAAGCTCCAGCCCTTGGTAACATCCTGTGGCCCACTGAGATCACACAGGCCAGATACACCTGGTTTAGAACCTTGGAGCCAAGCGGCTAGCTCAACCCCACTCAGCACCACCTCGGCTCCTCACACCTTCATTTATTCTGTCGGAGTGTTTTTGTTTGGTTCTGCCTCTGTCTCTCACTGGACTATAAACTCCTCTGAAGTTGAAGATAATATTTTATTTATCTGCTAACCCCTCCTGTTCCTGTTGGTTAAGGTTTCCCTCAAGTAGAGACTCAATTAAATAGGACTTTTTCAAAGGGAAGGGAAAGATATTATCATCTTGTAAGGAGAGTTGAGATGTAATCATGCCCCAAAGCAGAGGCAAGGGTACTGTGAAAGGTTTCCTGTAGTTCCTTTTGGCAGCAGACTCTAGTAAGGTGATAGTTCTGTTCTCCTTCAGCACCTAATGTCAGTGCTCTTTCAAAGGTTTAGCTTCAGGAAACCTAGACTTGCGAAAGCATGGCCCTGACAATAGCAAGGTTTAAGAAATGGCCCATCCAATTTGTGCAAGATGTGCTCTGAACTGCATGATGGACCTGAGTGCCGGCTTTCCGCACGTAATGTGGACCAAAGCTCTGGGTCACGTTCAGTGATCACCAGTAAACTTGGGAGCAGAGTTCCCAACCTCCAGGAAGAGCAGGACACAGTTCAAAAGGCCTTGTTTTAAACACCCTTCTACTGAACCAGATCTGTTTCTCAACATGCACTCAGAGCCATCCTGGACAGTGTCCCCCTCCCTAAAAAATCACATGTCCTTGGATGGGGCAAAAGCCAGGACTCTACTGGAGCTGTTTGCCTTGCCACTGCAGGCCCCTGGCCTGAATTACTTCTCACTTAGAACAGCATTCCTCTGGCTTCTGGAATATGAACTCAGGCCTGTAGCCACTTCCCTAATGTTCCCACTTAAAAGATTTCATCATCTGATACATGTGGGGCAAATAGCATTCAGTCATTTCTTTCTGCCTCAAGTCTTAGTCCCTTTGATTCAAGTGACTAAGCCCATGCAGAGAGGCTGCTAAATGGCACAGGCACACGTCGGTGCTTCGCCAGGCCTGGCACCTGGACTCCCAAGGAGCTCATGACTTAGAAACTTAGAAATGAAAGCCACATCAGGCTTGGTGCATGCAGGTGGTGGTATTTCCTGGCCATCCTGCAGATAGCCAGACCTTTGTGGTGACGGAGTCAGCACCTTTTGCACCAGTTACCTCTGTGGCTTGAGAGTACTGTGCTTATTATGGCCAAACCAAGGGAACGTTGTACAAACTGTTCCTGTCTGGATTCCCCTGGATTTCTATGCCTTTGTTTTTGTGGTGGCTCAGATTTCTCCAGTGGGAGTGTAGAGGTCACTGCATACAGAGAACCTCACCCTGATAGCGATCTCTGTCCCATGTATGCATTGATTTGAAAACATTACTGTTTTCATCTTCCTGCCATGTCGTAAAATTATGAGACACAGCCATCCCTTGATTATCAGACTTGTGCTTGGCTGTAATAACAGACTCCATTCATGGTGGAGTAATTGAGAATGGAGCTCTAATTACACTGCTGTGCCAGCCACAGGAAGGAACAGGAGAAAGGCTTGTTCTTTTTCTTTTTTTAAATGCCAATTTATTTATTTATTTTTCATACTATATATACATAATTTTTTTTTAGCATTTTATTTTTTTTATTTTCCTCTTCTCTTTTGGTAACCACTAGTCCATTGTCCATGTCCATGAGTCTCTGTTTGTTTGTCCTGTTCATTTGTTGCTTTTAGGTTTATATTCCACATATGCGATATCATGTGATTTTCAACCTTTTCTGTCTGGCTTATTTCGCTTAGTATGATTATTTCAAGATCCATCCATGTTGTTGCAAATGGCACTATTTCATATCTTCTTATGGCTGAGTAATATTCCATTGGATATATGTACCACAGCTTCTTTAGCCAATCATCTAATGTAGGACACTTCAGTTGCTTCCATGTCCTGACCACTGTGAATAATGCTGTTATGAACATCAGTGCGCATATATCTTTTCGAATATGAGTTTTCAAGTCTTTGGAGTAAATACTGAGTAGAGGGATTGCTGGATCATATGGTAGGTCAATTCTTAGTTTTTTGAGGAACCTCCATACTGCTTTGCATAGTGGCTGTACCAATTTGCAGTCTCACCAGCAGTGTATGAGGGCTCCTATTTCTCTGCATCCTCTCCAGCATTTGTTATTACATGTCCTGTTGATTATAGCCATTCTAACAGGTGTGAGATGGTATTTCATTGTGGTTTGATTTGCATTTCCCTAATAGCTAGTGATATTGAGCATCTTTTCAAATATTCGTTGGCCATTTGTATGTCCTCTAGGGAAAAGTGTCTGTTCAGGTCCTCTGCCCATTTTTTTTGATTGGATTGTTTATTTTTTTGTTGTTATTGACTTGTATGAGTTCTTTGTATATTTTGGATATTAGGCCCTTTTTGGAGGCGTTGCTTGCAAATATATTTTCCTATTTCAATGGTTGCCTCTTTACCTTGTTGATGGTTTCTTTTGCTGGAGAAAGGCTTGCTCTTGAACCCTGTGGAGGGTCTGCACTTGGACGCTTGTCTCGCCAAATCCGTTGGGCTAATTTGTGGCCTGGCCTTACCTGTTATGAGGATGTTATGAAACACATTTCTCTGTTGTAACCTTCTGTGCGTTTTTTGTTTTTGTTTTTTCCTACTCCCTTTTCTCCTTTACTCATTGTCTGTATTTATTTATATATACATTAGGTGTAATTTTTTTTCAAATTTCAAGAGCACTGAAGTCCATTGTAGAAAAATTAGAAATGCTGATAAGCAGAAAAAATAAAAATAAAAAAGTTTCTTTTTACTCAACATGCCACCACCTAGAGAAAACTACTGTCAGTGAACGTTCCATTCCCAGTTTTTTCATGCACATTTTTTTAAGCTTCCATTTTTCACTTAACGATATTTTGGGGTAGCTTTTATGTCCACAAAAGTTCATCAATGTGGGACGGCTGGATGGAAGAATCACAATTTATTTAACCAAGTACACGTCATTGGCCATTTAGTTTATTTCCCATTGTCAACTTTTAGAAACAATGTTATAGTGAATGTCCTGTGACCAAGTATTTGCACACATTCTCAGTTGTTTTCTCAGGATGAATTCCTCCTACAGTGGAATTGGTGGGTCAAAATAATAAATATACATTGTCTTTAACTTTGTATTATAAAAACTTAAAATATATATACCACACAGACAGAATGCTGTGTTGAACCCTCATTTCCCCCAGTCCTGCATTGTGTAGAAACAGATCCAAGATGTCATGACAGAAAGACTTGTATCTGTCAAATAGCACAGGTCTTTGAAAATGAGAGAGGAAAAAAGTGAATTACTAGAAAATAAAACAAAAGGCTAACATCTTGTCTGCGTTATCCATTGTGTTGTTTCGGCCATTTCCATTTTCCCTGCTGTATCTAGGCTCAGGACCCATTTGTGTTCTGGCTTCCTGCAAGTCTTGTAAACGGTCTCTTTTTTCTTTCTCTCCCTTTGGATAAGTATATATGTTTTTAAGCTATTTCATAGCTTGCCAAATTGTGCTCCAGAAAGGCTAATGAAATTTATACTTCCACCAGAATCTTATGGGAATGTCCTTGCTGGTGGATAAAGTTTTAGTTTCCCCCTTTCTTTTCCTGCCTGTCTGCCTGACTGACTTCCTTCCTTCCTTCCTTCCTTCCTTCCTTCCTTCCTTCCTTCCTTCCTTAAAAACTTCCTTCCTCCTTCCTTCCTTCCTTCCACCTTTGTTAATTTTCTAGACCCCTCCCAGAATGTCATTGCTGTTTTAATTAGAATGTATTTGTTATTAATGAGATTAAAGCCCTCCCCCCATTTCCTCACTGAACGATTGTATGTCCTCTTTGCGAACAGCCTTTTGCTAAATTTTCTATTGAGATGTTCATCTTTTTTAAATTGTGTTCATTTGATCTCATAGCATTGTATTTATGTCAGTGAATTGCTGTGAGTACTTGTTTGGGCTAAGATAACATATATTACATTTGTGTGGACAAACAAGTGTGTTTTATAAAGCTAACAGCTCAGAACAGCAAATTACTATTAACGGTCAGAGAAACAAGTGTGGGGGAGGCATGCCAGTGTGGGGAGGGGCCCAGGCAGGGACAAAGGGAGACTTGCAGGTCACTTAATCATCAGTTTTCACAGTCATCCACCAGGCAGATAAAATAGATAAAGCAGGTATTTTCCCCATTTTACAATGATTTGTGTGGCAGGGCACACCTTTTCAGCCCAAATCCAGGAGTTTTTCTACCATATCACACTGATTCATATGTTTATTTATAGAAGGCAAATAAAGCATTAAAATATATCAATATTAGTAAATATGAAACACTTTTTTTTTTAATTTTCTATAGCGTGAAGGTCCAGGACCAGGTTATTATGACTTGAAAATACCTTCGACAACTTCTGTTAGTTCTTGTTTTCAATCCAAAGTACCTCGATTCTTGCCCGCCTGTTCAGTAAGTTTTCTAAAAGGCAGAGAGTATCATTGTAAATTTTGTGACAGTGTGTTGGGGGGCAATGGGGGTGGGATGGGGTGTATTATACTTACATACAATTTTAGTGTATATAAAATTACTTGTCAAGGCAGCAAAGAGAATAGAGCTCAAATAGCTGGCAAACCCTCTGCCAGCTTTAGGCTCGGAGGGACTCCAGGCCTGAAGACTACTGCTGAATTATGGGTCCAGATGAGAACAACCAGCACAGTAATTAGCTATCCATGTTATGACCTGGATGCTTTGTGGAGAAATACTTTTAATGAATTGAGGCAGGCAGGGGACAGTGGCTGCCCCCATCCATCCAGAACTGCCTTTCTTTGTGTGTGTGGCTTCTGAGAGCAAAAAGTGAGAGCAGAGACACTATTATTGAACCAAAGGGGACCACTAAGACATGAATAATCATTCTGCCCCAAGAACTCAGGACAGACAGAGAAGAGGCTCAAGTCTATAGAGAGATATAAAGAAGGTAGAATCTGAGAGTATGCGAGAACCTCGAAGGCCTAGAGAAGACCAAGGAAGATCTCGAAAGCATAACATGGAGTTATAAACAATGGCTTTTTTTTTTTTCTTAAATTCTAAAAGACAGTTTTAATTCCCATGGCCTTGGTGTTTCCAGCATGCACCCCAGTCTGAAAGTCCCCCAAACTCGCTGGTATGTAGCCTTATTTGGAATGGTTGGGAGACAGCAATACAAATTCTGCCTATAAGGAAATGGGCCCACCCTGGGAGATGAAGGAAGGGGGCTGAAGCTGGGCAGAGGGTAGGAGAGGGCTAGTACTGCCACTGTCTGGGCCTGCAGGTTACCTCTGCAGCCCTACCTGTGGTATCTCAGGCTCTCACCTTCAGGATCTCGCTCCAGAGCTGCTGACTGCAATGTCGGGTAGTATGCTCTTTATCTGGAGGTATGAATACTGGGGAGGCCCTGCCAGTAAAAGTAAAAATAGACCGACAACAGGAGACCAGTAGATCCCTTCAGCAGATCCTCATACCCTAGTGGCATCACCATGGTCCAGACACAGATTTTTGTCAGAATTCACAGGGCTGAGCATGCTGAGGAAGTTGGAGTCATGCTAACCAATCTCCTAGGGAAATGATCAAGAGGCCAGAAGGTGTAATATTAATTTACAAGTGTTAGAGGCCACTGCTCTGTGGAGTGTCTCCCATTATAGGAAACTGTTTATGGAAGCCAAGGACAACCAGGAGTTTGCTTGGTGACAGTGAAATCAGGGCTGGGAGATGGAGCCGGTTGTTCTCAAGGTCTGAGAAACAGAGCTGGCAGCCTCCTGAGGGGTGGCCTTGCGGGGCCCAGGCCCGTAAGCCTCCCGTCCTGTGGGCTGGCCACCCAGGATTCCACACGCAAGCTGCTTCCTCATGAACAGCACTAATAAAGGCTTCAGCTTCTTTTGACATCCGGCCAGGACTTGATGAGATTTCCAGGCTGCTCCTCTGCCTTTGGCAAGAGAAACATCCTGTCATTTACAGCAGCTTCTGCAGGCAGCTGACCTCATCTACGCTGGGCTGACTCTCTGTCCCACCATCAGGGTAATCCAATTTCCACTCTCACTGTCCCCTGAAGAGATAACAAAGAGCAAGAAAGAAAGAAAGGAAATGACAAGAAGGTGGTAACAGGGAATAATGCTAGCGGTGGTAGCTAACGTGTGGAGCACATGGCTGGCCTGGCTTGGTGCTCTGTCCTGGAGGACCTCACTGAGCCTCAGAACCTCATTGGATGTGAGACGCCGGGGAAGCCCATGGCCCAAGGTCACACCCAGCCATCGAGTGGGACTAGGACCCGAACTTAGGCCTACCTGACAATAAAACACTTCCGTTAACCATATACAGAGACACTTGTGTCTCTCCGACAACCCAAGAGAAAATGCCTTTGGGTTTTGAAAATGTGTGTGTGCATCCCAGCATGCAACACGTTGACTTGAGAAATTGAAGTCTTAGCCTTTGAAAATGACAGTCATTTGCATTTTATCACTATAGAAGAGAAGCTTTGTTTAAATAATTGGTACAATAATTTTTAAAAGAATTTTATCAAGTAAATTTTATCAATTTTATCAACACTTTTAAAAAGTAGAAGTTGTAGATCCCTTGAGAATACTTCTGACCCTGGGGTCCATAGACCCTGGCAGAGAAACCTCTCATTACATCATGCTGGGTCAACAACAGAAACACGTGAGTTTGGACTTTTGAGATCAACCATCCAAGTCGAGAATCCGTTCTCTCCAACCTCTTACCACTAGACCGAGGTCACTAGGGGAGAGGACTATTGCATTTCCAGGGGCAGGAACTCCCTGGGTGGAGGGTCCGTTAGAAGAAAGTGTGCCTTGAGGTGCAAGTGACATGTGAGCTGCCTCCCCCACAGGTCTAGGTCGTCACTTGCTTCTCCACTGTCCCTCAGCACCTTTGCCTTCTTGGGGAGAGCTGCTGACAGGAGCAGGCCTCAAGGACACAGGCCAATGCAAAGGTGTCCCAGGCCTCAGCCCAGGCCGGTGTGGTCCTTGTCTTCCTCTGTGGAGATTTGCCAGCCACGGCGGCTCCAACAGTCAGGCTCGGGAGCCTCTGGGGTTTTGGTGTCTCGCTCTCATCAGTTCCTGTTTTCTGTTCTGTTTTCAGAAAACCCCAGGCCCAGGAGCATACACCTCTTCAGCACAATTCCCCAGGCAGCCCCGGACGATAGCCAAAATGGGGCGAGAACACAGCCTCTTCTTCAACAACACAGTTGGCTTTTAAAATAAAGCCATCTCGCTCCTAAGCTACTTTGAGTTTTAGCAAGTTCTTGTTAAGACAACTGTTTTGTGTACTCTTTGGAGGATTTGAGTCAGGACCTAGCAGATTGCCCAGGGTGACCATCCAGCCTGCTTATCTGGAATAATTCCAGCATAACTTTCAGTTCACTCTCAAAAGTGTCCTGGTTGAACAATAAATTATATGCTCAATCTGTTTATTATCAAAGAACGTATTCCTAGAGACTGTGCCTCTGGGCTGCCCTTTGCAGCAGCTCAGGTGGCCCTGGTGTGTCCAGGCTGTGCTCTGTGCAGCCTTGGGCTCTCCAGCTGAGTCTCGACTGTACTAGAGTTGTATGTAATACCTCCTGACCTCATGGAGACTTTCTTGGGGAAGAGGTGAGGGGTTGGCATTCAACTAAGGCCAAGCTGAGCTTGACAGGATCCCAACAGATGATTCTTTCTCTCTCTCATCTCCTTGAAAAGAAAAATATTTATTCAATCCAATGAGTATTCGTGATTTCAAGTCAAAAATATTTTGAGTATCTACTCTGTGCCAGGTATTGTGTTGGGGTTGAGGAGCGGGAGCTTAAAAGGTGAATAAGGCATGAGACTGAATTTGGGGAGGTTGTAAGAGAGACAAGGTCAGGAAGGTAGTCTTGGGTAGTCTTTGGCTTGAGGAAGTCTTTGAAAGCTGTGCCATATAGCTCATTCTGGTCACCTTGTGTTCGAAGCTCAGGGGCTGCCCTCACGCAGATGGCAGTTCCACTGAGAAGACAGGCCCTATAGGGTCTCAGGAACCTTTGAAATTACTGTGCCTGGTATAGAGAGGAGCAATTCTGACAATGCAGGCCACAGGCAGTCAGAGCAGGGACGAGGCAGCATGAAGAGGGCAGTTTGGCTGGCACCTAAGCGACCAAGAAGCCAAGTGGCAGAGAGGAAAGGGGAGAAGGTGAAAGGCAAGGAACCTTGTTTGGGCGAAAGGCAGGAATAACATTGCTGGAATGGAACTGAGGGAGCCCGGCCCAACTAGAGTGAAGGGTGCAAGGGAGGGTGGGAGGGGGTTTGAGTGAAGCTTGGTCAGAAGGCGGGGACCACATGCAGCCACACGTGCCAAGAAGTCCTGCTCAAGGCACTCTAGCTAGACAGATCAGATGCATGATAGCTGGCGTCTCACAAAGTCTGGGGAGATTCCAGAGTCATTAATAACTAATTGGAAGAAACCTTTTTTAAATGCTTATATAGCATTTTGTTATATTTTAAAAGGAGAGAAAAATCAACCTTTCTTCTCTAGTCTTATAAGCCCTTAAAAAATGAGTATTGGGGGCAAAGAAGGGAAGGCCATCACCTCGCCGAATTTATTCAAGTGTCACATTTGTAAAAGAAACTCCCTGCATTCCATTCCTTCAGAGCTGAAAACAGCCACTTAGAAGATCAGAGGGCTATCTCAGGGGTGGTGGCTCTTGGCCCACTTTGATCAGAAGGTGGCTGCAGGGCAGATCATTCCGAATTTTATTCTCCAAGTCGGGTGAGAGTCTCCTGCAGAATCAGAAAGTACCGGCTGGCAGTTCTGATGACTGGTGTTTTCTCAAGTTGCTCTGGTGCTCAGAGACCCGGTTCTCGAGAGAGAGGCGAAAGGTGGTCATGTCTTAGGCAGGGCTCGTGGATGGGAGTCAGAGGAACCCCTTACGCCAGCAAGGTGAGGAGGGAGAGTGCGCTGTCAGTATGTAGAGCCAAAAGCTGGCAGGAGCCACCTCTCTCTCCCTGTTTCTCCTCCACCTCTCTCTCAGGCTTGCTTTTCTTCCCTCAGCATGCTGACTTTCACTGCCTTTTTACATGATAGGGTCTAAGGTAGCTACCACAGCTTCTCACATCCTTTCCTGAGCCAGCCCCCTAAAAGGATGAACCCAGCCCCTCTTGGTTCCAGTGTCAGATTCCTAGGAGAGAGAATCCAGTCGGCTAGCTTGGATCAGGGCTCCAGCCCTGGCTGGGCCCTTCAGCTATGGCCAGGAGGGCCTAGACCCTCGGTGCAGAGAAGCCTGCAGGGCCCCAGCTGTGTGGGGCGTGTGTAACTGGGGTGCTTGGCAGCTCCCTGGTGTCCTAGGTGAGACTGAAGACCCTTTCAGAATAAGGAGAGAGTGTCTTGACTGACCTGCAGAGAATTCACTTGGAGGTAGAATTGCTGGAGAACATTCTGCAGGGCCATCTGGACACCTGATGTTTTGGGTCATTCCCCTGAGTTTTGCTTTTGGCTCTCATGACTTCTGTCTTTCATGAGCTGGAGGTACCTCAGCCCTGTCCTTATTGGTCTTGCCATCTGGCCATAATGCAGCTCTGGGAATGTGACAGACTGCCCTAGGTATTAGGTAAGATGCTGGCAGGATCTAGGTGGTGAGAAGAGATGTTTTACTCCTTCTCTTTGATGTATTCTAATATTTTTATAGTATTTCTTATGGCTAGGGAAGGGTTTTCCCAGAGACCAGAGGGATTCTGGATGGCTTTTTCCTGCCACAAGCCTAAAATTGAGACAGTATTTGAAGAGCAGGGCCTTTTTCCATCCTTTCCAAGATGGAGAGACTGGACACATTTGGGTTGGCTTTGAACTTGAGCTCTGAGATTGAGATATTAATACCTGGCAGCTAGGACTGTTGTGCACATCAAACGACATCTCCAAGAAGGGCTCAGAGAAGCCCAGAGCACAGCAGATAGAAGCAATTGCGGCCTTTATCCTAAGTCTTGAGAGGCCTTCCCTGCAGGGCCCCTCCTCCCTCCCGCATTGACTGCTGTGACACGGGCTTCTCGAGGTCCCTGGCCTGACTTTCTCGAGCATCTCTCTATTCCTCTCCCCTTTCACCCCTACCCCCAACTGCCCTCTGTATTTGGCTTCAATCAAAGGGAATGGCTTTTATTGGCTGCAAATAACTTCTGCTGTTTCCATGTGAAATTCCCTCTCCATTAAGTCAGAGCATGTCAGAAGTCACAGCACAGCTTGTCATCTCCCTTTTTCTCTCTTTCTCTCCATCCTCATCCCTCCTCCCCTCTATGCTCTCTGAACCTACAGGCAACACCTTCCAGATCCAGAGGCCGAGGGCCTCAGGTTGCTTAGGTGACTGGCTCCTGTCTCCAGCATCATCTCTTACCTGCTTGATGCCACCTACCTCGATGCAACAGAGCTGCCTGGACTTGGATCTCCACTCTTAGGATTACTTTGAAAGCCCTGTTATCTTGAAAACACAGTTCAAAATCTACGAGTTCAGAATTAGTTGTTCTAAGCTGCATTTTGGAATCCCCTGGGGAGACTTTAAAAATATTGGTGTCTGTCAGCTCCCAGACAGATCACATCAGACTCTCTGGGGGTAGGACTTGGGCCCAGCATCTGTTTTAAAGCTCAAGCCCCTCCCCCCACCGCAACGCCAGTTGATTCCAATGAGTGGCCAAGGTTGAAAACTACTACAGAGATGGTGTAAAGGCAGCAATCGCCAATGACTCTGGGCAGCATAGATAGTTCTCCCAACCCTAAAGGTTTAAGAAGACAGACCCTTGGCCTTAGAGGTCCCTCTTGAACTATGAAGAAGAGATTGACCCATGTGAGCATCTGGCTAAGTCCAAAGGAAAGAGAATGGCACAGGAATAGTTTGTCTGGGTGAAGCTACTACCTGGAGCCATACCAGGTAGAGGTTGGACAGCAGGGGCCTGAACCAGGCACCGCTTATCAGCCTGATTCCTGGCTGGGCTCTTCACGGACCTTTAGATTTGGCCAAAGGCTACAGGCTTGCTGGGCCTGCCAGGCCCAGAGGGGGTGGTTTGGGCTCTGGATTCAAGGCCACAGAGGGGGCTTTTGGGAGCCAGTGCCAGAGAACCAGACCCTAGCTGGGCTCATCTGCAGCCTCTCCGGAGAAAAGGCAACTCTGGATGGCAGGAGGAGCCAAGGCTGGATCCTCAAAGGCTGGGGGTAGTGAGTAAGAAAGGGAGGAGGTGGCAGATGGGAAGAAGGAGTGCTGGAGGAAGGGGAGCCCCAGGGGGTGGACACGTGGAGAAGTGGGTGCTCCTTGTTGCCTTGTTAACAACACCCTTGACCATATCAGAGCTCAGAAAAAGATGTCACTCTCTGAAGTGTGGTGGGGACTCAGAGAGGCCCAGTCAGCAATGTGGCTGCTTTGAATGGGAGTCTGGCTTAGTCTCTGAGAACTGTAGACAGGAAAGTGGGCTCAGGCCCCATGACACTGCATCTCTGGTCACCAGAGTAGGCTAGGCAGGGGCAGGAAGCAGGGACTGACAAAGCTTTCCATTCAATTGACCCCACTGGAACAGAGTGACCTGGGAGGGTACTGGGTGGGACAGTAAGGCAGTGCATTAGGAGATGTGAGGCTCACAAACAGAGCCTAGTGCTTGATAGGGGCTGGCCACTGCTCTTCATCTTCTTTCTGAAGTCCAAGAGCTCAGAAGCCCTGCATGGTAACTGAAGGCCATCAGGGAGAAAGGAAGTTGCTGGAGCTTCCTTAATTCAACAGGAGCAGAGGGGACCCTTAAAAACATGCCAGGTAGGGTCATGCCTGCTTAGGCTTCTAATCCCCACGTGGACTGCAAAGTACCCCTGAGCCCGTGAGCCTACCCTATGTCCAGGGTGGTTCTTTGACCAAACCATATGTATTAGTTTGCTATAGCTGCTATAACAAATGACCAAATTTATTTCCTTACCGCTCTGGAGGTCAGAAGTCTCAAAATCAGTCACTGGACTAAAGTCAAGGTGTTGACAGGACTGGTTCCTTCTAGAGGTTCTAGGGAGAATGTTTCCTTGTCTTTTTCAGCTTCTAAAGCCCACCTACATTCCTTTGCTCATAGCCCCATCCTTGAATCTTTCCAAACTCCTGCTCCCATCACATCTACTCCTGACTCTGACCTTCCTGCCTTCCTCTTATAAGGATCCTTATAGTTATCAGGGGCACCTAGTTAACCCAGATAATCTCCCCATCCCAAGGTCCTTAACTTAATCACATTTTCAAAATCCCTTTACCATGTAAGAGAACATATTCACTGGTTTCGAGGATTAGGACATGGAAACCTTTGCGGGGACATTAACTAGCCCTCACCCCATGTATCTTAACTGTTACTGCGACAGAGAGTGAGCTGTCCTTCTGCTTGAAATATTGCCCTCCCTGTGGCCCTTCGTGTGCCCCAAACTCTCTCCTCAGTCCTCCCCAGGCTGGTTAGGTGCCTCTCATCAGTGCTCCAGCAGTCCTGAGATCCTTGCCTGAGGCCAGATTGTGGGCTCCAGGATCCTAGTGGGTTGCCATCAAGAGCTGGCAGCATGGTCTGGGGGAGGACCGTTTAGCTGGATGCTTCCCAAACAAGGCCAAGAAATATTTGCACAGTGACGACATCTGAGTGCTTGGGTTGGGGGTGCAAATGCAACAATGAGCACTTTGGTACCAGAAAGGAGTCTGGGTGGTGGCTGAAATTCCGTTCATACTTGTGCCTGCAGATAAACACTATTAATACAGAAATGCTGTGTCCTGGAATGGTGGGTAGGCTGGAGGTGCAGGAGGTGACCGTACAACTCGAGTCATCTCGATTCCAGCCTTTGTTCTGGCACAATGGGTTGGATAGGGGGCTGGCTCCCTCTTCCTCCAGTGGGGGTCAATGTGTGAATGAGGGGTCTGCAGACTAGCAACTGGGGATGAGGAAATGTTCCCACGCCTGCCTGACTTTCCAACATCTGACCAACATGAGGTCAGCTTGGCAAAGCCTTCATATAGAACAAGAAGGACCCCCTCCCTCCCTCCACGTTCTTCCTTGTAGGACAAGCCTTCTAGAACTTTCTCCCAGGCTGGCAGATGATGGACCACCACCTATGGCCTTTAATTCTCACCCTAGGGGGCCATGAACTGGGGATGAGGGCATGTGACAAGTAACCTGATACTAATTATTAAACCACTAAGAATTGTGAATGCGTTTCCTTAAAAGAAAGCATCACAGAGAAATAGAAGATGGGTACCCAAGGGCTCCAAGAAAGACCCTTCCTTGCTGGGAGG